>NC_057812.1:630375415-630736427 GCF_018294505.1 Triticum aestivum | reverse complement strand
GTGAGTGGGTGCGGCGGCGGGGCGGACAACGTCCGGCGCGGGCGGACACGTCCGGCCCGGCGCGGGGAAGATGGATCTGTTTTTTTTGCTAGGGTTTCGGACGGGGGAAGAAGAGATCCGAATGGAGGGGGGGTATAAATAGGCATAGAGGGAGCTAGGAGAGTCCAAATGAGGTGCGGTTTTCGCCCACACGATCGTGATCGAACGCTCTAGGACATGGAGCAGAGTTTGGTGGGTTTTGGGCCAAATTTGGGGGGTGTTGGGCTGCAACATACACGAGGCCTTTTCGGTCCCTCGGTTAACCGTTGGAGTATCAAACGAAGTCCAAATGATACGAAACTTGACAGGCGGTCTACCGGTAGTAAACCAAGGCCGCTTGGCAAGTCTCGGTCCAATCCGGAAATGTTTAAACCCCACACACGAAAGAAGACTAGAAATGACCACCGGAGGAGAACGAAGCGCCGGAATGCAAAACGGACAACGGGGAAAATGCTCGAATGCATGAGATGAACATGTATGCAAATGCAATGCACGTGATGACATGATAAGAGATGCGCGAAAAAGAAAAACAACACACGGAGACAAAGACCCAACCCGAGAAATAAATATAACTTAGCGCCGGAGACGGCAAGAGTTGGATACAAATATGGAAAGTATATCTGGGGCGTTACAACCATCTCCTGGCATTTGAAAACTTGTTGCTCCATTGCCTCAAGCCTCATCTCCACGCTTCTGGTCCTCTTTGGTCCTTCAACATCACGGATGTGCAGCAACCCCTCACGCATCTCAATGGTTTGAGGGTGTTGCAGCACTTCCGTGAGGTAGAGGTTGATGACCTTCTCGAAGAGCTTGTCCTTGGGGGAACTTGGAGACGTCATGGTGATCTACATCTGTCAGAAAAACAGCCCGAAACAAAAACAGAGGATATTTGCGTGGTGCCGTGGTCAAAACCTTCGAGCGATTATATAATGAATTTTTACCGACCAAAAGAAGTATCGCACAAGAAAATGGAGTCCGGAGAGCACACGAGGTGCCCACAAGGCAGGGGCGCGCCCTCCACCCTCGTGGAAGCCTCGTGTCCTTCCCGGACTGCTTCTTATTTTCCTATTTTTCTTAAATATTCCTAAACAGAGAAAAATTGCTATTAGAACTGTTTTGGAGTCGGTTTACTTACCATACCACATACCTCTTCCTTTTCGGAGTCTGAGACATTCCGGAAAGTGTCCCTTATGTATTCCTCTGGGCTTATGGTTTCAATAACATCGGTTTCAACATTTATGGGATTACCGGAGATATAATGTTTGATTCTTTGACCGTTCACCACCCTCGGATTTGTGCCTTCGAAGTTGTTAATTTTTATGGCACGGGAACGATAAACCTCCTCGATAATGTAAGGGCCTTCCCATTTAGAGAGGAGTTTTCCTGCAAAAAATCTTAAACGAGAGTTGTATAACAATACATAATCACCTACATTAAACTCACGTTTTTGTATCCTTTTGTCATGTCATCTTTTAACTTTTTCTTTAAACAGTTTGGCATTCTCATAGGCATGGGTTCTCCATTCATCAAGTGAGCTAATGTCAAATAGTATCTTCTCACCGGCAAGTTTGAAGTCATAGTTGAGCTCTTTAATGGCCCAATATGCCTTATGTTCTAGTTCAAGAGGTAAGTGACATACTTTTCCATAAACCATTTTATACGGAGACATACCCATAGGATTTTTATATGCAGTTCTATAAGCCCATAATGCATTATCAAGTTTCTTGGACCAATTCTTTCTAGATCTACTAACAGTCTTTTGCAAAATTAATTTAAGCTCTCTATTACTCAATTCTACTTGACCACTAGACTATGGATGATACGGAGATGCAATTCTATGATTAACGTCATACTTGGCAAGCATTTTACAAAAAGCACCATGAATAAAATGTGAACCACCATCAGTCATTAAGTATCTAGGGACTCCAAACCTCAGAAAAATAACTTCTTTAAGCATCTTAATAGAGGTGTTATGATCAACACTACTAGTTGGAATAGCTTCTACCCACTCAGTAACGTAATCAACATCAACTAAAATATGTGTATACCCATTAGAGGAAGGAAACGGTCCCATATAATCGAAGCCCCAAACATCAAATGGTTCATTAATAAGTGAATAGTTCATAGGCATTTCTTGACGTCTACTAATATTACCAATTCTTTGACATTCATCACAAGACAAGACGAACTTATGGGCATCTTTGAAGAGACTAGGAGATTGCAATACCTTATGCGCAGTTCTTGTTGGGGAACGTAGCTGAAATTTAAAATTTTCTACGCATCACCAAGATCAATCTATGGAGTCATCTAGCAATGAGGGGAGAGGAGTGCATCTACATACCCTTGTAGATCGCGAGCGGAAGCGTTCAAGAGAACGGGGTTGATGGAGTCGTACTTGTTGTGATCCAAATCACCGAAGATCCTAGCGCCAAACGGATGGCACCTCCGCGTTCAACACACGTACGGAGCGAGGACGTCTCCCGCGCCTTGATCCAGCAAGGAGGAGGGAGAGGTTGAGGAAGAGGGCTCCAATAGCAGCACGACGGCGTGGTGGTGGTGGAGCTGCAGTACTCCGGCAGGGCTTCGCCAAGCTCTAGCGGAGGAGGAGAGGTGTTGGGGAGGGGAGGGGCTGCGCCTTGGATGGTGTGTTGCAGCCCTCCCTTTTCCCCTCTATTTATAGGGGAAGGGTAAAGGGGGCCGACCCCCTCTAGATAAGATCTAGAGGGGGCGGTGGCCAAGGGGGAGGGGGTTTGCCCCCCAAGCCAAGGGGGGGCGCCCCCTTTAGGGTTTCCCCCAACCCTAGGCGTATGGGCCCTTGGGGGTTGGCGCCCTGGCCCACTTGGGGCTGGTTCCCTTCCCCTTACAACCCATAAGGCCCTCCGGGAGAGGTGATCCCTCCCGGTGGACCTCCGGAACCCCTCTGGTGGCCCCGGTACAATACCGATATGCCCCCGAACCTTTCCGGTGACCGTATGACTACTTCCCACATATAAATCTTCACCTCCGAACCATTCCGAAACTCCTCGTGACATCCGGGATCTCATCCGGGACTTTGAATAACATTCGGTAATCACATACAAATCTTCCTAATAACCCTAGCGTCATCGAACCTTAAATGTGTAGACCCTACGGGTTCAAGAACCATGCAGACATGACCGAGACAACTCTCTGGCCAATAACCAACAGCGGGATCTGGATACCCATGTTGGCTCCCACATGTTCCACGATGGTCTCATCGGATGAACCACGATGTCGAGGATTCAAGCAATCCCGTACACAATTCCCCTTGTCAATCGGTACGTTACTTGCGCGAGATTCGATCATCGGTATCCCAATACCTCGTTCAATCTCGTTACCAGCAAGTCACTTTACTCGTTCCGTAATGCATGATCCCGTGACCAACTACTTAGTCACAATGAGCTCATTATGATGATGCATTACCGAGTGGGCCCAGAGATACCTCTCCGTCATACGAAGTGACAAATACCAGTCTCGATTTGTGCCAACCCAACAGACACTTTCGGAGATACCTGTAGTGCACCTTTATAGCCACCCAGTTACGTTGTGACGTTTGGTGCACCCAAAGCATTCCTACGGTATCCAGGAGTTGCACAATCTCATGGTCTAAGGAAATGATACTTGACATTAGAAAAGCTTTAGCAAAGAACTACACGATCTTGTGCTACGCTTAAGATTGGGTCTTGTCCATCACATCATTCTCCTAATGATGTGATCCCGTTATCAATGACATCCAATGTCCATGGTCAGGAAACCATGACCATCTATTGATCAACGAGCTAGTCAACTAGAGGCTTACTAGGGACATGTTGTGGTCTATGTATTCACACATGTATTACGGTTTCCAATTAATACAATTATAGCATGAACAATAGACAATTATCATGAACAAGGAAACACAATAATAACCATTTTATTATTGCCTCTAGGGCATATTTCCAACAGTTCTATCTCCAGCATGGTGTCCTCCATAAGCCTCGGAGTGACACTTGCGTAGGATCTATTCCTGTTCATGCTCAGGTACACAACGTCTAATAACACCATCTACTCCTTCTTTATAAAGATGTGGGTCATCCCATAAGTAATGTCTTAAATCATAGAAAAACTTTTTATTTTGCTGGTATGTGAAACTAGGTGGTATAAATTTAGCAACAATATAATTAGCATAATTAGCATACCATGGAGCAGTACGAGAAGCATTTATGATAGCTAATTGTTCATCAAGAAAGCTATCAACAATAGGTAGTGCGTCATCAAGAACATTCTCTAACCTAGACAAGTTATCTGCAATGGGGTTCTCTGCTGCCTTTCTATCAATAATATGCAAATCAAATTCTTGTAACAAGAGAACCCATCTAATAAGTCTAGGTTTAGCATCTTTATTTTC
Source organism: Triticum aestivum (assembly GCF_018294505.1). Classification (NCBI taxonomy): domain Eukaryota; kingdom Viridiplantae; phylum Streptophyta; class Magnoliopsida; order Poales; family Poaceae; genus Triticum; species Triticum aestivum. Next base: position 630,731,983 of record NC_057812.1, on the reverse strand, counting down.
CATAAGATATTTAATAGCAGCATGATCAGTGTGAACAATTACGTTATAATCAACAATATAAGGTCTGAACTTATCACAAGCAAATACAACTGCTAAAAATTCATTTTCAGTAGTAGCATAATTTCTTTGGGCACTATCTAGAGTTTTACTAGCATATTGGATACCATTTAATTTCTTATCAACTCTTTGTCCTAGAGCAGCACCTACAACATAATCACTAGCATCACACATAAATTCAAATGGTAAATTCCAATTAGGAGGCTGAACAATGGGTGCAGAAATCAAGGATTTCTTAAGTATTTCAAATGCTTCTACACAATCATCATCAAAGACAAAAGGAACATCTTTTTGTAAGAGATTAGTCAGGGGCCTAAAATTTTTAGAGAAGTCCTTAATGAACCTCCTATAAAAACCGGCATGACCAAGGAAACTTCTTATACCTTTAATGTCCTTGGGACACGACATCTTTTCAATAGCATCAACTTTAGCTTTATCAACTTCAATACCTCTTTCAGAAATTTTATGCCCCAAGACAATACCTTCATTAACCATAAAGTGGCACTTCTCCCAATTCAAGACAAGATTAGTTTCTTCACATCTCTACAAAACTCGATCAAGGTTGCTTAAGAAATCATCAAAATAAGTTCCATATACGAAGAAATCATCCATGAAAACCTCAACAATTATTTCACAAAAGTCAGAGAATATAGCAGTCATACATCTTTGAAAGGTAGCAGGTGCATTGCATAAACCAAAAGGCATACGCCTATAAGCAAAGGTACCGAAAGGGAAAGTAAAAGTGGTCTTTTCTTGGTCCTCTTTTGACACAGGTATTTGAGAGAAACCAGAATAACCATCTGGAAAGCAAAAATGTGTATGTTTGGATAATCTTTCTAGCATTTGATCAATAAAAGTTAAATGGTAATGATCCTTTTTAGTAGCTTTATTTAATTTGGGAAAATCAATTACCATTCTATAACCTGTAACAATTCTTTGTGGGATCAATTCATCTTTATCATTAGGAACACCATTAATGCCTCCCTTCTTAGGGACACAATGGACAGGACTTACCCACTGACTATCAGCAACATGATAAATTATACCTGCCTCTAGAAGCTTTAGTATTTCTTTTTCTTACCATTTCTTTCATCTTAGGATTTAACCGTCGTTGGTGATCAACAACTGGTTTAGCGTATTTCTCCAATTTTATTTTGTGCTGGCATAGAGTGGGACTAATGCCCTTAAGATCATCAAGAGTATATCCAATAGCAGCACGGTGCTTCTTCAGAGTTTTCAACAATTTCTCCTCTTGTGACTCTGAAAGGTTGGCACTAATAATAACAGGATATATCTTCTTTTCATCAAGATAAGCATATTTAAGAGTATCGGGTAATGGTTTAAGATCAAACACGGGATCACCCTTGGGTGCAGGAGGATCCCCTAGGATTTCAAAAGGCAAGTTGTGTTTCAAAATAGGTCCCTATTTAAAGAATAATTCATCTATTTCCCTTCTTTCATTCATAAACATATCATTTTCATGGTCTAGCAAATATTGTTGTAAAGGATCATTAGGAGGCACGACAATAGAAGCAAGACCAATAATTTCAACTTTACTAGGCAATTCTTTATCATGGGATTGTCTACAAAATTTAGAAAAATTAAACTCATGAGACATATCCCCCAAACCAATAGTAACAACATCCTTTTTGCAGTCTATCATAGCATTAGCAGTATTCAAGAAGGGTCTACCAAATATAATGGGACAAAAGTCATCTTGTGGGGAACCAAGAACAAGAAAATCAATAGGGTATTTAAATTTCCCACACAAGACTTCAACATCTCTAACAATACCAACTGGTGAAATAGTATCTCTATTGGCAAGCTTAATTCTAACATCAATTTCCTCTATCTCAGCAGGTGCAATATCATGCATAATTTCTTTGTATAAGGAATGAGGTATTGCACACTTGCACTAGCACCCATATCACGTAAGCCATGATAGCAATGATCTCCTATTTTAACAGAAATAACAGGCATGCCTACAACAGGTCTATGTTTATTTTTAGTGTCAGGTCTAGCAATTCTAGCAGCTTCATCACAGAAGTAAATAGCATGCCCATCGATATTATCGGCCAAGAGATCTTTAACCATAGCAATACTAGGTTCAACTTTAATTTTCTTAGGGGGTGTAGGTGTTCTAGTATTACTCTTACGAACCACAATTGAAGCTTTAGCATGATCCTTTATTCTAACGGGGAAAGGTGGTTTCTCAATATAAGCAGTAGGAACAACAGGATCAACATTATAAGTGATAGTCTTTTCTTCAACTTTAATAGGTGAAACTACTTTTACTTCAATGGGAGGATTATATTTAAACCACTTCTCCTTAGGGAGATCAACATGAGTAGCAAAGGATTCACAGAAAGAAGCTACTATCTCAGAGTCAAGACCATATTTAGTGCTAAATTCTCAAAAAGCATCGGTATCCATAAAAGATTTAACACAATCAAAATTGGGTGTTATACCTGACTCCTTACCTTCGTCGAGATCCCAATCTTCAGAGTTGCATTTAATTCTCTCCAATAAATATCATTTGAATTCTATAGTCTTCATCATAAAAGAACCAGTATAAGAAGTATCGAGCATGGAGCGATTATTGAGAGAAAGCCGAACATAAAAAATTTGAATAATAATTTCTCTTGAGAGTTCATGATTGGGGCATGAATACAACATTGTCTTAAGCCTCCCCCAAGCTTGAGTGATGCTTTCTCCTTCGCGAGGCCAAAAATTATATATATAATTTCGATCACGATGAACAAGATGCATAGGATAAAACTTCTGACTCCAATTTCAATCGGTTGTAGTTCCATGATCCCATATCATCACATAGCCTAAACCATGTCAATGTCTTTCCCTTCAAAGATAAAGGCAAGACCTTCTTCTTGATAACATCCTCGGGCATAACTGCAAGCTTAAATAATCCACAAACTTCATCCACATAGATTAAGTGCAAATCAGGATGCAGTGTTCCATCTCCTGTAAAAGGATTAGCTAGCAGTTTCTCTATCATACCCGAAGGAATTTCAAAGTAAACATTTTAAGTAGATTCAGTAGGTTGAGGAGAAACTCTTTGCTCTACTGGTCGGGGTGACGATACCCCGAACAAGCCCCTCAAAGGATTATGTTCCATAGTAACAAGTGACAGTAAATTTCAGCACACTATATACATTTTCCTTACCAAATTCCACCTACCAAAGGCGCTTCACTCCCCGGCAACAGCGCCAGAAAAGAGTCTTGATGACCCACAAGTATAGGGGATCTATCATAGTCCTTTCGATAAGTAAGAGTGTCAACGAGGAGCAGAAGGAAATGATAAGCAGTTTTCAGTAAGGTATCCTCTGCAAGCACTAAAATTATCGGTAACAGGTAGTTTTGTGATGAGGTAATTTGTAACGGGTAACAAGTACTAAAAGTAAATAAGGTGTATCAAGATGGCCCGGTCCTTTTTGTAGCAAAGGACAAGCCTGGACAAACTCTTATATAAAGGAAAAAAGCGCTCCCGAGGACACATGGGAGTTATTGTCAAGCTAGTTTTCATCACGTTCATATGATTCGCGTTCGGTACTTTGATAATTTGATATGTGGGTGGACCGGTGCTTGGGTACTGCCCTTCCTTGGACAAGCATCCCACTTATGATTAACCCCTCTTGCAAGCATCCGCAACTACAAAAGAAGTATTAAGGTAAACCTAACCATAACATGAAATATATGGATCCAAATCAGCCCCTTACGAAGCAACTCATAAACTAGGGTTTAAGCTTCTGTCACTCTAGCAACTCACCATCTACTTATTACTTCCAAATTCCTTCCCCTAGGCCCAAACAATGGTGAAGTGTCATGTAGTCGACGTTCACAAGACACCACTAGAGGAAACACAACATACATCTCATCAAAATATCGAACGAATACCAAATTCACATGACTACTTATAGCAAGACTTCTCCCATGTCCTCAGGAACAAATGTAACTACTCACAAATCATATTCATGTTCATAATCAGAGGGGTATTAATATACATAAAGGATCTGAACATATGATCTTCCACCGAATAAACCAACTAGCATCAACTACAAGGAGTAATCAACACTACTAGTAACCCACCACTACTAGGGAAAACCTTATACACAAAACTTTAGCAGTAGCGCTTGTTAAAAAAGGGCGCTACTGCTAAATAGTAGTAGCGTGTGCTGGATAAACGCGCTGCAGACATAGATGTAGCAGTAGCGCATCTAGTTTTAAAAGCGCTACTACTAAAATTCTCACAACTAAGCCGATAGGCTACATATAGTAGTAGCGGTCTTCTAGAAAGAGCGCTACCGCTAAGTTTATTTTAGCAGCGCGTTTACTGTGAAATGCGCTACTGTTAATGGAGATAAAATTAAATGAAAAAAATAGAAAAGTAAATGAAAATTAAAGAAATAAAAAAAAGGAGAAAGGAAAAAAATAAAATGTAAAAAAAATAAATGAAAAAGGGAAAAGGAGAAAGGAATAGCAGTAGCGTCTGTTTATCAGAGGCGCTATGGATAACTTAGCAGTAGCGCTTGTTTAGACCCCCGCTATAGAAAGAGAAAAGGAAATGAAAATACATAGCTATAGCTGTAGCGCGTTTACTGAAAAGCGCTATAGCTAACTTAGCTATAGCGCTTTTACAGAAACGCGCTACCGCTAAGTTTGACTTAACCCAAAAGCGGTTCCCCCACGACCACCACTTCTCTCCCAAATCTTTCGCCCCACTTCACCGCCATCTCCCCAATTCGCCATCTCCCTACTTCACCATCGTCTCCTGCCGACGTCATGCCCCCGGAGCCACCAGAGCCGCGCGCCGTTGACGCCAGCAGAGTCGCGCGACCTCATCAACGCCACCGGAGCCGCCCTCGGCGCCAGTGGATCCACCCTCGATGCCCTGCCTCCCTCTCCATCACCGGAGACGCCCCTGCCTCCCTCGCCACGACCGGGGCCATCCTCTGTAAGCCCCCACCCCTCCTCTCTCTCTCTCTCTCATGCATAGCACAAACATTGGATAGAGAACTAGCTAGCTAGGTTAACTAGTTTAATTAGGTTAATTATCTAGGTTAGTGCAAAAATTTAGTTAGGGCTTTGATAGAGAACTAGTTAGGTTAACTAGTCTAATTAGTTTAATTATCTAGGTAAACTAGGTTAACTAGCTAGGTTAACTAACTAGGTTAAATAGCTAGGTTAATTAGGTTCGTTTGGTTAAGAAGCTAGGTTAACTAGGTTCGCTAGGTTAGAGGAAAAATTTATTTTAGAGCATTAGGTGAGAAAGGTTAGAGAAATGGAGTTCCTTTGCAATTTAATTGGGTTCTGTCCTAGGCAGAGAAGCGTTAGAGAAAATAATGTGTGTGTGTGTGTGAGTGAGAGAGAGGAATAGCTAGAACAGAATTTGGGTTCTGTCCCAGGCAGAGAAGTGTTTAGTGAGGTCATTTTGCAAAGGTTTTTGATTTTTGAAAAGACCACTATTTTTCTAGGAAAAGAATTTAGGCAAGTTTTATTTTAAAGATGATCCTTCCTAGACTTTTATTGTTGATTTTATATTTTCATTGAAGTGGTCATGTTATATCTTTTCATTGAAGTGTGGTTCGATTGTGCCCATGTGGCCTTTTGTTGTTTCTAGGGAATGAAGCGCGAGTGGCCTATGTTTTGTCAGAATGTTGATTCATTTCCATTTCGGCAAATTTTAGGTGCTCGATTTATCCTCTTTTTAGCAAAGGTTATGCCGAAATTTTCCGTGAATTTCGGCATGACTTGTGCTAACAACTAGGACATATCGAGTGCCCGCGATTTGCCGCACCGGGAAGGAGTCAACGTTCCTACAAAGCATAGGCATTTTTTATGTCATTATTCCTTTTATTAGGTCTAGAATTAATTTACTAGATTTAATCGTAGGAAACATGGCTAGCAACGATGAAGGACAGGGTTCTGGTGACTGCGACAACGTGTACCTGGCGGAAGAGGAAATTTTGAGGGAAGATGACGATCAACAGTTGATGTTGCTGGGTCCACCTGTCACATCGGAGACTCAGACCGACATCGAGACCGGCACTGAGACTGAGACCATCGCTGAGACTGAGACCGGCTTTGAGACCGGCGCCGAGACTAGCAGAGCCGGTATGGAACCGAAAACAAAGAGGCAACGGCTTCCTAACAAGCTCAGAACTACTAGACTGGTGGTCACGGAGGTGGATGACAGCAATTTTGAGCCAAACACACCCGAGGAAGCGCATGCGTGCTACGACAATCAAATAGGCTGCATCATACGAACAACCGCCACCATCAACGATGAGAAACTAAACAAGATAGATAATATGAGGCCCTCCCTCCTAAAGAAGCTGCACTGGATATTCTTGTTCCCGGGCCGGAATGAAAAGGATTATAAAATAAGGAGCCGGCAATGAAGAAGATAAACAAACACGCCATGAGCAAGTTTAGCGACACATTGGCCGCCTGGAAAGCAAGGGTGAAATATCAGATCGTCGATGAAAAGGAACCCTACTTCGAGATTGTAAAGGATAATTCGACAATCATGGCAGAGCACTTTGAAATATTCAAGGCGGCTTGCGAGGCGGAAGCTGCCAAAAAAAGTTGAAGTACATGAAGGGGCTTCAATAAAAGAACATTGGGTGCCACCACCTCGGAAGCCGTGGTTACGGCGGGAAGAGGTCCATATGTGCCAAGGAGGACGCGGAAGCCGCGAGTCTGGGCATCCCAAACCCCTTGGCGGAGTTCACCATTCCACAGGAGCATAACGTCCTCAGGGCCTGGCACCGTTGGGACCCAGTGAAGAAGGTTTTCGAGAAGAACGCGGTCACAACGGAGTTCATGAGACCGATGATAATTTTAGTTTCTGATCAATTCGACTGCATGTTAGTCATATTTGTAAACGATTCTTGTGCCTTTTGCAGAGAGAGCAGCACAGGATTGCAGCCGAAAGTGACTCGCCATCTGAGGCATTGGCGAGGCCCAAGTGGGACACTCCCTTTAACCGGGTGTTGAACATATTGAAAAGACTCCCGGTGGAGATTCGATCGTCGTATGGACGCGTGCACGGTGTCGGAGACGGCGCCACGTGGAAGAAGTACTATTGTGAGACCACGGAGGAGAGAAAGGAAAGACGGAGGTTAACTGAAGAAAACATCGACAAAAAGGTTGAGATTGCGGTTGAAAAGAAATCATCTGAGACAGTCGCAAGAGCGGTATCTACCGCAAAACAGGTGCTTGTAGATATGTCTACTACCTTGGTTCCGGCCGTTTTCAATTGGAGCAGGCAAAATCCAGAAAAAAAATGCAGCGGACTTTCCCCTTGCCGACTTCCTCAGGAGCAGCTCGACTAGCATTGCACCAGCACCTGCAGCTGCACCTCCTCCCGCACCGACTCCCACACCAGCCCCTCTACCTGCTCCCGCACCTACTCCGGCACTGGCTCCGGCACCGGACATGCTCAGCGGTGCTTCGTCTTTGGCTGAGCTCGATGCCCTCACGGTATCTGTTGGGGATATTATTACTGGATGTAAACCGGTCAGGTGTAGCCGAGTTAACTCCTTGAAGATTAGAAGCCCATGAAGATGCAAGGATGATGGCGCTTTATGAAGGCCCAAGGCCCAAAGGCGGGTTAAAGCCTGTAAATGTAAACCGACCTAGTCATGTAACTTGTATTGTAAGATAGGAAGGATAGAGACCGAACTGGACATGTTTATGATCCGGCTTCAGGACTCTGTAGCCCGGCGGGCGTCAACCTATGTATATAAAGGGACGACCCGGCAGCGGTTTAGGGACAGACAACAACTCGAGAGCCAGACAAAGCGGATTCGCTCCGTGGCCTTCGAAACCCTAGCAATACCAATCACAACTAGACGTAGGCTTTTACCTTCCTTGAAGGGGCCGAACTAGTATAAAACTCCCCGTGTCCCCTTGTCCGGTTTAACCCCTTTGAGCTAACCCGTAGAGATGGCTCCACGACTAAGTCCTTTCACAAGGACATCTGTCGTGACAAACCCACGACAGTTGGCGCCCACCATGGGGCTATCGCACGATGGTTTTGAGTTCTTGAAGGGCAGCTTTGATGGACTTAAGGGATACGTTGTGGGCCAGATGACGAAGAGTCGTCGCGGCAAGCTATACATTGACAATGCAGGATGGGGTCCCGAGGCCGATTCAATTGAGTACGGGTACCGGGTCCCCTTCGGTGGGATTCACGTCTTCATCGGCAAGATCGGCGAACCGGCCCCTGAGCCGGACATCTGCACCGACATCATCGAAACGGCTCGGTGTGCAAGTTCTTCGCCGGTTCAGCCCGTGACAAGGCATGTTTTCGTAGGTGTCATCCATGGAGCGAGATACGAGGATGGGCCGGTGTCCGATGAAGAGACCGTGGTCTGTTCTGATGATGAGTCTTCTAGACATACCGAATCACTTTATCATTGCAGGATGGCCAGATTGATAGAGGATCCGATGGCAACAGTATTCCCGATTCCCCTGATCTGCCAAACCGGGCCGCCATCTTCATGGCCAGCACACAATCAGCGCCTGATTCATCGACCGCCACAGCAATACTCTCCGGTTCAACAACAGCCACACCGGCAGGGGTAGGAAGCTCTATGCCACCTCCAGCCCAAGTCCTGTCTGATTTGTTCGACGCTTTGGCGACGTTGATGGCCGTAGAGGTGGATGCAGCAGCCAGGGATCAGCACAATGCGGAGATTGCAAAGGTGAAAGGTCAGATAGCTTAGGCTAAAGCGGACCTGGCGATAGAGAACGCTAGGATGGCTACAGAATAGGCTGAATTGGAGGCACAGGCCTATCGGATTAGGCTGGATCAGAATGCTTTCGAGGAAGTAATGAGAAGAAGGTACCGATCGCATCTCCCGTCGGTTTATGAGCCTCAAAATCTCCTTAACACACCAGGAGCCAGAGCTGGTAACCAACCCATACTAAACCGGACGGAGGCGCCGGGAACAGGAGCGCCGGTTCAACCGCGCACGATGGACCCGCCTCGCCAGAACAACATTGTGCCACAGTATGTACCAACACCTCCCGGGCATTATTCCAACCCGTTGGACAATATTGTGGCCGCCGCTTCACACCTGGCAGCCCTCCCAACCAACGGCGAGTCACCAGTTGCGGTTGAAGCACGTCGGGCCAGGGATCTCCTTCAAACAATGCTAAATCAACAGCAGGCATATTCACACAGTCGTGAGAGGATTCATTCCACTCCCCGTCCAAGCCGGAGCTATAGCAGACACGTTGAGGACGAACTGGCTGTGTCCAGCAGTGCGCGTCACTGAAATTCACCATGAGGAAACAACCCGGCAGGGGGAGGTGCTCATGCGCAGGATGTTGTGGACCATGGCCGCGCACGTCGGGAGGCCGAGTTAGCAGCTCGACACGGAGCACGACAACATACTCCGGTTCACCCTACCGCTTCAGTAGAGCTAGGTGTCGTGTTCAGTTCCTTAGGGGTGCCGTGTCTCACCCCCGCTTTGCGTAATGTGAGACTGCCCAAGGACTTCAAGGGACCTTGTAAGGTACCAAATTACACCGCCGATTTACAACCAGAGGCGTGGGTGGAAAGCTATGAGATGGCAATGGAGATGTTAGATGTGGATGAGGCAGTATGTGCTAAATATTTCAGCATGATGTTGGAAGCAACAGCTCGTACTTAGTTGAAGAGCTTACCAACTAACTCTGTCGGATCATGGGCTGAATTGAAGCACCGGTTTATCCAGAATTTCAAAGATACTTGTAAGCAGCCAATGTCAATCATGGATCTGGCCGCTTGTGTCCAAGAGGAAGGGGAGTCCACGACCCATTGGGTCAAACGTGTCTCAGCGATTTTGCCCTCATCAGATCGTATCAATGCAGACACCGCAGTGTTAACATTAGAGGGCAATTGCCGTTTCCTACCGCTGAAACAGAAATTAGGAAGGCTCAAACGTCACTGCAATGATATGTCAACGCTCATGGCCGCTTTGGTTAAGTACGCTGATTCAGATAATACCAAGGACTCGGATTCTGAGGAGGACAAACCGGGGAAAGGGAAGAAGAACGGCAACGCCAAGGGTCAGCAGCATAATCCGGCAGGCCATGGGAACAACGGTAAGCGCAAGGCCGACGGCAGCTTGGACTTTGTTGCTAACACCAATGCTCAGGAGAATGGCCAGCACCGTAAGGGCAAGCAGCCCCAGAGGGGTGGAGGTTCAGGCCCCAATCTAGAGCGCCTGTTAAATCAGCCATGTCCAAAGCATGGATCAAAGGAGAAGCCAGCATCGCATCTTTGGAAGGACTGTTATATCATGTGGGATTTCAAGAATTCCAATATGTTCCAGTATGATAACGGCCCGCCAGGTGGTTCAGGAGGTGGTTTCCACGGACCGGGTTACGGAGGTGGTGGTTCCGGTTTAGGGTTTCAAGGCAACCAAACCGAACACATCAATCAAGGGCACCAAGGCAACTAGGGAGGCTACAACCATCAGGGGAATCAACAACAACAACAGTTGTAGGGTTACCAGAACAATCCCAAGCAGCTAAATAGTGGGCAATATCATGTTTTCACTACTAGTTTCTGTAAGCGTGACTAGAAGCTTCACAAAAGGGCGGTAAACTCTGTTGAACCGGCAGTGCCTCGGTATTTACGCTGGTCTGAGCAACCCATTTTGTGGAGTAGGGAGGATCACCCGCCCCGGGTTGACAATCCGGGTCACTTAGCCCCGGTGGTAGCCCCTCAAGTTGGGGGATACAAGTTTACTAAAGTGCTCATGGATGGGGGAAGTAGTATCAACATTCTATATTATGATACATTCCGCCGTATGGGGTTGACAGATAAGAATCTTAAACCGCCAAATACCATCTTTCATGGAGTGGTGCCAGGTAAGTCTACATATCCTGTTGGCAAGATAGCCCTAGAGGTGGCTTTTGGAGATGATTATGATTCAAGGTCAGAAATATTGACGTTTGAGGTGGTAAAAATCAAAAGTCTGTACCACGCCTTGTTTGGACGGCCGGCTTATGCTAAATTCATGGCGAGGCCATGTTATGTTTACCTACAGCTTAAAATACCAGGTCATAAGGGCACTACCACAGTACATGGAAGCAGAAAGATCGCTTTGGAGTGTGAGGAAGGTGATGCGGCTTATGCTGAGTCGGTTTGTGTTATGGAAGAATTGAAATTCTATAAGGAGCAAGTTGATCCGGCAGATATGACCTCTTTGAAAAAGCCAACTACGGAACACGATCCGGCATTGAAGTTTAAATCGGCCACAGATACTAAGATGATTGACTTTGTTCCTGGCGATTCATCCAAACAGTTCAGCATCAGCGTTAACCTGGATCCCAAATAGGAAAGCGCGCTCATCGAGTTCATCCATGAGAATCGGGACATCTTTGCATGGAAACCTTCTGACATGCCAGGTGTACCGAGGGAACTCGCTGAGCACACACTCAACATTGATCCTAAGTTTAAACCGGTCCGGCAGTTTCTCCGCCGCTTCAATGAAGAAAGGCGTAAGGCCATCAGTGAAGAGGTAGCCCGCTTGTTGGCCGCAGGGTTTATTGTAGAGGTCTTCCATCCAGAGTGGTTGGCTAATCCGGTGCTGGTTCTCAAGAAAAATGACACTTGGCGTATGTGTGTGGATTACACAGATTTAAACAAGGCTTGCCCTACAGACCCCTTTCCTCTCCCTTGCATTGATCGGATAATTGATGCTACGGAAGGTTGTGACCGTTTGTGTTTTCTGGATGCTTACTCTGGTTATCATCAAATGAAAATGGCGGTTAAGGACCAGGAGAAGACAGCCTTCATAACTCCCTTTGGAGCCTTCTGCTATGTCTCCATGCCCTTTGGACTCAAGAGTGCCCAGGCAACTTATCAGCTGTGTGTTCAGAATTGCCTTCATAAACAAATTGGGCGCAATGTTCATGCATATGTGGATGATATTGTGATAAAATCCAGAAAGGAGGAAACGTTGATAGACGATCTGAGAGAAACCTTTGACAACCTCCGGGTTTACAAGATGATGCTCAATCTGGAGAAGTGTGTCTTTGGTGTCCCGGCAGGCAAGCTCTTGGGTTTTCTGGTGTCAAACAGAGGCATTGAGGCTAATCCGAAAAAGATTTCAGCAATTACATCCTTGGCTAAACCGGCGTGTATCAATGACGTTCAACGTCTGGCCGGCCAGATTATAGCCTTAAGCCGGTTTATCAATCGCCTTGGAGAGAAGGCCATCCCTTTATATCAGATGCTCAAGAAAACAGATAACTTTGTCTGGAGCGAGGCAGCTGATAAAGCGTTCGAGGGTCTGAAGAGGCAGCTAGCTGAACCGCCCGTGCTTGCAGCACCAATCGATAAAGAGCCGTTATTACTATACGTGGCTGCTAATGCCCGAGCTGTTAGTGTAGCTATTGTGGTAGAGCGCAAGAAGCTTGGCAAGGAATATCCGGTTCAACGGCCGGTTTATTATATCTGTGAGGTGCTCATTGAGTCAAAGCAGAGGTATCCGCATTGGCAGAAGCTGGTGTATGGGGTGTTTATGGCAAGCCGGAAGCTTAAACATTATTTTCAGGGCCATCCCATCACAGTGGTCAGTTCAGCTCCTCTGGGAGATACCATTCAAAATAGAGAGGCAACTGGCCGGATTGCTAAGTGGGCTATTGAGCTTGGACCTCATGGGCTCAAATATATACCCCGCACAGCGATCAAATCCCAGGCACTCGTGGACTTCATCAATGATTGGACAGAGTTACAGGCACCTGAAGAGAAACCAGATAATACATATTGCACTATTCATTTTGATGGGTCTAGGCAGTTGGAGGGCTCGGGGGCTGGAGTCATACTAACTTCCCCACGAGGTGACAAGTTTTGTTATGTCCTCCGATTAATGTTCCCTTATACTAACAATGCAGCTAAATATGAGGCTTTGCTCCACGGTGTTCGGATGGCTAAGGAGATGAATTTAAGCTGGGTTAAGTGCTTCGGTGATTCAGATCTAGTGGCTCAACAGGTGTCTGGCACTTGGGATTCTAAGGACCCACTCATGGCTGCATATCAACGAGAGGTGGATACAATGGCTGGTCACTTTAAGGGTTATCAGTTGGACCATATAGACCGGCGGAAGAATGAAGCGGCGGACGCTTTAAGTCGTCTTGGTTCCCAGCATAAACCGGTACTGCCAAATGTCTTTCTTGATGTATTTCATAATCCGTCAGTCAAGGTGCCAACCGAAGAAGATTTGGCCATTCCTGATCCGGAGGCTCAATTGGTGGCAGCTTTGCATGCCATACCGGATTGGACAATCCCATATCTGGCTTACATGAACCGGGGCAAGTTACAAGACGATGAAACGTTGGCTCGACAGATAATCCGGCGTTCCAAGTCCATGACCATACTCAACAGGGAGTTACATCGCTATAGCATTTCAGGAGCAATTCAGCGTTGTGTTTCTCCTCAAGAGGGTTGTGAGATTTTACGAGAAATCCATGCAGGGGATTGCGTTCACCACGCCGGTTCAAAATCTTTGGTTGCTAAAGCTTTTCGCCACGGCTTTTACTGGTTGACGGCACATGCTGATGCGGAGGATTTAGTTAAGAGATGTGACGGCTGTCAAAAATTCGCGCGCCGTTAGCACATTCCGGCTCAAGAGTTGAGGATGATTCCAATAACGTGGCCGTTTGTGACTTGGGGACTTGATATGGTTGGACCCTTCAAGCGATCCAAGGACAAAAAGACCCACCTGTTAGTAGCAGTTGATAAATTCACCAAATGGGTGGAAGCAGAGCCAGTCAACAAGTGTGATGCAGCCACGGTGGTTCAATTCATCAAAAAGGTGATATTCCGGTTTATTTTTCCACACAACATTATAACTGATAATGGTACTAACTATCAAAAGGGGAGATGGAAGAATTTTGTCAACGTGAGCACATCCAGCTCGATCTAGCATCGGTGGCTCACCCCCAGTCTAATGGTCAAGCAAAGAGAGCAAATCAAGAAATTCTACAAGGTATCAAACCCAGGCTTATGGTTCCTTTAAAGCAGACACCGGGTTGTTGGGTTGAGGAGCTACCTTCTGTGTTATGGAGCGTCAACACCACACCCAATAGGTCTACGGGTTACACACCTTTCTTCATGGTTTATGGAGCGGAGGCAGTTCTTCCTAGTGATATCCGTCACGACTCGCCCCGTGTGACAGCCTATGTTGAAGCTGATAATGAGAAGGCACGTCAAGATTCTCTGGACCTGTTGGATGAAGAGCGTGATCTTGTAGCAGCACGATCAGCGATTTATCAACAAGATCTCTGACGCTATCACAGCTACCGGGTTAAAACCAGAACCTTTCAAGAAGGCGATTTGGTGCTCCGGCTCATCCAGGATCAGACTGATATGCACAAATTATCCCCACCTTGGGAAGGACCCTTTGTGGTCAGCAAAAATCTGCACAACGGGTCTTACTACCTCATTGATGTTCGAGAGAACAAAGACTCACGTCAATCGGAGGAGGAGACCAAGCGGCCATGGAACATAGCTCTTCTTCGGCCTTACTATACTTAAAGCCATAGGCTCTTCCTCTGTACATATTTATGACAGTGTATATATATCATATAATAAACCGGAGCCTCCATTATAAGCGGGGTATCTGTTCTTTTTACATCCTGTGTGTGCTTATACAAGTTAACTGACAAAGCAGAGTTTTTGTTAATCCAGTCTTAGCAGCTGCACGGATATAAAGAAAATCATTAGGGGGCTTAGTCATATTTGAACTACAGCTACACCTCTTAATCGGCTTTGAAACCATGAAGGGATATCACTAGGGGGCTTGGTTGTTATCACACCATAGCTACACCTCTTGATAGGCATTTAGGCCACAAAAGAAAAATATGTGGAGCCAAAGAGAGTGTTGCACAAAAGCACAAACTCAAACATGGGTACACACTGAGCACAACTCACAAAGTTACTTGGGGGCTCTTTTTGCAAAGCAACAAAGAGTTTGAAAGGACCCTTGTAATTGTCTATCAAGCCACGGCATGGAAGCCTGGTGTATTCACCTAAAAACCCAGGTTAACCTGCCTTCATCAAGTAAGCCACTCCTGTCCAGGTAATCCTGGTATGACCCATCAAACGTTAGACATGTCAATCTTTTATAGACCCTGAACTTGTCAAAGTTAAAACGATGACTGGTTAATTGGAGGCCCATCTTAAAAGGCTTTGTTAAATGGTTTAACTCAGAGGCCTGGCAGCCCATGAAAAGCCTCGATTTGGAGCCTGGCAGCTCTTAAAAAGCCTTGCATATTTTCCTTTTTGATTTTGATTTGTTTAAGTTCATAAGTTTCTTTTGATAATCCGGTGTCCTTGACCCAACTTGCTTTTCAACTACAAGTTGTCGGCACATAATCAGTTATAAACCGGTGTTTATTGACCCGATTTGGTTTGACTAAATCACCAGTGTTATAAAGAAAACCTGGTAGTTATCCTGGTCTGGTTTAATAAATGGACCGGCATTACAAAGATGGGGTTATCAACATTTCAGATTGATATTAACACCTTTGCTGTATACATCGTTGGCAACCAATGAGGTATGTTATGCATATTGCTTTTTTGTACAAACACTTCGATTATTTCATCTATGTATTGTACACTTCCTGGACATTATGACCCGTCTAGCGGTAAACCGCTAGATACTTTTAAGTTGTTGTACCCAGGAACACAATTCGTCATGGGTTATGCATAAATATATCCCAAAAGGTGGCACACATTGTCATGAGGCATTACAGAACATGCTCGATGGCATGGCAAATAACGGAGTTTTGGCTATCCTATTACAAGAAGCTTTCAAAGCGGCTCCAATGGCATAATTGTTTTTCACAAGATCGGCACACAATGGCCAGTAAACCGGCGACCGGTTTAGGACGTTTTGTCTGGACGGTTTGATGGTTGAGGGTCAGTTGGTGTGGGCACTTCTTCATCCCTCCCCAGACGCTGGAAATCAACCGTCGACCAATCGATTCCAGTTAAAGCTTGAAATACTGCTTCCTCATGGATAAGATTGGAGGGGTTAATATCAGGAGCATAAGCATGCTTACGAATCGGAGGCACAAGTTCTTCAACTTCATGGATGTCGGCCGGCTGTCTTTTCCCTTCAGCATCATAAACCGGTTGAAAATGGGACAAGTCTGTATCATCGGCCAGTTTGCTGGCTACTGGCCGCATCTGTTTGGTCAGCCGCCGGAGGTCATCGTTATCAAAGTTTGAACTGTCTTCCTTCACACTTGGGTATCCTTTAATGATATCATCTGCTTCAAGGTCTGGAATCTAGGCTTTGACTCGAATAAGTGCGGCTAAAGCTCCGGACCTGGCAGCTGCCCTCTTCAATTCGGCAATACGGGCTGGTAACATGGCCAACTTCTCAAGTGTTTCTTTAATCAAAGTTGGGGCCGGTTTGTTGTAAGCTGCCACGCGAATAGCCCGCTAAGACCCAGAGTACAACTGTTCAACCAATGTATATGCCGCTTTGAGCTTCATCTGCATGTCTGTACCAAGATGAGCAATCTGAGTGCCTGCCAAAGATTTTTATTAACATTCTGGTCAGTGGTAAGGTTCATTGGCTTGCGCAAAACACATAGACAGACACTTACCAAAGATAGCAGAAGTCATAGCATTGATTTGGCACTTCAAACCAGCTAGTTCATCTACAACTGGTTTCAGGGCTGCCTCGGCGTCTACAGCTCTTTTGGTTAACCCGGACTTTTCGGATTCCCAGTTAGCATGATCTTTGGTGAAAGTTTCCTTCAGTTTTTCCATTACGGCCAGTGCTAGGGTTAGATCCTCTTTGGCTTTTGCAGCCTCTGCTTGTTGTGACTTTACATTCTCCTGGAAGTCAGAGTTTCGGGCATCTTTGCTTCTCAGTTCAGCCTGCAGCATTGAAGGCATGTTAAGCAACAGGTTATATATGTTCTAAGTACAAAGAGTATAACAAGTTATGCACTTAATACTTGGGGGCTAATGCCTATTTGCTCTAAAGTGCTACATTTTATACAAAGTCTCCAGAACAATGCAAGCATTATCCTTGACACTTGGGGGCTAATGTGCGTCTGTTCTCAAACGGATGTATGGATTAAAATTTGAATTAACTTGCCAAGTTAAACTGGCCTTTGGGGGCTATGCTGCAGAAAGTTATTTAATTGTTAACAGATGAGTCTTATCTCTTCTTAGAGACCTGCCATTGTGAGGATCAATGATGAGAAACTTGAACTATTACAAAGACCCGGTTTATGATTGACATCATAAAACGGCCCTTGGGGGCTACTCGGGATAGTGTTTCGGCTATAAATCAATAAACAAAGGGAGAGGAATTTACCTCATATCGCTCTTTCATCAAGTTCACCAAACCGGCCTCATAGTCCCGGTTTGAGTGCATATGGTTCAAGAAGCCAGAGTGAAGCTCTTCAGCGTTAAGATGAGCATAGCTTGATAAATCGCTGCTCCATTTGCCTTTTTCCCTAGCAGCTTGCTCTTCTTTGGCACTATGTTGAGCCAAGATGACGGGATGGCCAGGAGAGCTATGGCCCATTCCAGTAATGATAACATCATCTCCTTGACCTTCGGTATGTTTGGCTGGTGACAATGGAGTATCAGCATTTCTCACCGGACTAGCCCGGTTTAGCTCTGCGGTTCAACATCAGGTGCGGCAGGTTCAGCGTCGGCTGGTTCATTGGTATTTTGGCCTTGAAGGGGCGGTTCGCCAGAGGCAGATTCAGGATGCAGGCCCTCCGGTTCACAAGTTTGTTCCAGTTCACCTCTGGGTTCTTCTTCAAAAGTGGCCGGGTCTTCGGGTAGATTGGTGACCCGAGCTTTCTTGCTGGGTCTGGCTTTGGCCCTGCAAACAAAAATATAAAAGGATTAATATCTTATTCAAGTTCTATGATGTATTGAAGGAAAAGGTTTTATAGCTTACTCGGCCACAGTTTTCAGAGGAGGGAGTTGAGTTGCTGTCGACTCACCTGATGATGAGGGAGGTGTCACTTGATAATTTGAATCGGACGGATTAAGAGGTTGTCTGAAATAACCTGCCTTGGGGTAAGAATGGTTAGAAGTAGGAGAGACCTCAGACCGGCGCTTCCGAACCAGGGTATCAGGTAAACCGGCTGAAGTGACCTGTTGGCCACTGTGCCGGGTTGTCCGGCGAGCTTCATGCTGCTGAGTCTTCAAAATAAATGTTAGATCCAAGTGAGCAAGAGGATGAGAAAAGCTTACTTTCCGGACTGCTTGGCGGGTTTTTTGTGTTGGCATAGAGTATGAACCGGAGGAAAGGGTAATTACCTCTACATCATCATCTTGACTGCCTTCTACATCCTCCTGAGGAATATCATTGTTAATGAGATGCATGAAAATAGAGCCAAGTGAGTCAAGTTCTACCTCAACTTCCAGATCATCAGTGTCATCATTAAGCTCCATGTTGATCCAGTCAGCCGTTTTCCGTTTTGACATCCGTTTGACGGCTTTGGTTTTGGGGCGAGATGGTTTAACCGCTTTGTCCCCAGTTGGTTTTACCGCTTTTTCTATGGTTTTCCGTTTCCAGAAGGGGTCATCACCCTATACATACATATATAGAAGAAGGATTACAGGTTGCACAAGATCAAAATATTAGAGATGAAAAGGAAGTATAATTCTTACAGTAGGCGGTTTGTTCTTGGCATAGAAGGGACTCAAACCGGTTTGACTATAGACCAGTTCCGATTCATTCAGAATCTTCTTTACACCTTTAGTGACTTCTTCATCAGATAGTTGAAGGTTGCAATGGCGTTGAGGGTCGTCAACCTCACCGGTATACTCACACATTAAACCGGGATGCCGGCTTAGAGGCAATATGCTCCAAGATATCCAACAGCGCACGAAATCCACACCGGTTAAACCATTGGCCATAAAGGCCCGGAGTTTGGCGAGTTGAGGGGCATATTTTGCCCTTTCGGTGGAACTTAAGCATTGTGGCATCGGATGGGTATTGGAAAGTCGGTGATCACAAAAGCCTGGAAGGGGATTTTCATCTTCGGGTGAAGTGTCTCTGCAATAAAACCAAGTTTGGTTCCATTCCTTTGGGTGGCTGTGATTTTTGGCATGAGGAAACTCAACTTCTTTCCGCTTTTGAATCGAGACACCACCAAGTTCAGTGTTCGGGCCATTTACAAATTATGTGCGCCGGTTTAAGTGAAAGAAGTCCCGCGATAGTTCTGGAGTTGGTTCTTCTTGTAAGTACGCTTCACAGAAGACCTGGAAGTTACATAGGTTGGATACTCAATTGGGCCCAATGTCTTGGGGATGGAGTTGGAAATTGGCAAGCACATCTCGGTAAAACTTTGACCCTGGCGGTTTGAAGCCACGGCTTATGTGGTCAGCAAAGACCACCACCTCACCCTGCCTTTGGGTCGCAGGATTTTCTGTTCCTGGAACTCGCCATTTAATTTCAGTTTTCTTAGGCAAGGAGCCGATGCTGACCATCTCATTCAACTGAGTCTCAGTGACCCGGGAACGAGCCCAGTTGCAAGCAATGAATTGTTTGGCCATTGCAAAACAAACAAGCTGAAAATGAAATTCCGGTTTATAAATCACTCATGATGATATGCAAGATACAATAGAGTAAGAAACATACTGATATGCGAAATGGCATAAACCGGAGACCAATGCAATAAGGGAGAAAAGGTAATACCAGGACAGAGGTACTCAGACACTGTTAAACTGGAGTATAACTATGAAGGTAAAAGGCTCCTCCGGTTTATCAGAGGGCTAATGGTATAGATTGCTTATACAAAGTTAAATCGCCTATGTTGGCGTGAGGAGAAACAGATTTCACAGAGACATATGAAAATTTCAGATCTAAGTTAAGACAGAAAAGCAAAAATATTTTGACCTAAAAAGGGTAAGACCCGAAACAGTTTATGAAGGACTACATCAGTTCTTTGCGAATAAGGATTTGTGATGGTAACAGAAGATTAACCATGGCAAGGGATATGATAAGTACGAAGTATTCATCTATAGGCCAAGGAAGAACAGCACCGAAAGCTCCGATGAACTTCAAGAACCGCGAAGAGTAGGGAAACCCTAATGGATCTAGGAAAGAAGGGAGGAAGGACTTACTGCGGTCTCGGAAGCAGCGGAGGGATGCTGCGGAATTCTGGTGCGAACAGGTCGATGCAGCGGCCGACGGTGAAGCAAAGGTGAGGCTTGACGATGACGGCGGCGCTCAGGAGCGGAGATGTCGCGAGGAAGAAGAAGGGAGGAAAGGATAGCTGAAAGAAAATAAAGAGGTCCTTTGCCCCTATTTATAAGGCGAAGCGATGAAATGGCAAGTGCGGGAATCGAGGAGCCCAAAAATGGATAAGTTAATAAAGGTGTCGCCTCGGTGATTGAATGCACATTAAATGAAGGTATCTTCGACATCAATGGATAGATGATGTCAGGGCGATTTATCATAATCTTGAAGTATGACGTCACGGCGTTTTACAAAATCAAGGTGAAGATATGAGGAAGGAATTTTTCTAAGTGTAGAAGATTGACATGAACAAGTTCAAACCAATCTGGGGCCTAATGTTGGGGATAATATTACTGGATGTAAACCGGCCAGGTGTAGCCGGGTTAACTCCTTGAAGATTAGAAGCCCATGAAGATGCAAGGATGATGGCGCTTTACGAAGGCCCAAGGCCCAAAGGCGGGTTAAAGCCTATAAATGTAAACCGACCTAGTCATGTAACTTGTATTGTAAGATAGGAAGGATAGAGACCGAACTGGACACGTTTATGATCCGCCTTCGGGACTCCGTAGCCCGGTGGGCGTTAACCTATGTATATAAAGGGACGACCCGGCAGCGGTTTAGGGACAGACAACAACTCGAGAGCCAGACAAAGCGGATTCGCTCCCTGGCCTTCGAAACCCTAGCAATACCAATCACAACTAGATGTAGGCTTTTACCTTCCTTGAAGGGGCCGAACTAGTATAAAACTCCCCGTGTCCCCTTGTCCGGTTTAACCCCTTTGAGCTAACCCGTAGTGATGGCTCCACGATTAAGTCCTTTCACAAGGACATCTGCCATGACAAACCCGCGACAGTATCTGTCACACCCGCCCCCTTCAATAAATGTATAATGTCCTATTTTCGTTGCCTTTTGGATGTCTCACGTCGCAGAGTTTTCTTTGCAGGCCGGCGAAACCCTGTGCACCATATTGTACACCATCGGCGACCAGAAGGTGGATGTGGGGAAGGCGATGATAATGGAGCCGAAGGAACCATTGTTCCACTGCCGGCCGATCCCCCCGGAAGTTTTCAAGGTTTCCGTGGCCAGTGTCAAACCAGGCCACGAGAATTTGGCTCCTCTGGTAGTAGTGGGGGATGACGACGAGACCCCGCGGCGGCTTGGTGATTGTTGCAATGGGTGGGTCCTGTTGTGGCCAAAGAGTCTGCTTCATCTGGACACCCACAAGCACGCAGTTAGGTATGAACATCAACACCTCGCCTACTCCATTAGTCGCTGGTGACGTCACCATAGATGAGGATGACGATGACGATGACACTCAATAGTATGTCAATAATGGTGCCTACTTAGGGTTTTAGTGTCATGAGTCGATGCCTGAATTGCCGCCACCGGAGTCTGAACGTATTATGGACAACCTTCCAGTAGTAAAGAAGTCTAGGAAGATATCGAGGAAAGGCAAAAAAGCTGCTTCTATGATCCAGCCGCCTCAGCAGCCTCGGGTTCAAGACCGTATAGATATCCCTGGTGCGGCAAAATGGCATATCCCCGGTCAACCAATCCTACCTGAAGTAGCGCTAGGGGCCAGATTCGGTGATTTAAGGAGACTTCATGACGATGTGCTACGGATAGAGAAAGGCCTCATCGCCTCAAAAAATCCAGGATACCCACTCTACGTGGTTAACATGCCGCAGGGATTGTCGTACGTCGACACATTCCCCGCGGAGAAGTTCTTCCTTCGATTCGATTACATCTTCGACATGTTTCACTTGAAGAAGCTGGATTTTGCGTTTGCCCGCCTTTATGCTTTGCACATGAACTACATCATCGGGGTTGAGCAGATACCTCATATCTGTGTCACGGACCCGTACTTCATGCACGAGGGCTTCTTGGGAGTCTACGCAAAGCACCATGAATACGTGAGGGAATACATCGCCAATTTCATGCTCGCCAATAAAGAAAAGGGTGATTGTCGTGCCTTATCATCCCCTGTAAGTCATCCGCGCGGATATCCTTCCTTTGATTTCAATCATTCATTTGCACGGTGTAGGCTAATTAATTTGAGGTGTACTTATTTTGTGCAGCGGCGGGGCGTGCCGTCCTCATCATCCTCTACCCCCGATACTCCCACGCTCTTTACTTGGACTCGTCGAAGAACATTAACAAAAAGGATTACACTCACATCAAGTATGTTCTGGACAGTGCTATGTTTTACTACGGCGCATGGGGTGGAGAGGTCAAGGACAAGAAGAAAAGGGATGGCAGGCTTGCCTTCGGCCATAAGACTGACTTCTACTACATACAGCAACTGAGTGATTCTCTTAATGATGGATTCTATGTCCTACACCACATGTTGGAGTACATACGGGATCACGAGAACCTTCGCATGTCACCTAGATACGGCGATGCCCATATTCTGCAATGGGCAAAGAACTTAGGACATATCGAGGATCATCGACTTCGAGCTGAGTTCTATCACATCCAGCGCGAACTTGCCCAAATCATCATGAAGGAGGTCGTCGGAAAAACAGGGATGTTCTACGAAGAAGGAAAAATGTCGCGGGAAGATGTGCGAACACGCGTAGCCGCTCAGCGTCTCGACCTAAAGCCTTTCACTAAGCTCGGGGACTATCTCCCTGACTTGGATGGATGGCATGACATGGAGTGATTGTCGATATATGACAATGTGTCCGTTTAGTCCATACTATCTGTATGACGAAATTTTGAATTATGCACGATGAAACTTTATTTGTGATGTAATTAAACCGTCCTCCTCGACTAGCAAAGATCGCTCTAGTTAGGGCATTTTGGGTACGATGAACTTTGTTATTTATGCTTATGATATGTTGTTTCTATTTTTGCCAAGTTTGTCTCTTTCTATTGCTCAACTATATATGTTGCATATCATTGACTCATGTGACGATGCAGGTGTATAGATCATAGATGGCGAAGAAGTGCTACGCCAGGAGTATACGACGAGTGGCCGGAATGTCAGGCCCAGGTGTGCCGGTTTCCGGGTTCCGAGCGATAGCCAGTAGTTAGTTTAGATGGATGACGATGTAGTTGCAAGTAATCGAGACTTGTATCGCTATTTTCGAGATGATGACGAAAGACCACTTTGTGTTGGATGATGATTATGATGATGACATGATTTGATGAGACTATTTGTATGTATATGCTCTGATTACATTTGTATGTGTATGATATGGTAAAGATTATTGTATAAAGCCTATTCAAATACAAAACAAATATGCAGAAAAAACAGAAACTAATAAAACTAGCAGTAGCGAGGGGAACAAAGTTAGCAGTAGCACTCCCTTACCAGTAGCGCTTCCTGCTAAAAAGGCTGCAGATATTAGCAGCAGCGCTTTGCACTAAAGCGCGCTACTGCTAGCCATGTATAGCAGTAGCGTGGGACGACATGGGCTACTACAACACGTTAGCTGTAGCGCGTCCTCCCGCGCTACTGATAGGGAAAATACCCGCGCTACTGCTAGGGTTTTCCCTAGTAGTGCACAGGTACCAATCTGAGGTTTTGAGACAAAGATTGGATACAAGAGATGAACTAGAGTTTGAGATGAGATGGTGCTGGTGAAGATGTTGATGGTGATTGACCCCCTCCCGATGAGAGGATCGATGGTGATGACGATGGTGATGATTTCCCCCTCCCGGAGGGATGTTTCCCCGGCAGAACAGCTCCACCGGAGCCCTAGATTGGTTCCGCCAAGGTTCCGCCTCGTGGCGGCGAAGTTTCGTCCCGTAAGCTTGCTTATGATTTTTGCTCGGACGAAAGACATCATATAGCAGATGATGGGCACCGAGGGCCTGCCAGGGGGCCCACGAGACAGGGGCGCGCCACCACCCTCGTGGCTAGGGTGTCGGCCCCCTCTGGTAACTTATTTCGCCAGTATTTTTTATATATTCCAAAACGTGCTCCCATGAAGTTTCAGGACATTTGGAGTTGTGCAGAATAGGTCTCTAATATTTGCTCCTTTTCTAGCCCTGAATTCCAGCTGACGGCATTCTCCCTCTTCATGTAAACCTTGTAAAATAAGAGAGAATGGGCATAAGTATTGTGACATAATGTATAATAACAGCCCATAATGCAATAATTATCTATATAAAAGCATGATGCAAAATGGACGTATCACGCCCCAGGGGGTGGGCGCGCCCCCACCCTCGTGGACAGGGTGTGGGCCCCCTGGTGTTGATTCTTTCGCCAGTATTTTTTATAAATTCCAAAAATATTGTCCGTGAAGTTTCAGGTCATTCTGAGAACTTTTATTTCTGCACAAAAATAACACCATGACAATTCTGCTGAAAACACTGTCAGTCCGGGTTAGTTCCATTCAAATCATTCAAGTTAGAGTCCAAAACAAGGTCAAAAGTGTTCGGAAAAGTAGATACGATGGAGACGTATCAACCCCCAAGCTTAAACCTTTGCTTGTCCTCAAGAATTTCAGTTGACAAACTGAAAGTGATAAAGAAAAACTTTTACAAACTCTGTTTGATCTTGTTATTGTAAATATGTAAAGCCAGCATTCAAGTTTTTAGCAAAGATTATGAACTAACCATATTCACAATAACACGTCTCATGTTTACTCATATCAATGGCATAATCAACTAGCGAGGAATAATAGTAAATCTTGGATGACAACACTTTCTCAAAACAATCATAATATGATATAAAAAGATGGTATCTCGCTAGCCCTGAGACCGCAAAACATAAATGCAGAGCACCTTTGAGGTTCAAGGACTGACTAAAACATTGTAATTCATGGTAAAAGAGATCCAGTCACAGTCATACTCAATGTAAACTAATAGTAATACATGCAAATGATAGGAATGCTCTCCAACTGGTGCTTTTTAATAAGACCGTGATGACTCAACATAAAAGTAAATAGATAGGCCCTTCGCAGAGGGAAGCAGGGATTTGTAGAGGTGCCAGAGCTCGATTTTTGAAATAGAGATAAATAATATTTTGAATGGTATACTCTCATTGTCAACATAACAACCGAGAGATCTCGATATCTTCCATGCTACACACATTACAGGCGGTTCCCGAACAGAATGGTAAAGTTTATACTCCCCCACCACCAACAAACATCAATCCATGGCTTGTCCGGAACAACGGGTGCCTCCAACTAACAACAATCCTGGGGGAGTTTTGTTTGCAATTATTTTAATTTAAGCATGGGACTGGGCATCCCG
Organism: Triticum aestivum; assembly: GCF_018294505.1. Classification (NCBI taxonomy): domain Eukaryota; kingdom Viridiplantae; phylum Streptophyta; class Magnoliopsida; order Poales; family Poaceae; genus Triticum; species Triticum aestivum. Next base: position 630,706,472 of record NC_057812.1, on the reverse strand, counting down.
GTTACCAGCCATTTTCTCATGAATGAGGAGCGGAGTCCACTCCTCTTGAGAATAACCCATCTAGCATGGAAGATATAGACAACCCTAGTTGATACATGAGCTATTCGAGCATTCAAAACATAATTTCATTTGAAGGTTTAGAGTTTAGCACATACAAGTTTACTTGGAACGGCAGGTAGATACCGCATATAGGAAGGTATGGTGGACTCATATGGAATAACTTTGGGGGTTTATGGAAGTGGTTGCACAAGTAGTATTCCTACTTAGTACAAGTGAAGGCTAGAAAGGGACTGGGAAGCGACCATCTAGAGAGCGACAATAGTCATGAACATGCATTAAAATTAATCAGCACTAAGTGCAAGCATGATAGGATATAATTCACCATGAATATAAAGATCGTGGAGGCCATGTTGATTTTGTTTCAACTACATGCGTGAACATGTGCCAAGTCAAGCCACTCGAATCGTTCAAAGGAGGATACCACCCTATGATACCACATCACAACCATTTTAATAGCATGTTGGCACGCAAGGTAAACCATTATAAACTCCTAGCTAATTAAGCATGGCATGAGCAACTATAATCTCTAATTGTCATTGCAAACATGTTTCATTCATAATAGGCTGAATCAGGAATGATGAACTAATCATATTTACAAAAACAAGATAGGTCGAGTTCATACCAGCTTCTCTCATCTCAATCAGTCCATCATATATCGTCATTATTGCCTTTCACTTGCACGACCGAACGGTGTGGATAATAATAATAGTGCATGTGCATTGGACTAAGCTAGAATCTGCAAGCATTTAATACATAGGAGAAGACAAGGTAATATGGGCTCTTGGTTAGATCAACAATAATGCATATGAGAGCCACTCAACATTTTTATCATGGTATTCTCCTCTTGACCCCCAAAGAAAAGAAAGGAAATAAAACTATTTACACAAGAAAACTCCCAGCAAGCAAAAGAAGAACGAGAAATCCTTTTGGGTTTTCTTTTAATTACTACTACAACATGGAAAGTAAACTAGCCAAAAGCTATAACTAATTTCTTTTTGGTTTTTTCTTAAGGTTTTTCAAACACACAAGAAGAATGCTGGAAAAGAAATTAAACTAGCATGGATAGTATAATGAAAAAGTATGAGAACCGACAACTGGCATGAGTGTGTGAACATGAATGTAATGTCGGGGAGAGATACGTACTCCCCCAAGCTTAGGCTTTTGGCCTAAGTTGCTCTATGGCCACGGCTGGCCCTGTGGATATCCAAAGTTGTAGTTGGGGTCATACTAAGATGCAGCAGCTACTTCCAGACGAGCTGTAGCTTGGAGGCGAGCTGCCTCCGTCCTCCTCTCATACTCGTTCGCCTCCTCCCTAGTTATAACATATCTCCTTTTTGCCTGAAAGTCAAAGAAAGTAGGAGCAGGGAGAGCAACATGGACGATGCACCGTCTGTCAAAGATTAGTCGGTACTAGAGGAATTGTTCATTCCTCTCAACAAACTAATGGTGAACCATGGCAATATAATCTAGGTAAGCAGGAGGCAACTCAATAGTGTTTCCACGTATGGGTATATCAAGATAGTTAGCTACACGAGTTGCATAAATTCCACCAAACAAAATCTCCACTTATACTGTTGTGATGCAACCTATGTGCAACAATATCCCCCAAGTTATATCGTTTATCCCCTAATACCGCACTCTTAAGGTCACTAAGATCTGGAACACACATGTGACAAGCCTCATCTTTACCATTAATGCATCTGCCAATGAAGAGAGCAAAATAATGTATGGAAGGGAAATGAATGCTTCCTATGGTAGCTTGTGTGATTTCCCTGGATTCCCCCACAGTGATACTAGCAAGAAAGTCTTTATATTCAGATTTGCGAGGTTCACTAACATTGCCCCAGTGCAGGAGTTTACAAGAAATATTAAAATCTTCTAGGTCCATGGTATATGATTTATCATAAAGATCAAATAAAACAGTGTGAGAATTGTGCGGGGATGTAAATTTAAACCTTCTCACAAATGAATCAGTTAGATAGAGGTATTGCCGGCACTTATCTGACACGAAGCTCTCAAGATCAGCGTTACGCACATATGCGTCAAATTCATCCGTGATGCCTGGCTAGACCATGAACTCCTCTGACGGCCATTCACAAGGCCGCACTTGAGCTTCCCTTGGTAGTTCATTGTCTGGCTCACGTATCGCGAGCCTTGGGCCTTACTTCCTTGAGGAACCACCTTGGTACATTTCCTAAAAAAAATTCTTCCTCTGAAATTTCTGAAATTTTTAGTGACTCAAAATAAAAGTGAACCAAACTCAACAAGATTGATAGTAACTACTCCCACAAGTTCCTAAAGGCCATATCATGCATTAAAACTACATTTGACCACATAAATTTGACATGCAAGCTCAAGAATAGGGTCACCTAAGCAGCAAAAATTTGCAATGACATGAAGCCCTCAAGTTCAGCGTTACGCACATATGCTTCAAATTTCTCCTTAATTCCTGCTTGGACCATGAAATTTTCTGACGGCCATTCACAAAGCCACACTTGAGCTTCTCTTGGTAGTTCATAGTCTGGCTCACGTCTTGCGGGCCTGGGTCCTTGCTTCTTTGCAGAACCACCTTGGTATATTTTTTCTAAACATATTTTCTTCCTCTGAAAAATTTCTGAAATTTTTAGTGACTCAAAAGTAAAAGTGAACCAAACTCAACAAGATTGATAGCAACTACTCCTACAGGTGCCTAAAGGCCATATCATGCATTAAAACTACTTTTGACCACATAAATTTGACATGCAAGCTCAAGAACAGAGTCACCTAAGCAGCAAAAAATTGTAATAAATAAAGCACTAGAACAAAAACAAATTGGACCATTGGAGGAGTCACATACCGAAGAACAATCCCCAAAGCAGTTTTGTGAAAGGACCTTTGACCTAGGAGATTGAAAATGGCAGCAAGATGAGCTAGAACTTGGGTTTGAGCTGGTGAATGATTTTTTTTGGAGGAAGACAAAGTGTGTGGGTGCAAGAATAAGTGGAGGGGGCCCATGTGGGGTCCACGAGGCAGGGGAGCGCCCCTGGGGCGCCCTGGACCCTCGTGGCCAAGTGGTGAGGCCCCCTGGTGTTTTCTAAGTGCCAATAATTCTTAAATATTCTTAAAAAATCATATAAAATTCCCAGGAAATTTGGAGAACTTTTATTTTGGGGGTATTTTTATTGCAAGGATAATTCACAAAACAGACAAAAAATATTATTTTTGCTTTATTTAATCTAAATAACAGAAAGTAAAAAGAGGGTACAGAGAGTTGTGCTTTCTAACTTCATCCATCTCATCCTCATCAAAAAGGAATCCACTAACAAGGTTGATCAAGTCTTGTTAACAAACTCTTTTCGAATAACATGAAACTAGAGAATTTTCGAATAACACTAGGTTACCTCAACGGGGATATGCACATCCCCAACAATAAGAATATCATATTTCTTCTTGACAGTTGGAAGAGGAAATTCAAAACCTCCAATAGTAATTGTTAGAATTTTTCCAATAGAATTGATACTGTGGACTTGAGGTTGTTTCCTCGGAAAATGTACCATATGCTCATTACCATTAACATGAAAAGTGGCATTGCCTTTGTTGCAATCAATAACAGCCCCTGCAGTATTAAAAAAAGGGTCTACCAAGAATAATAGACATACTATCATCCTCGGGAATATCAAGAATAACGAAGTCCGTTAAAATAGTAACATTTGCAGCTACAACAGGCACATCCTCATAAATATCGACAGGTATAGCAGTTGATTTATCAGCCATTTGCAAAGATATTTCACTAGGTGTCAACTTATTCAAATCAAGTATATGATATAAAGAGAGAGGCATAACACTAACACCGGCTCCAAGATCACATAAAGCAGCTTTAACATAGTTTCTTTTAATGGAGCATGGTATAGTCGGTACTTCGGGATCTCCTAGTTTCTTTGGTATTCCACCCTTAAAAGTATAATTAGCAAGCATGGTGGAAATTTCAGCTTCTGATATCTTTATTTTATTTGTGACAATACCTTTCATATACTTAGCATAAGGATTCATTTTAAGCATATCAGTCAAACGCATACGCAAAAAGATTGGTCTAATCATTTCAGCAAAGCGCTCAAAATCCTCATCATCCTTTTTCTTGGATGGTTTAGGAGGAAAAGGCATGGGTTTCTGAACCCATGGTTCTCTTTCTTTACCGTGCTTCCTAGCAACAAAGTCTCTCTTATCATAACATTGATTCTTTGATTGTGGGTTATCAAGATCAACAGCAGGTTCAATCTGTACATCATTGTTATTGTTAGGTTGAACATCAACATGAACATCATCATTAATATTATCACTAGGTTCATGTTCATTACCAGATTGTGTCTTAGCATCAGAAATAGAAATATCATTGGGATTCTCAGGTGTTTCAAGAATAGGTTCACTAGAACCATGCAAAGTCCTATCATTTTTCATTTTCTTATTCTCAGAAGAACTAGGTGCATCAACATTAGTTCTCTGAGAATCATTCTCAATTCTCTTAGGGTGGCCCTTGGGATACAAAGGTTCCTGAGTCATTTTACCCCCTCTAGTCACAGCTCTAATAGCATTATCATTTTTCTTATTACTTAATTCATTGAGCAAATCATTCTGAGCTTTAAGCACTTGCTCTACTTGAGTAGTAACCATAGAAGCATGTTGACTAATAAGTTTAAGCTCACCTTTAACTCTAGACATATAATCACTCAAGTGTTCAATCATATAAGCATTATGTTTCAATTGTCTACCGACATAAGCATTGAAGTCTTCTTGTTTAACCATAAAATTATCAAACTCATCCAAGCATTGGCTAGCAAACTTAGTAGATGGGATTTCAACCTTATCAAATCTATAGAGAGAATTTACCTTTACTACCTGTGTCGGGTTATCAAGACCATGTATTTCTTCAATAGGTGGTAAATTCTTAACATCTTTAGCTTTAATACCCTTTTCTTTCATAGATTTCTTTGCCTCTTGCATATCTTCGGGACTGAGAAATAGAATACCCCTTTCCTTCGGAGTTGGCTTAGGAATTGGTTCAGGAAGTGTCCAATCATTTTCATTAATGAACATATTATTCAATAGCAATTCAGCTTGATCAACAGTTCTTTCCCTGAAAACACAACCAGCACAACTATCCAGGTGGTCTCTGGAACCATCAGTTAGTCCATTATAAAAGATATCAAGTATTTCATTTTTCTTAGAGGATGATCAGGCAAAGCATTAAGTAATCGGAGAAGCCTCCCCCAAGCTTGTGGGAGACTCTCTTCTTCAATTTGCACAAAATTATATATTTCCCTTAAGGCAGATTGTTTCTTATGAGCGGGGAAATATTTAGTAGAGAAGTAATAAATCATATCCTGGGGACTACGCACACAACCAGGATCAAGAGAATTAAACCATATTTTAGCATCACCATTTAATGAGAACGAAAATAACTTAAGAATATAGTAATAGCGAGTTTTCTCATCATTAGTGAACAAGGTGGCTATATCATTTAATTTAGTAAGATGTGCCACAACAGTTTCAGACTCAGAGCCATGAAAAGGATCAGATTCAACCAAAGTAATTAACTCAGGATCGACAGAGAAATCATAATCCTTATCAGAAATACAGATGGGTGAAGTAGCAAAAGCAGGGTCATATTTCATTCTAGCATTCAAAGATTTTTCTTTCAGCTTAGCTAACAGATTCTTAAGATCATATCTATCATTGCAAGCTAAAAAGTCTCTAGCAGTTTCTTCATCCATAACATAACCCTCAGGCACAACAGGCAATTCATATCTAGGGGAAAATCTTCATCATCACTTTCATCAATATTATCAGTTTCAATAATTTCATTCTCTCTAACCCTAGCAAGTTGTTCATCAAGAAATTCACCTAATGGCACAGTATTATCAAGTATAGAAGTAGTTTCATCGTAAGCATCATGCATAGCAGAAGTGGCATCATCAATAACATGCGACATATCTGAATGAATAGAAGGAGTAGGTGTCACAAGTTTACTCAAAACAGAAGGTGAATCAAGTGCAGAGCTAGATGGCAGTGCCTTACCTCCCCTCATAGTTGAGGGAGAAATCTTGGTTCTTTCATCTTTCAAGTTCCTCATAGTGATCAACAGAAATAAATCCCAAGTGACCCAAAGAATAAAGCTATGCTCCCCGGCAACGGCGCCAGAAAATAGTCTTGATAACCCACAAGTATAGGGGATTGCAACAGTTTTCGAGGGTAGAGTATTCAACCCAAATTTATTGATTCGACACAAGGGGAGCCAAAGAATATTATCAAGTATTAACAGTTGAGTTGTCAATTCAACCGCACCTGAAAGACTTAATATCTGCAGCAAAGTATTTAGTAGCAAAGTAATATGCAAGTAACGGTAATGGTGGCAAAAGTAACAGTATTGGTTTTGTAGTGATTGTGACAGTGGCAATGAAAAAGTAACTAAGCAAAGATCAATATGTGAAAAGCTCGTAGGCATTGGATCAATGATGGATAATTATGTCGGATGTGATTCCTCATGTTGTAGTTATAACATAGGGTGACACAGAGCTTGCTCTAGTTCATCAATGTAATGTAGCCATGTATTCCAAATATAGTCATACGTGCTTATGGAAAAGAACTTGCATGACATCTTTTGCCCTACCCTCCCATGGCAGCGGGGGCATATCGGAAACTAAGGGATATTAAGGCCTCCTTTTAATAGAGTACCGGAACAAAGCATTAACACTTAGTGAATACATGAACTCCTCAAACTATAGTCATCACCGGTAATTGTCCCGATTATTGTCACTTCGGGGTTAACGGATCATAACACATATTAGGTGACTATTGACTTGCAAAATAGGATTGAGAACTCACATATATTCATGGAAACATAATAGGTTGAGATCTGAAATCATGGCACTCGAGCCTAGTGACAAGCATTAAGCATAGCAAAGTCATAGAAACATCAATCTCAGAACATATGGATACTAGGGATCAAACCCTAACAAAACTAACTCGATTACATGATAAATATCATCCAACCCATCACCGTCCAACAAGCCTACGATGGAATTACTCATGCACGGTGGTGAGCATCATGAAATTGGTGATGGAGGAAGGTTGATGATGACGATGGCGATGGATTCCCCTCTCCGGAGCCCCGAGCGGACTCCAGATCAGCCCTCCCGAGAGAGATTAGGGCTTGGCGGCGGCTCCGTATCGTAAAACATGATGAATCCTTCTCCCTAGTTTTTTCCTCCCCGAACGGGAATATATAGAGTTGGAGTTGAGGTCGGTGGAGCCTCAGGGGAGCCATGAGACATGGGGCGCGCTCCAGGGCGTTCCCCCACCCTCATGGATAGGGTGTGGGCCCCCTGGTGTTGATTATTTTGCCAGTATTTTTTATAAATTCCAAAAATATTCTATGTGAAGTTTTAGGTCATTCCGAGAACTTCTATTTCTACACAAAAATAACACCATGGCAATTCTGCTGAAAACAGCGTCAGTCTGGGTTAGTTCTATTCAAATTATGCAAGTTAGAGTCCAAAACAAGGTCAAAAGTGTTTGGAAAAGTAGATATGATGGAGACGTATCACACCATCATTTTCTTGCACAAGATTATCCTGACATTCCTATTCCTTATAACCTGGTTTTTAGCATTAAAACTCGAGATATTATTCCACTGCCTGCACCTACTTTGTTTGATTCTGCTGCTAGGGGCGGATATAGGATTATGCCTGCGGACATCATCGCCTTCCGGAACGCTCAGGCTGCTGCGGATATCGTTGTTCTAGGTTGACAAGTGGAAAAAAATTGAAATCAATAAGAGGCAATGGATATTGTTTCGTCCCCAAAGGTGGGACGTTCCCTATCGAAAACCATCATGCTTGTTCTGAGAAGCTCCGGTTTGTGAGAAGCATAGATCCAAACCTGACCCAAATGGGACAAAATTTGTACCACGGCATGTTGATGCCGCTCCATAATAGCATGCCAAGTTTCATGAATTCCAGACGAGTTTTGGATTTACTAGAATTTAAAAAGGAGGCATCTCAATGTTTTGCCGGCAATCAACGGTGCCCTGGTATTGGAAATTCATTCCCATTTCTTGCATGGGACCTAAGCATGCACCTGAGGACACAGATTTGATTTTTCAACCAATTTATATGCACTAGAGCATGTGCATGTAGTTCAAATTTGAGTTATGCACATAAATACATTGAAAACTCAGTTAATGCATAAAAATGTCCAAATGAACCCCAAAAAATCACAAAAATTCACACAACACTCCTGTTGTTCTGTGTTGACACGAGAAAAAAAGTTGAAAGCAATAAGAGGCAATGGATATCTTTTCGTCCCCAAAGGTGGGATGTTCCCTACCAAAAACCATCATGCTTGTTGTGAGAAGCTTCGGTTTGTGAGAAGCATATGCACAAACCTGCCCCAAATGGGACAAAATTTGTACCACGGCATGTTGATGCCGCTCCATGATAGCATGCCAAGTTTCATGAAATTTCAGACGAGTTTTTGATTTACTAGAATTTAAAAAACTAGGCATCTCAATGTTTTGCCGGCAATCAACGGTGCCCTGGTGTTTCAAATTCATTCCCATTTCTTCCATGGGACCTAAGAATGCACACAAGCACACAGATTCGATTATTCAACCAATTTATATGCACTGGAGCATGTGCATGTAGTTCAAATTTGAATTATGCACATAAATACATTGAAAACTCAGTTAATGCATAAAATGTCCAAACGAACCCCGAAAAATCACAAAAATTCACACAACACTCCTGTTGTTCTATGTTGACACTTGAAATTTTTCGAAATCAATAAGAGGCAACGGATATCTTTTCGTCCCTAAAGGTGGGACGTTCCCTACCGAAAACCATCATGCTTGTTGTGAGAAGCATATACCCAAACCTGCCCCAAATGGGAAAAAATTTGTACCACGGCATGTTGATGCCGCTCCATGATAGCATGCCAAGTTTCATGAATTTCAGATGAGTTTTGGATTTACTAGAATTTAAAAACCAGGCATCTCAATGTTTTGCCGGCAATCAACGGTGCCCTGGTGTTTCAAATTCATTCTCATCTCTTGCATGGGACCTAAGCATGCACACAAGGACACGGATCTGATTTTTCAACCAATTTATATGCACTGGAGCATGTGCATGTAGTTCAAATTTGAATTATACACATAAATGCATTGAAAACTCAGTTAATGCATAAAAAATGTTCAAACAAACCCCAAAAAATCACAAAAATTCGCACAACACTCATGTTGTTCTATGTTGACGCTCAAATTTTTTTGAAAGCAATAAGAGGCAACGGATATCGTTTCATCCCCAAAGGTGGGACGTTCCCTACCGAAAACCATCATGCTTGTTGTGAGAAGCTCCGGTTTGTGAGAAGCATATACCCAAACCTGCCTCAAATGGGACAAAATTTGTACCACGGCATGTTGATGCCGCTCCATGATAGCATGCCAAGTTTCATGAAATTTCAGACTAGTTTTGGATTACTAGAATTTAAAAACCAGGCATCTCAATGTTTTGCCGGCAATCAACGGTGCACTGGTGTTTCAAATTCATTCTCATTTCTTGCATGGGACCTAAGCATGCACACAAGGACACAGATTTGATTTTTTTCAACCAATTTATATGCACTGGAGCATGTGCATGTAGTTCAAATTTGAATTATGCACTTAAATGCATTGAAAACTCAGTTAATGCATAAAAATGTCCAAACGAACCCCAAAAATCATAAAAATTCGCACAACACTTCTATTGTTCTATGTTGACACTCGAATTATTTTAAATCAATAAGAGGTATGGGTCCAAACGAACCCCGAAAAATCACAAAAATTCGCACAACTCTCCAGTTAATGCAGATTAGTAACACTTTTCGTAATTTTTACATGTCAGTACCAAGTTTTGGAGCTAGCCGTTACAAAAAGGTCTAAATCACGTATAAATACATATTGACAGTGTATCTGACTGCGGGTCCCGCCTGTCGGGTGCCTATGTGGGAGGTTTTTTGGAGAAAACCTCCTAGCTTTATATGTAATCACATAAATGCCCATTATTTCGCGGTAAAAAAGGCTACTGAGAGGGGTTTTTTCGTTCGCAAGTTTTTCACGGACTAGTTTGAAAGTTCCCAGCGTATTGAACAAATAAAGTATAAACAAAAAATAATGCGCCAGCAGGATTCGAACCCGCGATCTGCAGTTCTGTAGCTGCGCGCCCTAGCCAAGACACCAGGGCGTCCCCCACGACGGCATGCAGGCGATATCTCTTTTATAAGCGGTTCGAAACGTTTCACCGGCAGTTGGGCTTAGCGAGGCGTTATACAGACGAGCTTCCACGCGGGGCACTTTCTTAATGGGTCAGCCCACTCGTTGCGTCGTACAGAGTCGGTACTAAAGTTCCACAAAAAATCCAATGGATCGAGGAATCGAACTCGAGACCAGACGATCGAAAGGAACAATTCTTTGCCAGTCAATCTAATGAGTGTAAATGTTATTTTTGGCCGCGCGAACATTTAAGAACTAAATGCAATGCTAGACAAAAGAAATTGAAATTTAGACCGTTGTACATTTTTAATATAATTTGAACAATTTTGTAATGTACGATGAACAAATTTTAGTTACACATTAAATTTTTTGTGAAATATACTGAATAATAATTAAATACACATTGAACATTTTTTGTGATATACGCTGAACTATTTTTACATATACATTGAACATTTTTTAATGTATGTTGAACAACTTTTTTCTACACCTTGACCATTTTTGTGATATACATGGAACTATATTTATATACACATTGAACATTTTTGTGATCTATATTGATTTTTTTAATTATGAGCACATGTTTCAAAATATGAACAAGACTTAAAAACCATGAACAATTTCGAAATCATGATCAAAATTTGGGATTTCAAAAAAAATTCTTGAAAACAAAGTACAAAAATAAAAATGAAAACGGATAAAATAAAATAAACAGAAACAGAAACAGAAACAAAAAAATAAAACAAGGGAAAAAGAAAAAAGAAAGAACCCGGAAAACCTGTTAAAAAACAGAAAGAAAACTGGTTGAGGGAGACTAGTGAGCCAGCCCGTGCGCGAAAGTGGCTTGCGCGTCGCTAGTGTAATCAATATTTCGCCTGGGTCTCATCAACAGCGACGCGGTGGCGTTGTGGCTAGCGGGTGCAGCGCTTCGATGACAGGTCGCGGGTTCGAATCTTGGCTGCGCGTTATTTCTCATTTCTGTTATTTGTTTGTTCAATTCGCCGTTAACTTTCAAACTAGTCTGCAAACAAAAAAAAACCTCTCCGAAGCCTTTTTCCCGCGAAATAGTGGGTATTTATGTGATTACATATAAAGCTAGGGGGTTTTCTGCAAAAAAAACCCTGCCACATAGGCACCTGACAAGCGGGACCCTTCGGTCAAATACACTGTCAATATGTGTTTATACGCGATTTAGACCTTTTTGTAACGACTAGCCCCAAACTTGGTACTGACACGTAAAAATTACAAAAGGTGGTACCAATCTGCATGTAATGCCCCAATTGTGGTACTTCTGTACAATTAACTCCAAAAATTCGCACAACACTCCTGTTGTTCTATGTTGACACTCAAAAAAAATTGAAAGCAATAAGAGGCAATGGATATCGTTTCGTCCCCAAAGGTGGCACGTTCCCTACCGAAACCATCATGCTTGTTGTGAGAAGCTCTGGCTTGTGAGAAGCTTATACCCAAACCTGTGCCAAATGGGACAAAATTTGTACCATGGCATGTTGATGCTGCTACATGATAGCATGACAAGTTTCATAAATTTTAGACGAGTTTTGGATTTATTAGAATTTAAAACCAAGCTTCTCAATGTTTTTCGGCCGAGTGACGGTGGCAGGTTGTTTGAAATTCATTTCCATTTCTTGCATGGGACCTAAGCATGCAACCAAGGACACATATTTGATTTTTCAATAAGTTTATATGCACTGGAGCATATGCATGCAGTTCAAATTTGAATTATGCGCATAAAATGCCTGGAAAACCCAGTTAATGTATAAAAATGTACAAACGAACCCTGAATCATTCCAAATTTTTTGACGACACACCTATAGTTGCATGTTCACTTCAGATAAAAGTTCTAACAATTCAAAGACCATCCTTTGTAGCTGTGACCCCATTATGTAATTCAAATGATCAAGACAATAAATCAAGTGGATCGCACACAGTTTATTGTCACCAACCGTATGAGATGCAACACAAAATATCTTGAAGCACCGTCGGTCTGATGACACTTTGCGCGCCAGTTTTTTGGCTGAAGCGATTCAAAATTTTCGTCTTTCGTGGAAATATCTACCTCCCCACCCCTCCCCCTTACCAAAAGCCACATTTCCCCTATTTCCGCCTTCCTTTCCAAGTTGAAACCTTCACTCCTTGCTTGCAGCGCCGCCGCCTCCTCGCCGGCGACCCTCCTTCACGCTGCTCGGCCTCGCCTATCCAGGCATGTGTCGTGGTTCTAAGCCTGACAGTAGAGTGGGGGGGTAGGTATGGAGAGGCAAGGTCCTAGCTATGGAGAGGTTGTAAACACAAGAGATGTACGAGTTCAGGCCCTTCTCGGAGGAAGTAAAAGTCCTACGTCTCGGAGCCCGGAGGCGGTCGAGTGGATTATATGTATATGAGTTACAGGGTGCCAAACCCTTCTGCCTGTGGAGGGGGGTGGCTTATATAGAGTGCGCCAGGACCCCAGCCAGCCCACGTAGGAGAGGGTTTAAGGTGAGTTAAGTCCGGGGCGTTACTGGTAACGCCCCACATAAAGTGTCTTTACTATCATAAAGTCTACTTAATTACAGGCCTTTGCAGCGCAGAGTGCCTCTTGACCTTCTGGTGGTCGAGTGAGTCTTCGCGGTTGAGTCCTTCAAGGCAGTCGAGTGTGTCTCTCGTTGGTCGACTGGAAGGTGACCTCTTCTAAGGGTGTCCTTGGGCAGGGTACTTAGATCAGGTCTGTGGCCCTACCCTAGGTACGTGACCCCATCATTAGCCCCCGAATGGATTGAGGCTTCGAGTGAGGAAGGAGTTGATGCTGTTTCCGATTAACTTTTGCACACTGGTCGTGCGTTGTTCTGGACCAAAGTATCTCTTCGTTGGTAGTGAGCAACTTGTCTTCAGTCGACTCAATCCATTTTCTTCTTTCGTCAAGTGATCTTTCGGGCTTCGACGATTTCCGAGCGACAGATCTCAGGAAATCCCGCGTCTGACAGACCGATCTGCCGTTCGTGGATTCCGCAGGATGCGAAATTTTGGGGAAGCGCGCGAAGCGGAGCAAGCCGCGGCATTCGGATGGGATGGGACATAGACGCCTCGATCCCCGCGCCGCTTTCTTCGCCACGTATCCCGCCTGCATAACTGTTTCTGGATATGATTAGATCGACCGGGCCCACCTGTCATCCACTCGGAAGGGACCTTATAAATACACCCGGCGAGGGTTTTTTGTACAGTGCCTCAGCATTCTCTTTCTCTGCTCCCTTCGTCTCCGTCCAGCGCGCTCGCTCTCGCCTCCGCACAACTTCTCCTCGTGCGTCTCACCGGCAACCATGGCCAAGGAGAAGACGGCGGCGCTGGAACGCGCGAAGAAGGCATCGGCGACGGAGAAGGCGAAGGGGAGATCCACCAGCCGCGGCGGGTCTTCGTCTAGATCCCGCCTGCCGAAGGGCTGGGTCCAAGGAGATTGGATCCAGTCGACCATCACGGAGAAAGATCTCCTCGACATGGCCAACGAGGGCCTGATCCCTCATGGAGCTGCGAGGCTTTCGGGGAAGGAGTGGCAGCCCCAGCCAGAAGAGGGTGAGTGCGTGCTCCTGGCTACCCATGTCGACCGTGGATTTTCTTTGCCGCCGAGTATTTTCTTTCGTGGTTTCTTGAACTTCTTTGGAGCGCAACTCCATCACTTTACCCCAAATTCTATCGCCTATCTTGCCGCGTTTGTGTCCATGTGTGAGGGTTTTCTGGGCTGTCGACCGCACTGGGGCTTGTTCAAGCATATATTCACGTGTCGCTCTCAGACCGTGAAGAAAGCGAGCCCAGGCGACGAAAGGACCCGAGTTGTCCAAATGTGTGGGGGCCTGGGGATCCAGGTGAGGAATAAGAGCACCTTCCCAGCCATGACTTTTCCCGAGTCAGTCAGAGGCTGGCAGTCGACCTGGTTCTACTGCCAGGATCAGTCGACGCCGGGGCAGTCGAGTGGACTCCCTCAGTTTACCATGGACCGAGTGAACAAGCCCTCCTCTCTGAAGTTGATTCCGGAGGAGAAAGCTGACGTGAAGATGTTGATGGAGCGCGTAGTACAGTTGGTTCGGGAGGGAGTGACGGGCATGGATCTCCTGGAGGTTTTCCTTAGGCGTCGTATCCAGCCCCTTCAATTCCGGAGCCACTGCATGTGGTTGTACTGTGGGACTGAGGACGAGACTCGGGTCCATCCAGAAGTAGTCGACGATGTCACTCTGGAAAGGTGGATGGCTGCCATTACCGGAAACAAGGATAACCCATGCGGAGCCAGAAGGATTCCTCCACTCGACCACCACAGTGATCCAAACAAGGTATGCCTGCTCTGCTCTTCACTGTTTTCTTGTCATATTCATTTCTGTTTATTCTGCCAATCGGTCGATTGATCTTTGTCTTGATGTCTATCAGGCCCTCACCGAGCTGTACTCGATGCCCAATGGAGCACAGGCTCCGACTGAGGAGGGTGAGGCGAGTGGGGGCGAGAGCCAGGAGGAGGAGTGGGACTCGGACGTTGCTGAGGATGATGACGACGATGACGACGATGACGGTGAAGAAGATGATGCTGAAGACGAGGAAGAAGAAGAGGAGGAGGTCGTACCACCGCGCTCGGAAAGGCGGTCGAAGCTTGTCCACGACCCTGCGACTGAACGTGGCAAGGGGGTTGCGACCGTTGCTCAGTCGACCAAGCGCCCTCGGACCACCTCTCCGGCGCCGACTGAAAAGGCGTCGAAGCAGCCCAGGGCGGCTTCGTCAAAGCTGACCAAGCTCCTGCCGAAGATGAAGGTGTCCATCCCCACAATATCAGGGCAATCATGCTGCTTAAGACTTCCTATTTTGTGTGAACTTTGTCTCTGGTTGGCGCTGGAGTTAGTTGACTGATTCTTTGGAGTTGCAGTGCTGCTACTTCTGAGACCTCAGTCCGGGCTGATGACCATGAGATGGAGGACGCAGCAACCTCAAAACCAGGTACTATACTCTTAACGCCGTTTTTAGTCGACTGACTCATGATCTCTAATCCTGATTCTTTTCTATAGCTCCACCGAATGTTGTTATCACTCTCCCTGATGATGAAGATGAGGAACCGCTGCAGCATAGAAGGAGTAGGAAAGCGTCTGCCGGCAGGGTGCCCCAGGATGTGACGGTGCCTGAGACTCTGGTTGCGGAGGAGGAGAACACCACTCGACACACTGTGTCCTTCGCAGATCCACTGACGAGTGCTCAGCAGCCCTCCCTCTTCACGATGCACCGTGTCCCAGAGGACCAAGCTGGCGCCGCGAAGGAGGCGATACGCCAGGCAAGGATCATGATGGAGCAGTTAAGGACCATCCGGGATGTGAGCCAGGCAGCTTACGACGCTAGTTCCGCCCTTCAAAGCAATGTTCAGGTCAGTCGACCACCGCCTGTTCTGTTAAGATATGCTATCAAAAACTTTTCTTTCCAGAATTTATAGTAGTCACCCAGTGGGTGTGTCGACTTAGACTCCGTGTTAGCGGGGGCACGGTGAGTGCACCCGCTGGGTGTAGTCCCCAAGGCTAAGGTCGACTGCTGGCAGTCGGCCTTATGCTTTATAATTTCAGTCTTTGCGTCATTCGACTATGTCGACTGGATTTCGCAAACTGGTCGACTGGTCGACTCTGTCTTCAATAGGATTAGTGGGGGCACGCTGAGTGCACCCACTGGGTGTAGTCTCCAAGGCTAAGGTCGACTGCTGGCAGTCGGCTTTAGGTTTTATAATTTTAGTCTTTGCATCATTCGACTATGTCGAATGGATTTCGCAAACCGGTGGGGGCACGCTGAGTGCACCCACTGGGTGTAGTCCCCGAGACTGTGGTCGACTGCTTGCAGTCGATTACAGTCTTAAAGAACACATCTCTCTCTTTTTTTTTGAGGTCGACTGGTCGACTCTATCTTCGATAGGATTAGTGGGGGCACGCTGAGTGCACCCACTGGGTGTAGTCCCCGAGACTACGGTCGAATGCTTGTATTCGGCTGTAGTCTTAGAAACGTGTGATTTTTCCTTTTTCACTCGGAAGTGAATTATATTTGACATTTAGTCGATTGGTTCTTCGCAGAACTCCTGTGATCTTGTGGCTCGCTACTCTGAGCTGGAAAACAAGCACGTTCAGCTCGAGCTGAATTTGAAGCTGGTTCAGGAGAAACTGACGAAGGCAAAGGAGGAGACCGAAGGTATGTTTGGTGAGACCTTGACGACTGATTTTCCCCTTCGTTTGTTTCAAAATCTGATCTTGCTATAACTTGCAGGTAAGGTAAGGGAGGCCCAACAGAAAAAAGACCTTGAACTAGCTGAGAAGATCAAGCTCGCTGAAGAGAAGCTAGCTTCAGTCACCAAGCTTGAACAAGACAATACCAATCTGAAAGCTGCTCTTGGGATTGCCAACAAGGAAGTCAGTCGACTGAAAACTGATAAAACTGCCCTGACCGACCAAGTCAGTAAGTTGACTGGGAAGAAAAATGATCTGGAGGCCTTCCTGAGTGGTCTTGCCAAGAAGCTGTTTCTTATGCTTGAAGGTAAACCTCTATGCTCGGCAATCATTTCCAATCGTGATTTTTTCATTCGACCATCGCCTTGACTCGGTGATTGTCCTTGCAGAATTTTGTCAAAACTTTGAAGAAGAAACTAGCCAGCTGGAACCAAACCTCGACCCCGTCAATTCCCCGGTGAACGACGAAGTTGCCATGAATGTTTTCCGACTGGAGTCCCGTGTTGCAGCTGTCGTGGACTATCTTGCAAGGCTGAAGGTCGCCACATCTCGCATCGACTCGACGCTCTGGCCCAGGGAGACACTTCAAAATGACCTTGAGTCGCTGATGGCTCGCTTGAACACGATCCCTGGTCGAGTGCAGGAGTGGAAGAAGTCCTCGGCTCGATGCGGTGCAGATGTTGCTCTGTGTCTGGCCCGAGTCCACTGCAAAGATGCGCGAGAAGAGAAGCTGGCGGCCGTCCGGGTGGCCAACACCAAGAAACACGACTTCAGGTCCTTTATGGAAACTTTCCTTGCGGCTGCCACTCGGATCACAGATGGAATTGATCTTGATGAGTTCGTTGCACCTTCCAGCCCTCCACAGGAGGGGTAAAAAACTTCTTCTAAGCTCGACGCTTTAAATTTGCCTCGGTATGCCGAGTGGAGTTGTAACCGATAAACCCTAACGGGCTTAGCACCCGAGCACTTTCGGTTCCTTTAGATATCGATCCGAACTTGAATTTGTCATTTGAATATGATTTCTTTTGGCTCGAAATGTCTTTTGCAGGTTCAAAGCAGGGCGCTTACTGCAATCGACTTATTCCTTAGTCCACTTAGGTGAGCGCTGGGCTGCAGCTAAGCCCCCGAGTGGAAGTCTGGCTTACCACTCGGCAGGATTTTTATAACTTAGGCGAGTACTTGGACTGCAGCTAAGCCTCCGAGTGGAAGTCTGGCTTACCGCTCGGTAGGATTTTTATAACTTAGGCGAGTACTTGGACTGCAGCTAAGCCTCCGAGTGGAAGTCTGGCTTACCACTCGGTAGGATTTTTATAACTTAGGCGAGTACTTGGACCGCAGCTAAGCCTCCGAGTGGAAGTCTGGCTTACCACTCGGCAGGATTTTTATAACTTAGGCGAGTACTTGGACTGCAGCTAAGCCCCCGAGTGAGAGGTTTGCTCTTCACTCGGTAGGATTTTTGTAACTTAGGCGAGTACTTGGACTGCAGCTAAGCCCCCGAGTGAGAGGTTTGCTCTTCACTCGGTAGGATTTTTGATTACTTAGGCGAGCACTGGGCTGCAGCTAAGCTCCCGAGTGAGAGGTTTGCTCTTCACTCGGTAGGATTTTTGTAACTTAGGCGAGTACTTGGACTGCAGCTAAGCCCCCGAGTGAGAGGTTTGCTCTTCACTCGGTAGGATTTTTGATTACTTAGGCGAGCACTGGGCTGCAGCTAAGCTCCCGAGTGGAAATCTGGCTTACCACTCGGCAGGATTTTTATAACTTAGGCGAGTACTTGGACTGCGACTAAGCCTCCGAGTGAGAGGTTTGCTCTTCACTCGGTAGGATTTTTGATTACTTAGGCGAGTACTTGGACTGCAGCTAAGCCCCCGAGTGAGAGGTTTGCTCTTCACTCGGTAGGATTTTTGTAACTTAGGCGAGTACTTGGACTGCAGCTAAGCCCCCGAGTGAGAGGTTTGCTCTTCACTCGGTAGGATTTTTGATTACTTAGGCGAGTACTTGGACTGCAGCTAAGCCTCCGAGTGGAAGTCTGGCTTACCATTCGACAGGATTTTTATAACTTAGGCGAAACGGATTCGCAGCTAAGCCTCCGAGTGGGAGTCTGGCTCACCACTCGGTAGGATTTTTATAACTTAGGTGAAATGGATTCGCAGCTAAGCCTCCGAGTGGGAGTCTGGCTCACCACTCGGTAGGATTTTTTACAAACTTAGGCAGAACGGATTCGCGGCTAAGTCACCCACTGAGGGGAAATTTTATTAGACAAAATGAAAAGTGACAAAAATTATGGAGGAACTATGACACTATTATTTTGAGGTCCATGAACTACAAAAGTACTTTATTGCAACTCATCCGAGTGATAAAACTTAAGTGTAAAATGGGCGGAGTAGTTCCGCGTTCCAAGCTCGGGGCTCGTCGATATTATGCTCGACGTTGTAAAGACGGTACGCCCCATTGTGGAGAACCTTGGTGACGATGAAGGGACCTTCCCAAGAAGGAGCAAGCTTGTGTGGTTTGTGCTGATCCACTCGGAGAACCAAATCTCCTTCCTGGAAGGCTCGACCTCTCACATTTTTGGCGTGGAAACAACGCAAATCTTGTTGGTAGATGGTCGACCGGATCAGAGCCATCTCCCTTTCTTCCTCTAAAAGGTCGACTGCGTCCTGCCGCGCTTGTTCAGCTTCTGCTTCGTTGTAGATTTCAACTCGAGGAGCATTGTGGAGAAGATCACTCGGCAAGACTGCTTCAGCTCCGTAGACCAAGAAGAATGGAGTTCTTCCGGTCGACCGATTAGGTGTGGTCCGCAGTCCCCAAAGCACTGAGGGAAGTTCGTCGACCCAAGCTCCAGCTGCATGCTTGAGATCACGCATCAGTCGGGGTTTCAATCCCTTGAGAATCAGGCCATTGGCTCGCTCTGCTTGTCCATTCGACTGCGGATGGGCGACTGAAGCATAGTCGACCCGTGTGCCTTGAGAGTTACAGAAATCTCTGAATTCCTCCGAGTCAAAGTGTGACCCATTATCCGTAATGATGCTGTGCGGGACTCCATATCTGAATATTAGTTCCCTGATGAAGCTAACAGCAGTACCGGCGTCAAGGTTCTTGATTGGTTTAGCCTCAATCCACTTGGTGAACTTGTCGACTGCCACCAGTACATGCGTGAAGCCACTTCGCCCTGTTCTCAAAGGACCGACCATGTCCAACCCCCATACTGTGAAAGGCCAGACGAGTGGAATGGTCTTCAGGGCTGATGCAGGCTTGTGCGACATATTCGAGTAAAACTGACATCCCTCGCACTTATCCACTATCTCCTTTGCCATCTCATTCACCTTTGGCCAGTAAAATCCGGCTCGGTATGCTTTGGCCACGATGGTCCAAGAGGACGCGTGATGACCACAGGTCCCCGAGTGAATATCATTAAGGATGATTTGACCTTCTTCCGGCGTTATGCACTTCTGACCGACTCCAGTCGCGCTTTCTCTGTATAACTGTCCTTTGATTACGGTAAAGGCCTTAGATCGGTGGACGATCTGTCGAGCCTCTTCCTCATCCTCCGGGAGCTCTTTTCTCAGGATATACGCGATATATGGAACCGTCCAATCGGGAATGACCACCAAGATCTCCATGACCAAGTCGACCACTGCTGGGACTTCAACCTCAGTCGGATCTGTGGCACTCTTGGGATGTGGAGCTTCTTCGGTGAAAGGATCTTCTTTGACTGACGGAGTGTGTACATGCTCCAAGAACACACCACTCGGAATGGCTTCTCTCTTGGAACCTATCTTTGCTAGATCATCAGCTGCTTGATTTTTCAGTCGGGGTATATGATGGAGCTCCAACCCCTCGAACTTCTTTTCCAGCTTCCTCACTGCACTGCAGTATCCAGTCATGGCTGGGCTTCTCACGTCCCACTCCTTCATTACTTGATTGACCACTAAATCTGAGTCGCCATAGACCATCAGGCGACGGACGCCGAGTGAAATGGCCATGCGCAACCCATATAAGAGGGCCTCATATTCTGCCTCATTGTTGGAGGAATCAAAGTGAATCTGGAGCACATATCTGAGTTTATCTCCTCTGGGGGAAACCAGGACAACCCCAGCACCGGAACCATTCAACATCTTAGAGCCATCAAAGAACATGGTCCAATGCTCCGAATGAACTTCAGTCGGCTGCTGCTGTTCAATCCACTCGGCGAGGAAATCTACTATTGCCTGGGACTTAATGGCTTTCTTTGCCTCAAACTTGATATCAAGGGGAAGAAGTTCAATCGCCCATTTGGCCACTCGACCAGTTGCATCTCTGTTGTGCAAAATCTCTGATAGTGGAGCATCGCTGATGACTGTGATGGAATGATCAGAGAAATAATGAGCAACCTTCTTTGTGGTCATGTATATTCCATACACAAGCTTCTGATAATGAGGATATCTCTGCTTGGATGGAGTCAAGACTTCAGACAAATAATACACTGGGCGCTGAACTTTGAGAGCTTTTCCTTCTTCTTCCCGCTCGACCGTTAGCACAGTACTGACGACTTGTCCTGTGGCTGCGATATAGAGCAACAGAGGCTCTTTGCTGATTGGAGCAGCAAGCACCGGCTGGGTGGAGAGCAGAGCTTTTAGCTCGGCAAACGCTGCATCAGCTTCTGGAGTCCACTCGAACTTGTCTGCCTTCTTCATCAGTCGGTAAAGAGGCAATGCCTTTTCACCGAGTCGTGAGATGAATCGACTTAATGCGGCCAAGCATCCAGTAAGCTTCTGGACATCGTGCACTCGCACAGGGCGTTTCATTCGGAGAATAGTGCCGATCTTCTCTGGATTAGCGTTGATTCCTCGTTCGGAAACGAGAAAACCGAGTAACTTGCCACCAGGAACTCCAAATGTGCACTTTGATGGATTGAGCTTGATATCATACCTTCTGAGGTTGGCAAATGTTTCGGCGAGATCAGCGAGCAGGTCGGAACCTTTTCGTGACTTGACAATGATATCATCCATATACGCTTCCACATTCCGACTGATTT
This sequence comes from Triticum aestivum, assembly GCF_018294505.1. NCBI lineage: Eukaryota > Viridiplantae > Streptophyta > Magnoliopsida > Poales > Poaceae > Triticum > Triticum aestivum. The sequence continues at coordinate 630,684,898 of NC_057812.1, read as the reverse complement.
GAGTGAGTAGACACTTCTGAATCATTCGCATAAATGTGGCTCCGACATTCCTTAGGCCAAATGGCATGGTGATATAGCAGAAGCACCCGAATGGAGTGATGAAAGCTGTTTTTACCTCGTCGGGTCCGTACAGACGGATCTGGTGGTACCCGGAGTAGGCGTCTAGAAAAGACAGTCTCTCGCATCCCGCGGTCGAGTCAACAATTTGATCTATGCGAGGGAGAGGAAAATGATCTTTCGGGCAGGCCCGGTTGATGTGCTTGAAATCAATGCACATTCGGAGTGATTTGTCTTTCTTAGGAACCATGACGACATTAGCGAGCCACTCGGAGTGGTATATCTCTCGGATAAATCCTGCCGCCAACAGTCGAGCCACTTCCTCACCAATGGCTTTTCTCTTCTGGATGGCGGACCGCCGAAGATGCTCTTTAACTGGTTTTGCAGATGAGTCGACTCTTAGGTGATGCTCAGCCAGTCCCCTGGGAACACCTGGCATGTCAGCGGGCTTCCATGCAAAAATGTCCCAGTTCTCACGGAGGAACTGGATGAGCGCTTCTTCCTATTTTGGGTCGAGTGTTGTGGAGATGCGGATCGGAGCTGCATCGGGGTCGGTTGGGTGAATGTGAACAGGCTTCGTCTCACCGGACGACTGAAATGCAGACTCTGTGGCGGGTTTCTTGGATCGCAGCAAGTCACTCGGATCTGCGTTTTGCTTGTATTCTTCGAACTCGACCGCTGTCACCTGGGAATCAGCAATCTTTGAGCCTTTCTGGAAGCACTCTTCTGCCTTTTTCCGATCACCGGTGACAGTGATCACTCCTTTGGGGCCGGGCATCTTCAATTTGAGGTACACGTAACATGGTCGAGCCATGAACCGCGCATAAGCTGGTCTCCCCAAAATGGCATGATATGCACTCTGAAAATCCACGACCTCGAACGTCAACTTCTCTTTGCGAAAATGTTTCGAATCACCAAACACCACGTCCAGAGCTATTTGGCCGAGTGACTCGGCTTTCTTTCCTGGTATAACTCCATGAAAGCTCATGTTACTGGTGCTCAGTCGGGACATCGGAATGCCCATTCCTTTCAGTGTGTCTGCATACAGCAAATTCAACCCACTACAACCGTCCATAAGCACTTTTGTCAGTCGAGTGCCTTCAACAACTGGATCGACCACCAAAGCTTGCCTCCCAGGGGTGGCAATATGAGTCGGGTGATCAGATTGGTCGAAGGTGATGGGTGTTTGGGACCATTTCAGATAGTTTGCTTTTGCTGGGGCAACCATGTTCACCTCACGGTTAATAACTTTCAATCGACTCTTGCTCTCCACATCTGCAAAGATCATTAGAGTAGAGTTGATATGGGGATATCCTTCCTCACTGTCCTCCTTGTCTTCGACCTTGTCCGACTCCTTCTCCTTGTTATTAGACTGTTTTCCCTGAAACTGCTGGATCAGGAGTCAACATTGGCGAGTGGTGTGCTTCGGGTAGATGATATTCCCCTCTTCGTCTTTCTTCGTGTGGATGTGACACGGCATATCCATCACATCATTCCCTTCTTTATCCTTAACCTTCTTAGGGTTCCAGGATCCTTTTGGTTTCCCTTTAAACTTTCCCTGAGTCACGGCCAGAGACTCTCCAGGAGCTGCCGGTTCAGCCTTCCGCTTCTGTTTCCGACTGGTGTTTCCCTTTTCCGACTGACTCGGCTTGTGCTTGCCGCTTCGGAGTCGGTCTTCTTCTTCGCCGTTGGCGTACTTGGTAGCAATCTCCATCATCTGACTCAAGGTCATGTCACCGGTTCGACCAAACTTCAAGCTCAATTCTCTGTTCTTGACGCCATCTTTAAAGGCGCAGACTGCCTGATGATCAGACACATTCTCCACAGTATGGTGCAAAGTGATCCATCTCTGAATATACTCTCTGAGAGTCTCATTGGTCTTCTGCACGCAGACTTGCAACTCCGTCAGTCCAGCCGGTCGCTTGCAAGTTCCTTCAAACGTTCTGATGAACACTCGGGACAGATCTTCCCAAGTGTAAATGCTGCTAGGAGGTAATTGAGTCAACCATGCCCTGGCAGAACCTTCCAGCATGAGGGGCAAATGCTTCATGGCCACCTCGTCGTTCCCACCACCAATCTGAACCGCCATTCGGTAGTCCTCAAGCCAAGTTTCAGGCTTAGACTCACCAGTGAACTTGCTGACTCCTGTTGCCAACCTGAAATTGGGAGGGATAACTGCGGCTCTGATAGCTCTGCTGAAACATTCAGGACCAGAAACATGCACTCGACTGCTCGTGGGCGCATCTCTGTCGAGTCCGCCTCGATGGGCTCTGTTCCGGTCGACCAAACCTTGCACGATAATAGATCACGCATCGAAGCCTGGTTCTCTGGGGTCGACTGGAACTCTTCGCCCCGTACTGAACTGATGCCTGTCATCTTGCTGCCGAGGAGCGTAAGACCCACCCCTCGGAGGGGAATTGGGCACTCGACGCCTATCATCTCGGACGAGTCGGTCACCATATTGGTCTCGCCGATTCTCGCGCCCTTCACGCCGCGGAGGCGATCTGGGACTGTGAGCCGACTGAACCGTATTCGCAGCGACGGATCGACTGTGAATTCTGTTGCGCAACTGCGACACGGCCGAATTCTGGTCTCCTGCTGCCCGGAGCAGATCCCTGATCTGCATCAAGCCTCTGCCAGCTTCCGACTGAGAGGGTTGGATGGACTCTGCTATACGGGTCGCAGCTGCTAAATTCTGGATTGGGGTTCGATATACCTGAGTCGGCGGGAAGAGTTGACGTCGACTGGTGTCGGGAATTCGTTGCCGCGCGCGCTCGTCGAGTGCTCGCTGAAGATTCTCCAGTCGAGCGCGTTCGGCCAAATTGGCCAAACGTACCTCCTCCAAGGCGCGAGCCTCGGGGGTTTATCCTGCGATGGGAGTACGCAGAACATCCACGTTCCTGCGGCGAAGTTCCTCTCTTTGCAGAGAGTCGAGTGGCTCGGGCTGGTACTCTTCGTGGTCTCGTGCGGGGTCGCCTCCGTCGCCTGCTCCACCATCACGGGCGAAGCCAGGAGGACTGTGGGGCCCGTCGACCATCAGAATTTCTGCCGCTGGATCACTGCTATCGCACTCGGATGCGGTCTCTACGGAACCAGTCAACAGATCGAACAGGCCGTAGAGAGATTCGTCGGGCTCGATTGCCACAACTTGGGTGGTGGCCGTCTGGCGAGCCACCACGTGCCTCACCCACCGCTGAATCCTCGACCGGCCCGAGCGCTTGCGCTGACAGGAGACCAGGAGGGTGGTCAATGGGGATGTCGACCGATACGGGGTCGACGGTTGCCGCAGCAGAACGCCGCGGACACATGCGCGAAAATGTGTCGCACCGCGGACGGGGAGCGCATCAACGTCGAGTGGAGCCTCCTGGAGCCAGGCGGAGTCGTCGGCGATGAAGGTGAGAGCGCCGAGATGGATCTCTCGACCCTCGACCAAAAATCCAGCAGCCACCATGATGAAAGTACTCGGAAGAATCGCAACTTCTCCACAAAATTGCTAAAACACCGGCCCCACGGTGGGCGCCAACTGTCGTGGTTCTAAGCCTGACAGTAGAGTGGGGGGGGGGGGGTAGGTATGGAGAGGCAAGGTCCTAGCTATGGAGAGGTTGTAAACACAAGAGATGTACGAGTTCAGGCCCTTCTCGGAGGAAGTAAAAGCCCTACGTCTCGGAGCCCGGAGGCGGTCGAGTGGATTATATGTATATGAGTTACAGGGTGCCGAACCCTTCTGCCTGTGGAGGGGGGTGGCTTATATAGAGTGCGCCAGGACCCCAGCCAGCCCACGTAGGAGAGGGTTTAAGGTGAGTTAAGTCCGGGGCGTTACTGGTAACGCCCCACATAAAGTGTCTTTACTATCATAAAGTCTACTTAATTACAGGCCGTTGCAGCGCAAAGTGCCTCTTGACCTTTTGGTGGTCGAGTGAGTCTTCGCGGTCGAGTCCTTCAAGGCAGTCGAGTGTGTCTCTCGTTGGTCGACTGGAAGGTGACCTCTTCTAAGGGTGTCCTTGGGCAGGGTACTTAGATCAGGTCTGTGGCCCTACCCTAGGTACGTGACCCCATCAGCAGGTAATCCACATCCGACCCCCATCCTCCTCCTCCTCCTTCCACATCCCACATGTCCCGACCGCCGGCGCGACACCTTCCACCCAAATCACCGACCCCTCCACCAAATAAGAGCTGGCCTAAGCCATGGTGCACACAGTATAGCCAGGACCTCAAGGAGCATTTGGTAGCGGAGAAGCAAATCGTGGCCGCACGCGCGGATGAGGTCGCGATGGCTGTCATTCGTGCCGACCGCCAGATCTTGAAGGAGCACCTTGCCATTTGCTAGCTACGCCGGTTATGCATGCTCGGTTTACCCATTGCGTGTACTGCTCCTGCCTTTCCTTCACAAATTCTAGTGAATTGTGCTATCTAATTTTACCATGCAATTTGTTGTTCTAGTGTATATGTTCTATATGTCGTGCAGTGTGGTGCTCACTTATTAACTATTTTGTTAATTAGTTGTCGTCTTCAGTTAACTGTTTGGTTCAATTCTGCAAATGTAATGTTCAATTCTTCAGGCTGCAATTTTTTATTGTCTTCCATGTGAGAAATAAATCGAATTCATCTTTACAAAATTGTGGGTGCATTCTGTTATTGTATACCATGTGAGGAATAAATTGAATTTGGCTGTAGTAAATACATGAGAAACAAATACAATTTCTACAGTTGGTTGTAGTTAACTATTTGGTTAACTGTCTGATCTTCTATTAGGAGTATGTTATATTGTGCAATGTGGTGCTCAATTAATGTTTGGTTCATTTGTTGTGGTGTTTAGTTAACTGCTTGGTTCAATATTATATTGTGCAATGTCATGCTCACTTAATGTTTTGTTCATTTGTTGCGGTATTTAGTTAAATGCTTGGTTCAATTCTGCAATGCGATGTCCAATTGTCATGGGTAGAATTTTGTATTATTGTGCATGTGAGGAATAAATCGAATTTGGCTGCACTTAATAAATGAGAAACATATACAAGTGCTATATTTCCTAGTTCTTAATCATGCTTGGTTTGGATAAATGAGTTCTCCCTGTGGCTTGAATTAATCTGACTGCAATGTGATTATTTTTCATCAACATATTTTACTGATAGCATGCAAACCCTTACTTAACTTGATGACTAACTACCTTATATGTGTTGCAAGGAAACAATGGGAAGCACTGAGGTTTAGAATCGAGGTTAGCACGTGCATGGTCCGTTGTCTAATAGCACATTATTGTGCAATTGTTGGAACCATTCTAATATTTGGGTTTTTAACAATTTGGTCTTGCACATGTAGGTCCTGCTACCAGAGGTTTTGACCCGCTGTTCGACCCTTTTTGCATATGGGGAAATGAGTTGTCCATGAATATCAGTCAAGTCAAGAAACTCAGAAAGATTGTTAGGATAAAGAAATTAGTGACAAAAAATAACAAGATCTTTGTCTGCACAATGAAGAAGACCTCAGTTCACTACAGGATGGTACCAACTATTATACCTTGCCTTTTTTCTTCCTTTGCCCCATTTCCAATATAGAGAAGATATTTATGCACATCCTTGTTTTCAGGCCTTTCCAAAGCAGTTCACTGATGATTACCTCTCAAACCACCTGTATGGTCAGGAGGCGAGGAAGGTATTCATACAACACCCACGGTTCAATATTGAAGTGTTCCTGAAGAGGACAAAGGATGGACAGTCAGTCATCCACAGTCACTGGCCTAAAGTTACAAAGACCTTCAACATCAATGAAAGCTCAATATCCGCCTTCTGCTTCAGTAGTTTACCAGATGAGATACATCTGTCTATGTACCGTTTATGATGCTAATTTCGAAAGGTTATAGATGTTGCATGTGAAACTTGGTCCTAGTGTAGCTGTGTAATGGGGTAGCTGAGTGCTAAAGCTATATGATGTTGTACTCTAATGTATTTCAATTATGAAAATGAAATATATTGTGTGCTTAATATAAACTATCAATTAGATTAATAAATGGATTATGAATAATCAGATAATTAGCCTGCTAGTGGCGAATTAGCCTGCTAATTGGGTTTTGCTATTGCAAATGGTTGTTAAAAAAATACCGTGGGTGATGACCTCAGGCAACGCACATAGTTTCTAGGAATAAACCGTGTTGAATCAATGAACAATCACACACGACTTTGTCTTGAAAATTGTTTGTGTTAGGCCACCTTGCGCAAACATTTACCACATGAAAACTGTGTGTGATGGACAGCCTTTGCCACACAGTTTCTTCCATGGACCGTGTGTGATATATTCAATAATGCAAGCAATTTAACGGGAAAAATTGTGTGTGATGTACCTGTGAACGGAAACATTTTCGAGCGACTGTGTGGGATGTACATACGAACGGAAACGTTTAGTGGGGAAATGTTCATCCTGTGCGGCTTAATTTTAGAAGCCGGGGAAAATTTATTTCGGGATTTTTGGAGTCCGTTCAGTATTCCTTTTTTCTGAGCGTAACTTAAAAAAAACGTGAACCGACCTAACGGGCCGTGTCCGACCCGGACACTTGGCCCGGCCGGCTTTATAAGCCAGGGGAGGCCCAGCCGAGCCCCCAAACCCTAGCCGCCCCGCCCGCCGCCTTCGCCGCTTGCCGGAGGTAGACCTCGCCGCCGCCAGTTTTTCTCGAAAAAACGTTCGGTTTTCCGTCGGTTTTTCGTTTGGTTTTTTAGTTTCGTTTTTTTAATAGATCGGTTTTTCCGGTTTATTTAATTAGCGAGCGTTCGCTCGTTCGTTCGTTTTAACAAACGTGTTCATCGTTTAGATCCAGATAACGAACGTCTGTTTGTTAATCTGTTCGTCGTTTTCTTTTTCTCGGATTAAATCCGCGATTTTTCTGATCGCGATTCCTGATCCGATTTTCGTTCTAGTATAACTTTTGGCTCATTTATTGGAATCAGGCGATTCAAGCGCTTGGAGTTTCGTCTCAAAACCCTATTTCTGTTTAACCAACTCAAAAAAGTTTTTGCCACTGTAAAAATTGCCCTAGATTCAGAATAGTAAACGAAGCCTATTTCTTTTGTCTTTTGTCTTTCGTTGTTTCGTTCAATTCGATTCTTTTTGCCAACCGGAGTTCTTAAGTTGAACTTTCTGGTTAGATCTCTTATTCGAGTTTTACCTGTGCATTAGATTAGTACTTATTGTATGCTTGTTTGTTTGCGATAGAGTACCTGGAGTGCGCCGCTTGCTATTTCGAATCGCTAGGTTTCCCGGATCATCAGCAAGGCAAGTAACACTTTGATCACACTTCCAATTACCCAGTTTTATTGCATTAGATCAATCAAAAACCATTGAATGTTTAGGATCTAATTAAATTGTGGGTTTGGGAAGTAGTTGAGGTAGTACCTATTACCTGTTTATTATCAAACCTTTGGGAGTTACTTCTACGTTTGCTTATTATGCTATGCTATGCTAGTAGACGTGGATTGGGTGAGTGTATCCATGACAGATGTGAGATTGTTAAATTAATGGCTTATCTAAGGTGGCAACTTAAATACACATCTAGGTGGATTGAGGCACCTGGGTATTCCAGTGATTGCCTGTTTTTCTTTTGGACCGCCACCCAGGCTCAAAGGGATCATGAGATTATTCATGCTAGAAACTTCTATGTGCAGCCACAAGCTACTATGGGCTCTAGCATAGTTGATTAAGTTGTGCGAACTCTTATAGTGCTAGACTAGCAGATGTAGGGAAAAGTAGGTGTAACGGTCTACCCGATCGTAAGGTGCTAGCGCTTCTGAAAGACTATGTCTCGGTCATCCGTTTCTCAAACACCATGCAATGCGAGAAATCCAACGAAGGAGATCGAGTCTTGTGGGGAAAAGTGCGCAAACCTCTGCAGAGTGTATAAACTAATCATGGTTAGCCGTGTCCAGGGTTATGGACATTTTGAGTATCTAGTACCTGGATTATCATGTGAATCTCATCACGTTACTCTAAATTAATTTTGTTGGCTTTTGTTTAATGATGATGCTTAATTGGGATTGAGAATGCTGTCAACCATTCTCAATGTTTAACAACCACCATGATAGTTAAATAAAATTTATTCCTTTGCAGTAGGGAAAAATTGGCTTTACGCAAAACTGTAACCATAGAGCTTTCCACCAGCCAAATACGCATGTAGTATAGCCTTATTCCTTCATTGCTCTCTATGTGTTACATTGCCAGCATATTCCATGTGCTTACTCGTTTCAAGCTGCAACGTTCATGTTGCAGACTTTTCAGACGACGATTAAGGTGCTTTTAGGTCGTGGTTCTATACTCGGTGATGCCATTGGAGTTGATGGACTCACTTATCTTCCAAGCCTTCCGCTGTTATCGTTATTAGATGGCCTTAAGCCATATTTATTGTAATAAGTTCTCTTTTGAGATACTCGATGTAATAAGTGTGTGATTGCTACTCTGTTATAAATCCTTCAAGTACTGTGTGGTGTCAGCATTACTGATCCAGGGATGACACCGGAGCACAGAGATTGGACCGTTTGAGGTCTGGTCGCTACAAGATGGTATCAGAGCACACGCTGACTGTAGGACACGACCACTAAGCTAAGGCCCTAGATCACTACTCACTCTCTTCTCATTTTGAATTCTCATCTTTTCTGCTCTTTTAGGATGGCGGATGCAAGGAACAAGTTCACACAACAGATGAACATACACCCTTTGGACGTCACTTGAAGGAAGTTACTAGATACCTGAACATAGGAGTACCAAGCTTCACTGGGACTTACAACACCACTTTACCCGAAGAAGAGCGCTGGATGATTCAAGTTCAAGTTCCAGGAAGGACGTCCATGCCAGTCACTGAGCCCATAGAGTTTTCTTTTGATGCACCAACTTAGAATCTAGGAAAGAGCATGGCAGCTCACATCGCCATGGGACACATTGGAGAAATTTACCGCAATGATCTCAAGGATACTATCTACCAGATTTGTGGGAGCCGAGGTGAGCAATGGGAGATGATCAGCACCAGGAAGGATAGCTCAATTGCAGCTTTTATCCAGGAGTTAAAGCAGCACATTCGACGTCAGGAAAACCAGATGTGCGCCGACATGATAGATCTGAAGAAGGCAAGGACAAGAATCAAGGAACTGGAGGAAGAACTCAAGGCTACACGTGAAGATTATGAAGAGGAAATTGAAGTACTCGTGGATAAGAATGCCGACTTAACAATGAAGATCGGAATATTTATGGGAGGCCCTACACTAATAGAAGAAGATGAAGAACCCAAGGAGATTTGCCTGGAAGACTACATCATCATTGACGACACTGATTCGGATCCAGATGATAGCGATGATGACTATGTTGGTGAAGCTGGAGCAGATATCATGGAGTCTGCAACCGAAGAACATTTTTAGTAGACCACCACATCAGTAGTAGTAGTCCACCATGTAAATATAGTAGTCCGAGCACTTTTGCGATAGTTAGATCGATTGTATGCCCTTATTTGATTGATTGAATGAAGTGAATTGTTTGTTTTGCCTCATGAGCATATGGGTAGTGTTTTCTCTCTAGACCCCTCTCTATTCTTAAATCTCATCTTTTCTAAACCCTCATATGCCTCCGAGACGTGACCCCGGATTTACCTTCCCATCGGAGCTCACCCAGTTGATCCAGCAGCAGAACACATTGATGCAGTTGCTAGTCCAGAATCAGAATCAGGGGAACAACAACAACAACCCACCACCACCACCTGTTGATCACTTAGCCCGTTTTCTTAGGCTGAATCCGCTGGTGTTTTCCAGTAGCACCGAGCCGATAGTAGCAGATGATTGGCTCCGCAAGACAGCAAGGGAGTTGACCACAACAAGATGCACAGATGCGGAAAAGGTGAAGTTTGCCGCACATCAGCTGGAAGGACCCGCAGCATCATGGTGGGAGAATTTCACAGCCACTTTCCCTGTCGACACTGTCACGTGGGACCAGTTTCAGCAGGCTTTCCGTACTGTCCATGTTTCAGCAGGAGCTATGGCCATGAAGAAGTGAGAGTTTTGCAACTTGCGCCAAGGAGGACGGACAGTGGGCCAGTATGTGGAGGACTTTAGTAAGTTAGCACGTTATGCCCCAGATGACGTAGCTACGGATGCAGCTAAGCAGGAGAAGTTTCTGGAAGGACTGAATGATGAGCTAAGCATGCAGTTGATGGTAGCAACCTTTAACAACTACCAGGAGTTGGTAGACCGTGCTCTCATGATTGAAGGGAAGCAGCAGCAGATTGAGAACCGCAAGAGGAAGTATGGACAAGGGAGGTACAATTCAGGAGCTCAGCAGAAGCCACATTTTACCCCTAGACCGGGAGGACATTTTCAGCATACCCATGGAGGAGGTAGCTTGCACAATCACAATGGCACCAGGAATGGTAATGGGAATGGAGGAAGCACTCGTTCTTTTCGATACTGGTGCATCGCATTCATACATATCAAGGGGATTTGTGGATAAGTATAACCTGCCCACCAAAGTTCTTAGAACACCTATGTTAGTAAGCTCACCAGGAGCGGAGTATATGGCTAGCCAGGGATGTTTTCAAGTGCCATTGAGTATAGGTAGGCATGTGTTTCCCTCGGATTTGATCTTTTTGGAATCACAAGGATTGCTTGTAATTCTGGGTATGGATTGGCTGTCGATGTATGGAGGAAACATCGATTGCGCTAGTAAGTCAATTTTGCTTACCACCCCAGAAGGGAGAAGGATCAAGTACGTATCCCGGCATGTACCGATGAGGACTCAAGTAAATAGTCTAACGGGAGTTGTGCAGGAGGAAGTACCAGTAGTGAAGGATTTCCCTGATGTATTTCCAGAAGAGTTGCCAGGCATGCCACCGGATAGAGATATTGAGTTTTTTATTGAGCTTTTGCCAGGCACATGGCCAATATCTAAGAGACCATATAGGATGCCCGCAAAGGATTTGGTGGAGATTAAGAAGCAGATTAAGGAGTTACTGGATAAAGGTTATATTCGCCCAAGTTCTTCGCCTTGGGGATCACCAGTACTTCTAGTGGAGAAGAAGGATGGATCGTTAAGGATGGTTGTTGATTATCGAGGATTGAATGAAGTAACCATCAAGAACAAGTACCCACTACCGATGATCAATGATCTGTTTGATCGATTGCAAGGAGCTAAGGTATTTTCCAAGATCGACCTATGATCAGGATACCATCAGTTGAAGATTCGAGAATAGGATATACCTAAGACGGCTTTTACCACCAGGTATGAGCTGTATGAGTATACCATTATGTCATTTGGTCTGACTAACGCACCTGCATATTTTATGAAGATGATGAACAAAGTGTTTATGGAGTTTTTGGATAAGTTCGTCGTACTGTTCATTGATGATATCCTGGTTTACTCGAAGAATGAAGAGGAGCATAAGGAGCATTTGCGTTTGGTACTTGGTAAGCTCAGAGAACATCAGTTATATGCCAAGTTTAGCAAATCTGAGTTTTGGTTGAAGGAAGTTGGATTTCTCGGACACGTTATATCCGGAGAAGGTATAGCAGTAGATCCCACCAAGATTGACACTGTGACAAATTGGGAAGCGCCAACAACAGTTGGAGAGATCCGGAATTTTCTTGGACTTGGAGGATACTACCGGAGATTTATTGAAAATTTCTCGAAGATTGCGAAGCCTATGACGGAGTTGCTGAAGAAGGATACCAAGTTCATATGGACTGAGGAATGTGAGGCCAGTTTCCAGGAGCTGAAGAAACGTTTGGTTACATCACCAGTGTTGATTTTGCCAGATCAAACTAAGGATTATGAGGTGTATTGCGACGCTTCACGTCGAGGACTTGGAGCAGTGCTTATGCAGGAAGGAAGAGTTGTTTCATATGCCTCACGACAGCTTAAGCCTCATGAGTTGAATTATGCTACGCATGATTTGTTGTTAGCAGCCGTAGTGCATGCATTGAAGACTTGGAGACATTTTCTCATTGGAAACCATTGTGAGGTATACACGGATCATAAGAGTTTGAAGTATATTTTCATGCACAAGGAATTGAATCTCAGACAAAGGAGATGGTTGGAGCTCATCAAGGATTATGACATGAGATTGCATTATCACCCTGGAAAGGCTAACGTAGTAGCTGACGTGTTGAGCCGTAAAAGTCATGTCAACACCTTAATGATGGGAGATTTACCAAGGGAGTTAGCCGAAAATCTTTGTGAGCTATGTTTGGAGATAGTTCCGAGAGGTTATGTAGCAGCATTGGAGATTCAGTCTACTTTGATGGATAAGATCAGAGAAGCTCAAAGGACTGACAAGGAGATTGCTTCTATTAAGGAGAAAATGAGCAAGGGAAAAGCTAAAGGATTTCGTGAGGATGAGCACGATACCTTATGGTTTGAAGACTGCGTTTATGTGCCTAATGACCCAGAGATCAGGAAGTTAATTCTGCAGGAAGCCCATGATTCACCATACTCGATTCACCCAGGAAATACCAAGATGTATTTGGATTTGAAGGATACTTTTTGGTGAACTGGAATGAAGAAGGATATTGTGGAGTATGTAGCAGTTTGTGATGTATGTCAGAGAGTAAAGGCAGAGCATCAGAAGCCAGCAGGATTGCTACAGCCATTGCCGATACCCGAATGGAAGTGGGATAAGCTAGGCATGGATTTTATTATGGGTTTACCCAGAACTCATTCAGGCTATGACTCGATTTCGGTTGTAGTCGATCGTTTGACAAAGGTAGCTCATTTCATTCTAGTGAAGACTATCTATACCAGTGCAAAGTTAGCAAAGATATACATGACCAGAATCGTATGTCTGCATGGAGTTCCAAGGAGCATTGTATCAGATAGAGGAACCTAGTTTACCTCAAAGTTCTGGAATCAGTTGCATGAAACTTTGGGTACCAGGCTAGAATTCAGTACAGCTTTCCATCCGCAGACAGATGGACAGACCGAGAGATTCAATCAGATTTTGGAGGATATGCTGAGAGCTTGTGCGCTAGATTGCAGATCTAGTTGGGATGAGAATTTGCCATATGCAGAGTTCTCTTACAACAACAGTTATCAATCCAGTTTGAAGATGGCCCCTTTCGAAGCCTTGTACGGAAGAAGGTGCAGGACCCCATTGTCGTGGGATGAAGTTGGATACCGCTAGTTGTTTGGACAGGATCTAATTAAAGAGTCTGAACAAAAAGTAAAATTGATTCACGATAGGCTCAAGGTAGCCCAATCCAGGCAGAAGAGCTAAGCAGATTCTAAATGCAAGGAGACAGTTTTCGAAGTCGGAGACCGAGTTTATCTTCGAGTATCTCCATTTCGAGGAGTTAAGCGCTTTGGAGTTAATGGAAAGTTAGCGCCACGTTTTGTAGGACCATACAAGGTTTTGGAGCGTATGGGAGAAGTGGCCTACAAATTGGAATTGCCCGAATGATTGTCAGGAGTTCACGACGTGTTCCACGTTTCCCAGATGAAGAAGTGCCACGCAGAGATGGCTGATATACCACTGAGAGACACAGTGCCGCTGGAAGTAATTCAGTTGGACAGTGATTTGACCTATGAGGAGAAACCAGTCAAGATTCTTGAGTGTGCCCACCGAGTCACCCGCAGCAAGGTTATAAAGTTATGCAAAGTTCAATGGAGCCACCACACGGAGGATGAAGCCACCTGGGAGCGAGAGAAAGAATTGCTAAAGGACCACCCTCACATATTTCTAGCCAACCTGAATCTCGAGGGTGAGATTCATCTTAAGGGGGGTAGGTTTGTAACATCCAAAATTTTCAAATTTGGAATGTTATACACTAGATCATCATTGCATATCATATTTTATTGCATTTTGGTTGATCCTAGAAATTTCACGCAACTCAAGGACCCTCGGAGAGAGTTGGGGATTTCGTTATTTTCATATTTGAGTCTTCTCAAATTTTGAAAATAGGATCATTTGATTTTATTTATTTTATCTTCAATTATTTCTATTACAAAAGTATGAGAGAGGGAATAAAATGACTTTCCCAAAATAAATAAATATTGAGGATTTAATAATAAAATCAAATAAGATTTTATTTTGGTTTTATTTGCTATTTTATTTGAGTTTAGGAAAAATGCGCGTTTTTCAAAATTGCATTTAGGCCCCAAATAAATGTTCATCCTGTGCGGCTTGATTTTAGAAGCTGGGGAAAATTTATTTCGGGATTTTTGCAGTCCGTTTAGTATTCCTTCTGGTTTTTTTCTAAGCGTAACTTTAAAAAAACGCGAACCGACCTAACGGACCGTGTCCAACCCGGACACTTGGCCTGGCCGGCTTTATAAGCCGGGGAGGCCCAGCCGAGCCCCCAAACCCTAGCCGCCCCACCTGCCGCCTTCGCCGCTCGCCGGAGGTAGACCTCGCCACCCCGGTTTTTCTCGAAAAACCGTTCGGTTTTCCATCGGTTTTTCGTTCGGTTTTTTATTTTCGTTTTTTTAATAGATCGGTTTTTTTGGTTTATTTAATTAGTGAGCGTTCGCTCGTTTGTTCATTTTAACGAACGCATTCATCGTTTAGATCTAGATAATGAACGTCCGTTCGTTGATCTATTCGTCCTTTTCTTTTTCTCGGATTAAATCCACGATTTTTCTGATCGCGATTCCTGATCCGATTTTCGTTCTAGTATAACTTTTCACTCGTTTATCGGAATCAGGTGATTCAAGCGCCTGGAGTTTAATCTCGAAACCCTCTTTTCATTTAACCAACTCAAAAAAGTTTTTGCCATTGTAAAAATTGCCCTAGATCCAGAATAGTAAACGAAGCCTGATTCTTTCGTCGTTTGTCTTTCGTTGTTTCATTCGATTCGATTCTTTTTGCCAACCGGAGTTCTTAAGTTGAACTTTCTGGTTAGATCTCTTATTTGAGTTTTACCTATGCATTAAGCACTTATTGTATGCTTGTTTGTTTGCGATAGAGTACCCGGAGTGCACCGCTTGCTATTTCGAATCGCTAGGTTTCCCGGATCATCAGCAAGGCAAGTAACACTTTGATCATACTTCCAATTACCAAAATTTATTGCATTAGATCAATCCTCACACCATTGCATGTTTAGGATCTAATTAAATTGTGGGTTTGGGAAGTAGTTGAAGTAGTACCTATTACCTGTTTATTATCAAACCTCTGGGAGTTACTTCTACGTTTGCTTATTATGCTATGCTATGCTAGTAGACGTGGATTGGGTGAGTGTATCCATGACAGATGTGAGATTGTTAAATTAATGGTTTATCTAAGGTGGCAACTTAAATACACATCTGGGTGGATTGAGGCACCTGGGTATTCCAGTGATTGCCTGTTTTTCTTTTGGACCGCCACCCAGGCTCAAAGGGATCATGAGATTATTCATGCTAGAAACTTCCGTGTGCAGCCACAAGCTACTATGGGCTCTAGCATAGTTGATTAAGTGGTAGACTAGCAGATGTAGGGGAAAGTAGGTGTAATAGTCTACCCGATCGTAAGGTGCTAGCGCTTCTGAAAGACTATGTCTCGGTCATCCGTTTCTCAAACACCATGCAGTGCGAGAAATCCAACGGAGGAGATCGAGTCTTGTGGGGAAAAGTGCGCAAACCTCTGTAGAGTGTATAAACTAATCATGGTTAGCCGTGTCCCGGGTTATGGACATTTTGAGTATCTAGTACCTGGATTATCATGTGAATCTCATCACGTTACTCTAAATTAATTTTGTTGGCTTTTGTTTAATGATGATGCTTAATTGGGATTGAGAATGCTGTCAACCATTCTCAAATGTTTAACAACCACCATGATAGTTAAATAAAATTTATTCCTTTGAAGTAGGGAAAAATTGGCTTTACGCAAAACTATAACCATAGAGCTTTCCACCAGCCAAATATGCATGTAGTATAGCCTTATTCCTTCATTGCTATCTATGTGTTACATTGCCAGCATATTCCTTGTGCTAACCCATTTCGGGCTGCAACGTTCATGTTGCAGACTTTTCAGACGATGATTAAGGTGCTTTTAGGTCGTGGTTCTATACTCAGTGATGTTGTTGGAGTTGATGGACTCACTTATCTTCCAAGCCTTCCGCTGTTATCGTTATTAGATGGCCTTAAGCCATATTTATTGTGATAAGTTCTCTTTTGAGATACTCGATGTAATAAGTGTGTGATTGCTACTCTGTTATAAATCCTTCAAGTACTGTGTGGTGTCAGCATTACTGATCCAGGGATGACACTGGAGCACAGAGATTGGACCGTTTGAGGTCTGGTCGCTACAGGCGGGCATATCCCCGACGGTTTCTGGGTCATGTGAGAAGGACCACCCTATTGCCCACACTCACTTGGCGACGGTTTCAGATGCTGTCGCGGAAAGGGGTTTTAAACTGTTTGTTTAGGAGCTCGTTGTACTAGTGACCTAAGGTGAATGGTTTATTTAATCTCGATCATAGTGATACACATATTCATAATATTGATGCCAAAAGATGCAAAGCTGATAATGATAGTGCAACATATTTGTGGCACTGCTGTTTAGGTCATATTGGTATAAATCGCATGAAGAAACTCCATGCTGATGGGCTTTTGGAATCACTTGATTATGAATCACTTGATGCTTGCGAACCATGCTGCATGGGCAACATGACTAAGACTCCGTTCTCCGGAACAATGGAGCGAGCCACTGACTTATTGAAAATAATACATATCGATGTATGCAGTCCAATGAGTGTTGAGGCTCGCGACAGGTATCGTTATTTTCTGACCTTCATAGATGATTTGAGCATATATGAGTATATCTACTTAACAAAACATAAGTCTGAAACATTTAAAAAGTTCAAAGAATTTCGGAGTGAAGTGGAAAATCATCGTAACAAGAAAATAAATTTTCTTCGATCTGATCGCGGAGGCAAATATTTGAGTTACGAGTTTGGTCTTCATTTGAAACAATGTGGAATAGTTTCGCAACTCACGCCACCTGGAACACCACAGCATAATGGTGTGTCCGAACGTCGTAACCATACTTTATTAGATAGGGTGCGATCTATGATGTCTCTTACCGATTTACCACTATCATTTTGGGGTTATACATTAGAGACAGCTGCATTCACGTTAAAAAGGGGCACCATCTAAATCCGTTGAGACGACACCGTGGTTTAGCAAGAAACCTAAGCCATCATTTCTTAAAGTTTGGGACTGCGATGCTTATGTGAAAAAGCTTCAACCTGATAAGCTTGAACCCACATCGGAGAAATGCATCTTCATATAATACCCAAAGGAAACTGTTGGGTACACCTTCTATCACAAATCTGAAGGCAAGATATTCATTGCTAAGAATGGATCCTTTCTAGAGAAGGAGTTTATCTCAAAAGAAGTGAGTGGGAGGATAGTAGAACTTGATGAGGTAATTGTACCTTCTCCCAAATTGGAAAGTAGTTCATCACAGAAATCAGTTCCAGTGATTCCTACACCAATTAGTGAGGAAGTTAATGATGATGATCATGAAACTTCTGATCAAGTTACTACCGAACCTCGTAGGTCAACCAGAGTATGATCCGCACCAGAGTGGCACGGTAATCCTGTTCTGGAAGTCATGTTACTAGACTATGATGAACCTATGAACTATGAGGAAGCGATGATAGCCCAGATTCCGCAAAATGGCTTGAGGCCATGAAATCTGAGATAGAATCCATGTATGAGAACAAAGTGTGGACTTTGGTGGACTTGCTTGACGATCGGCAAGCCATTGAGAATAAATGGATCTTCAAGAGGAAGACGAGCGCTGATAGTAGTGTTACTATCTACAAAGTTTGACTTGTCGAAAAGGGTTTTTGACAAGTTTAACGTGTTGACTGTGATGAGATTTTCTCACTCGTATTGATGCTTAAAGTCTGTCCGAATCATGTTAGCAATTGCCACATTTTATGAAATCTAAAAAATGGATGTCAAAACTGCATCCCTTAATGGATTTATTAAAGAAGAGTTGTATATGATACAACCAGAAGGTTTTGTCAATCCTAAAGGTGCTAACAAAATGTGCAAGCTCCAACGATCCATCTATGGACTAGTGCAAGCATCTCGGAGTTGGAATATACGATTTGATGAGTTGATCAAAGCATGTAGTTTTATACAGACTTCCGGTGAAGCCTGTATTTACAAGAAAGTGAGTGGGAGCACTATAGCCTTTCTGATAAGTATATGTGAATGACATATGGTTGATCAGAAATGATGTAGAATTCTCTGGAAAGCATAAAGGAGTGTTTGAAAGGAGTTTTTCAAAGAAAGACCTGGGTGAAGCTGCTTACATATTGGGCATCAAGATCTATAGAGATAGATCAAGACACTTGATAAGATTTTATAATGAGTACATACCTTGACAAGATTTTGAAGTAGTTCAAAATGGAACAGTCAAAGAAGGAGTTCTTGCCTGTATTGCAAGGTGTAAAGTTGAGTAAGACTCAAAACATGACCACGGCAGAAAATAGAAAGAGAATGAAAGTCATTCCCTATGCCTCAGCCATAGGTTCTATAAAGTATGTTATGGTGTGTACCAAACCTATTGTGTACCTTGCCATGAGTTTGGCAAGGGGGTACGATATTGATCTAGGAGTGGATCACTAGATAGTGGTCAAAATTATCCTTAGAAAACTAAGGAGATATTTCTCGGTTATGGAGGTGATAAAGAGTTACGTTGATGCAAGATTTTACACTGATCTAGATGACTCTGAGTCTGAATCTGGAGACATATTGAAAGTGGGAGCAATTAGCTAAAGTAGCTCCATGCAGAGCATTGTAGACATAGAAAATTTACAAAATATATACGGCTCTGAATGTGACAGACCCATTAACTAAACTTCTCTCACAAGCAAAACATGATCATACCTTAGTACTCTTTGGGTGTTAATCACATAGCGATGTGAACTAGATTAATGACTCTACTAAAACCCTTTGGGTATTAGTCACATGGCCATGTGAACTAATCACATAAAGATGTGAACTATTGGTGTTAAATCACATGATGATGTGAACTAGATTATATTGACTCTAGTGCAAGTGGGAGACTGAAGGAAATATGCCCTAGAGGCAATAATAAAGTTGTTATTTATATTTCCTCATATCATGATAAATGTTTATTATTCATGCTAGAATTGTATTAACCGAAAACTTAGTAGATGTGTGAATACACAAACAAACAGAGTGTCCCTAGTACGCCTCTACTTGACTAGCTTGTTAATCAAAGATGGTTAACTTTCCTAACCATATACATGTGCTATCATTTGATTAATGGGATGACATCATTAGAGAATGATGTGATTGTTGGGGAACGTGGTAATTTCAAAAAAAATCCTACGCACACGCAAGATCATGGTGATGCATAGCAACGAGAGGGGAGAGTATCGTCTACATACCCTTGTAGACCGCAAGCGGAAGCGTTACGACAACGCGGTTGATGTAGTCGTACGTCTTCACGATCGACCAATCTAGTACCGAAGACACGACACCTCCGCGATCTGCACATGTTCAGCTCGGTGACGTCCCATGAACTCACGATCCAGTAGAGCTTCGTGGGCGAGTTTCGTCAGCACGACGGTGTGATGACGGTGATGATGTTGCTACCGGAATAGGACTTCGCCTAAGCACCGCTACAATATAACCGAGGTGGATTATGGTGGAGAGGGGCACCGCACACGGCTAAAGATCAATGATCAACTTGTGTGTCCATGGGGTGCCCCCCTCCCCCGTATATAAAGGAGTGGAGGACGGGGAGGGCCGACCCTCTCTATGGCGCGCCCTAGGGGAGTCCTACTCCCTCCGGGTGTAGGATTTCCCCCTTCCACGTAGGAGTAGGAAAGGAAGGAAGGAGGAGAGAGGGAGGAAGGAAAGGGGGGGGCGGCCCCCTTCCCAATTCAGATTGGGCTTGGGGGCGCGCCTCCCTCTTTTCCCTTCCCTCTCCTCTATCTTTACCTAATAATAAAGCAAATTGGGTTTCTTTCGCCTGCATTTTTCAGAAAAGTCCCTCTATTTTAGAGAATTCAACCCGTAGTCTTGTTTTAAGTTAAAACGAGCAGTCCTGTTTTAAGTTAAAATGAATCGTTATTTTCATATTTTACACAAAAGTCCATGTCTTTTTTTGAAAGCAACCCACCGTCCGGATTGAAGTCACACCCGAACTGTCGTGGAGTTGTCACAGTAGATGTCCTAGCAGAAGGACTTAGACGTAGGGCCATCGCAACTAGGAAGCTTAAAGGAGTTAATCGGGACAAGGGACACGAGAGGTTCTATACTAGTTCGGCCCCTTACGATGAAGGTAAAAGCCTATGTCTAGTTGTGTTGATATTGTTGGGGTTTCGATCACCAAGAGGCTGGTTCGCCGGCTTGGTTCTCGATCTCTTGTTTCTTGCCCCAAGCCGCCACCGGGTCGCCCCCTTATATACATGGGTTGATGCCTGGTAGCCTACAGAGTCCCGGCCGGCTCATAAATCATGTCCATCTCGATGACTTCTTTTACATTCCTTTCCTTACAAGTCTTTCCTTACATACTGCGGTTTACAATATTGGGCCTTAAACCGCCTCTAGGCCTTTAGGCCTTCTACAAGATTTAATAAACTATCGCCTTGAATATCTACTGGGCTTCCTTTGTGACCCTCCATTGGGGCTGACCCGGCCCCTCCTGGGCGGGTCATAACTGATAGCTATATCCCCAACATTAGGCCCCAGGTTGACTTTGAACTTTGTTGTTTGTCAATCTTCAACACTTAAACAAAATCCATCTTCTTATACTCGCGGAGGTTTTTGTAACCCGCCATGACGTCATCTCATGAAAACACGAAAAAAAATTATGACGTCATTTCCCAACGGATCTTCATCTTTAATGTCTTCCGAGAATCGAGGCGTCCATTTAGTTAGATAACCATTATTCGGGTCTTCCTCGATTTTCGCGACTGCCTGTTGGTCTTATCTCCTTATAAATAGGCACGCCCCGGTCTTTTCTCATCCCTCTCTCTTCTTCGTCTTCTTCCTCTTGCAACTCCACTGCAGCTCGAGCCCTGCCGCCGTCGCGGAGCATCTCGTCGTCGACTTTAGCCGCTGCATCAACCAGAATCAGTTCAGAGAACGGCGGCTATCATCCTTGGAGGATCCGTGGCCGTAAGTATTCGCCCTCCATTCCTCACATCCGCATTTAGAGCTTCTAGGTTTTCCTGCATGTTCTTCATAGTTCTTCGCAGTTCTTCCACTGCCGCCCCTTCTTGATCGAAAAGAGATGTATGCTTATGCGGTAGCTGTTTTGTGCTTGCTCTTGACACTGGTAGATCTCTTTTCCCCAATCTAGGGCCTCATTAGGACTTACAAATTCATCTGCACTAAACTTTTAGGTGTAGAATTTTTTCCATTTTGAACAGCCATTTGATCTGGAATAATACCAAGCAATTTGGGAAACTTGTTTGTCTCAACACTTAGCTGAATCTGCTTTCTCAAATATTATAGTCATGGCGGCTTACTGTGCCGGCTTACTTTTCCTTATATGACATTAGCCCTTATTTAAGCTGCCATTACTCCCGTGTATCATCATCATTTACCTTTACCATTATCATTTAATTGAACCGGCATGTTGCCTTCCTTTCAGTTCGTTTTTGAACATCATGCCGTCCAAAGCGCCGACTGTCTGCAACTGGGTTCCCTCAACTGTGACTGAGGACAATTTGAAGGAGTTCTCCATAGGATTTTTGCCAGGAAAAAATGTCATGTCTTATCGTGCACCGGACCTGGACGAAGAACGGCCCAATCCAAGAGATGGTGAGGTCATTGTCTTTTGTGACCACATGAACCGTGGCTTTTCACCGCCCGGCTCAAAGTTCTTCAGAGATGTCATCCATTTTTTTCAAACTCCACCCTCAAGATATCGGGCCCAATTCCATATCCAATATCTGCAACTTCCAAGTGCTCTGTGAAGTGTACCTTCAGGAAGAGCCGACCGTAGAACTCTTTAGAGAGTATTTTTATCTGAACCGGCAGAACGAGTGCACCAACGGCAGGGCGTTGTCTTCCCCCTCATAGTCTTGCTGAGTCATCCAAAAGACTGGAATCAGACTTGGTTCTATTGTCAAGACACTTCACCAGCAAACGAGAAGCCACTGCCGGGTTATCGTGCTGAGCGTCTTGACTCCAAATTCGTGCTCCCTTACAAGCTTACTGCTGCCGAACGCAAGAAGCTGATCCCATCAATTAAAAGGATTAACGCCTTATTAGGGAACAGCTTAATTGGAGTTGACTTGACCCGCTTCTGGATTTCATGGCGGGTTATCCCTCTAAGCTGTCGATCAAAACTGATGTGTGAATATGGTGGAGGCCCAAATGATTCTCTTCGTCATAGCTCCGTCCAATTACCCGAAGAAGATATTGTTGCAATGTCAACCCTTCTGGTAAACGGAAAATACGAAGACTGCAGTAAAGTCGGGTTAAACCCTTTCTGCAAACTTAACCCAGCGCCAGAGGTAAAGAACCGCTAATCTCCTTTGTATTTTTCCCAGCCATGTTAAGTACCTACCTGATGTTTCATCTTTGTTTATTCATCTGCAGGCCAGATCTGATTTCTGGAAAGCCAAGTACGACCACGAAGCCTCCAAGAAGGCTAGAGCCGCTGCTATCAACACCAAGAAAATGACCCGGTGGTCCAAGAAGGAGAAAAGTACCGCTAAGGATATGATGAAGCTTGATGATACTTCTGAGTCGGAGGTAGCCCTTGACTCCCTTGGCCAACTTTTTAATAATCTTATTAATACTGATCATTGCCAGGACGACACTGGGGCCAGTCAGGTCATGGAAGAAGAGGTAACTATTTCCTCCGACTCATCCCATTTGCCAAGAAAGAAACTTTGAGTCATAACCCGGAAAGTAAGGTTTTCACACCCTTTGGCTTATCTGGACCCTCACTTTCTTTTGAAAAAGCAGCAACATGAGAGCCGCCGTCAAGCCCGGAATGAAGATAAACTGCCTGCTGTTCTTCAACAAACTCCTCAAAAACGCCGGAATGAGGTTTACTTCTTTGTCTTTGACTTTCTGTTAATGGATCCTTTCACTTGCATTACTTAACTTAGTTTTATCTTTGCAGGAGGTGTCTCGCTCTTCTGGCGACTCGTCTCAGACCCAATTTCCGGCCTTCAAGACTACTCCTGGGTAAGGAAAAATTCCTCTTTCCTCTGTGTTTTTCAAACTGTATCTTTATACTAACAGTCCTATAACATTTCTCTTAGTGGTCAAGCTAAGTCCAAGAAGGCAAAGGTAACTAAGCCGGTGGAATACCCGCCAGTTCTTGCACCTGAATCGGCCATGCCATCTTCTCCTCCATTAACTGAAGCTCCAGAAGACCCGCCTATCAACGCTGAAGTAAATCCTCCTGAGCCGTCAGTTGATGATACCACCGTTAACCCTTCTGCCATTGGACCATCCAGCTCGGCTAACCCGCCATCACCGTCTGCTCAAGACGTTCTAATAACTGGGAGCCGCTTCGTTGAGCCGGGGAATCCCACCATGTTGGCTCGTCATACTGCGAAACAAGAGACGCTAGAGAAACAAAAGGTGTGTTTTGATATTTCGCATTATGACCATCTGAATGCCAACGACATATTATCCGGCTGTCTCGGCCATGTGCACTCCAGCCGTGACTCAGAGATCGAAATGGTCAAGCAGTTGTAGCTGAAGTACGAGGTATGTTCTTCCGGCTTACTTATATTCTGCCAGCCCCCAAGTCTTCAGATTATGAGAAAACCGGAATGATCTGTAGACTTTATGATATAGGCTAAGACTTTACCTTTAGATTTTTCTGGAGTCCAATATAATAGAACAAAGCTTCACCTGTAGTCCCCAAGGGCCGGTTCATTTGACCATAAATGAGCCAGTTCTTTGAATTTTCATAACCGTCTTGTGCCGAATCCAAAAAACATTGTCACCCGGCTTAACCTTGAGAAACTTGATGAATGGCATACATTAGCCCCCAAGTGCCAAGTGTTGTTACTTTGTAAAGTACTTGGGACTTAAAGTATGTTAGAGTCATCATAAAGTGTTTTGGCATACATTAGCCCCCAAGTGTCAAGTGGTTTTGCAGCGCAAAGTACTTGAGACTTGAATCTTGAATTTTTGAACCTTAATTGAAATCTTGACTCATCTGGGTATGTTTCGCAGAATGCCTTATCTGAACTGAGCTCGCAATTAACTGATGCGAAGAACCGGCTGGCGGATCAGGAGGCAGAAATCAAGTCTGCTGACTCCAAACTGCAATTAAGTCTATCTGAGATGGAAAAATTAAAAACTGGCTTTACTACCAAGAAGAAAACCTAGGCTGAAGAAAAAACGCTGTTGACACAACACGCCGAGAAAGCTGAAGCAGCCCTTGAAGAGGTTACGACGGAGCTGGCTAGTTTAAAGGACCGGGTGTCTCAAATGGTGTTCGCCATCTTTGGTAAGCCATCTGTACTAACTTTTCTTACCTGCTTTTGATCCAGAATGCAAACCGCTAGCTGACCCTTTGCGTTCAAAACACATGCAGGTCCACGAAGCAAGAATCTGAGTCAAGACAACATGACGAAGCTGAAGGCGGTTTATACCTTAGTAGAGCAGTTGTACATTGGCGCACAACGAGCACTTGCCGCTATCTCTCCTGCCAATCAAGGACCCAACCGGCTCAGTGATGTCTTAAAGAAGCTATCAATCTTACCCGCCAGGTTCCAAGAAGTCAAGCACTCATATGCCAGAGTCGGGGCTTTGACTGCCCTAAGCCGCTCCAAGGCTTGGGTGCCAGATCTAGACCCGGCGGATGTAGCCAGAGGGTATTCCATGGTAAAGGAAGACGGGTCACTGTTTGAACAGGATGACTCGTTGCTTGCGTGAGTGAGGTGTGACCTCAGGCCACCATTCTTGGAGATGAAACAAATATTGATAAATACCAGCCGGGTTTTGACTTGGACAATAAGAAGATGGTGACTCCCTCCTACAAAGTGACGGACCTTATCCCGCTGGTTCGTCAACATACAATTGCTCTGGATATTGATCCAGCCGGCTTGATTAATGAAGAAGCAGAATTTACTACTGTAGACGGTTTTGACTGGTCAAAACCTAACTTCCAATTAGCAGAAGGCGGTGAGACGGCGAGGGAGGAATGAAGACCATCTTCATGGGTTTTTAAAAGCCTTGTAATAGATTAGCTGTGAAAACACTGCATAATTTGCCTATGCCATTGCGCATAAGACACCGTGTGTGATTCTGTGTTTGCTGATGTCAATATATGCATCATATTTATGCTTGTCCCTATAATGTTTCCGCTCTGTTCCTGTAGATAAAAGTGAAAAACTAGCTTGGCGGTTTAGTACCAAATGGGTCAGAACACTCGGTTTATAGCCAATATTTTTACCATAGTAGAAAATAGAACCAGATGTAACAAGGTTGAAATAACCTTTGATTGATACAGAAGGAAATTGCTCATAAACAATAGCCATACCTGTATTTTTGACCTCCGAATCACCGGTTTATATGACCCAGGTGATGAGGTTGATAATTAAGTATTTGCGAGAAGTCAATGCTTCTGAATACCTGATGATTATCATGCTCTAGCGGCTTGTTGTCAAATAGTCAAGCCGACGAAAAGACCATGATTGATTATTTTGAAATTGAGGCAACAAAAAACCAAGAAGATAAATAACAGGTGGTAAACAAAATCAGCCTTGTAACTAAAGGTTGGGGGTTTTCTGATTCGAATACGACCAGTAAACTGGACCAAAGGGGTTAAGCTAAGATTCGAATACGATCATATAGCCCCCAGTGGCTTTGGCGTTGCGCCAATCAAGAGGGTACCGATAGCTATGTTCTCTTTGGTTCGAATACGACCTATGTTTGAACATGAAGCCCCCAAATGACCTTGAGAGGTTTTTAACGACCCTGCGAATACGATCCAAGTCGGACCCAAAAGGGGTTAATCTGTGATTCGAATACGATCAAGAAGCCCCATAGTGAGTTTGGCATTGAGCCGATCAAGAGGGTTACGATAGCTATGTTCTCTTTGGTTCGAATACGACCTATGTTTGAATAGGAAGCCCCCAAGTGACCTTGAGAGTTGGCATCTAGATTCAAATACGATCATAAGCCGGACCAAAAAAGGTTAGACTTGATTCAAATATGATCAGCTCCTTAATAGTCGTTTGAAAATAGTAGTAAAAAATAGTAAAGATGTGTAATCTTTGAAAAGAAAAGAGACTGATGGTCCTGTTTCATTACTTATCATAGTATATACAACCTCAAAGTATGTACATGATGAGAGCAGATGGATCATGTGTAGTATGGCCGAAGTTGAGCAATGTTCCACGGCCGACAGGTCTCCTCTTCCGACTTACGTGAGTCTTTGTGCTCTCGAACGTCAATGAGGTGATATGACCCATTGTTTAAGTTCTTGCTGACCACAAAGGGTCCTTCCCAAGGTGGGGATAGCTTGTGCGCATCTAACAGATCCTGGATGAGCCGGAGCACCAGGTCACCTTCTTGGAAAGTCATGGACTTAACCCCGCGGCTGTGATAATGGCACAGGTCCTATTGATAAATTGCTGATCGAGCCGCTGCTAAGTCTCTTTCCTCATCTAACAAGTCAAGTGCATCCTGTCTAGCTTGTTCATTGTTAGCTTCAACATAAGCCGCCACACGAGGCGAGTCATGACGGATATCACTAGGCAATACTGCTTCCGCTCCATAAACCATGAAGAAAGGTGTATAACCTGTAGACCTGTTAGGGGTGGTGTTGATACTCCACAGCACCGAGGGTAACTCCTCTGCCCAACAACCCGGTGTTCGCTGCAAGGGAACCATAAGTCGGGGCTTGAGACCTTTTAAAATTTCCTGATTTGCTCTCTCAGCCTGACCATTGGACTGAGGATGAGCTACAGAAGAAACATCAAGCGGGATATGCTCGTGCTGACAGAACTCCTCCATAGCCCCTTGGGATAGATTAGTGCCATTGTCAGTGATAATGCCGTGTGGAAAACCAAAACGGAAGATCACCTTTTTCATGAAATGAACCGATGTGGCCGCATCACACTTACTCACTGGTTCTGCCTCAACCCACTTTGTCAATTTGTCAACTGCCACTAAAAGATGTGTCTTTTTATCCTTAGACCTTTTGAAAGGTCCAACCATGTCAAGCCCCCAGACCGCAAATGGCCAAGTGATTGGGATCATCCGCAGCTCTTGAGCCGGCGCATGTGCTCATCGTGTGAACTTTTGACATCCATCACATCTACTGACCAGATCTTCTGGATCAGCGTGAGTCGTCAACCAATAAAAACCATGACGAAAAGCTTTGGCCACCAGAGATTTTGACCCGGCATGATGACCACAATCGCCTTCATGGATCTCACAAAGTATTTCTTGGCCTTCTTCGGGGGAAACACACCATTGAAATGCTCCAGAGATGCTGCGATGGTATAGTTCTCTGTCAGAAATCGTCATTGACTTAGACCGCCAGGTTATCTATCGGGCCAGGGTCTCATCCGCTGGCAGCTTGCCCCGAGTCATGTAAGCCAAGAACGGCACTGTCCAATCTGGGATGACGTGAAGAGCCGCCACCAACTGCGCCTCCGGGTCAGGAACAGCTAGATCTTCTTCTATAGGTAACTTAACAGACGGGTTATGCAAAATATCCAAAAAGGTGTTAGGTGGCACCAGCTTACGCTCAGATCCCAACCGGCTTAAAGCATCAGCCGCTTCGTTCTTCCTAAGGTCAATATGCTCCACCTGATAACCTTTAAAATGCCCTACAACAACATCAACTTCATGGCGATAAGCCGCCATGAGAGGATCTTTGGAATCCCATTTGCCTGACACCTGCTGGGCTACCAAATCTGAGTCGGCAAGACACCGGACCCGGCTCAGGCTCATCTCCTTAGCCACTCGAAGAGCAATGCTTCATATTCTGCTACGTTGTTAGTGCAAGGAAACATCAACCGCAACACATAACAAAAAATTTCACCTCGAGGGGAGGTTAAAACAACTCCAGCCCCCGAGCCTTCCAACTATCTGGACCCATCAAAGTGAATAGTCCAATACGTGTTGTCTGGTTTCTCCTCCGGCATCTGCATCTCTGTCCAGTCATTAATAAAGTCAATCAGCGCTTGAGATTTGATCGCAGTATGTGGTACATACTTCAACCCATGAGACCCAAGCTCAATGGCCCACTTGGCGACTCGTCCGGTGGCTTCTCTATTTTGAATGATGTCTCCCAAAGGAACAGAGCTAACCATAGTGATTGGATGACCCTGAAAGTAATGTTTGAGCTTCCGGCTCGCCATGAACACCCCATATACGTGCTTCTGCCAATGTGGATATCTTTGTTTAGATTCAATCAACACCTCACTGACGTAGTAAACCGGCCGTTGAACCGGATGTTCCTTGCCAACCTCCTTGCGCTCCACCACAATTGCCACACAAACAGCTCGTGAGTTGGCGGCTACGTATAACAACAGCGGCTCTTTCTCAACTGGAGCAGAAAGGACCGGCGGCTCAGCAAGCTGTTTCTTCAGATCCTCAAAAGCAGAGTTCGCAGCATCGCTCCAAACAAAATCATCCGTTTTCTTCATCATCTGATACAAGGGCATCGCCTTCTCCCCTAACCGGCTTATGAAACGGCTCAAAGCAGCAACATGACCCGCCAGCCGTTGAACGTCATTGATGCATGTTGGTTTGGCTAGGGATGTGATTGCCTTAATCTTCTTCGGGTTAGCTTCAATACCTCGGTTGGACACCAAGAAACCCAAGAGCTTGCCAGCTGGGACTCCAAAAACACACTTGGCCGGGTTAAGCATCATTTTGTAGACCCAAAGGTTATCAAAGGTCTCTTTCAGATCTGTGAATAAGGTTTCCTCTTTCCTGGACTTTACCACTATATCATCCACATAAGCATGGACATTACGCCCAATCTGATTGTGAAGGCAATTCTGCATACACCGTTGATAAGTTGCCTGGGCACTCTTGAGACCGAAGGGCATAGACACATAGCAGAAGGCTCCAAATGGAGTGATGAAAGCTGTATTCTCCTGGTCCTTGACTGCCATCTTGATCTGATGATAACCTGAATAGGCATCCAGAAAAATCAAACGTGCGCAACCCGTCGAAGCATCGATGATCTGATCAATACGGGGGAGAGCAAAAGGGTCAGCTAGACAAGCCTTGTTTAAATCGGTGTAATCAACACACACACACGCCAGGGGTTGTTCTTTTTGAGTACAAGCACCGGGTTTGCCAACCACTCTGGGTGAAAGACTTCCACAATGAACCCGGCCGCCAAGAGCTGGGCCACCTCTTCTCCAATAGCCTTACGCCTTTCCTCGTTGAATCGTCGGAGAAATTGCATGACCGGCTTAAACTTTGGATCAATATTGAGAGTGTGATCAGTGAGTTCTCTCGGGACACCCGGCATGTCAGAAGGTTTCCATGCAAAGATGTCCCAGTTCTCACGGATTAACTTGATGAGCGTGCTTTCCTATTTTGGATCCAAGTTGGCACTGATGATGAATTGTTTGGATGAGTCGCCGGGCACAAAATCAACCGTCTTGCTGTCATCAGCTGACTTGAATTTCAACACCGGTGCATGCTCCGTTGTTGGCTTCTTTAAAGACGTCATGTCTGCCGGGTCAACATTATCTTTATAAAACTTTAGCTCCTCTGTTGCACAAACAGACTCAGCATATGCAACATCTCCTTCTTCACACTCCAAGGCTATTTTCTGGCTTCCATGTACTGTAATGGTGCCCTTATAACCCGGCTTCTTGAGCTGCAGATACACATAACACGGCCGAGCCATGAACTTGGCGTAAGCCGGCCATCCAAACAAAGCATGATATGGGCTTTTGATCTAAACCACCTCATTAATTTCTCCGCTCTGGAATCGTATTCATCCCCAAAGGCTACTTCCAGTTCAATCTTGCCAATTGGGTATGCCGATTTGCCAGGTACCACCCCGTGAAAGACAGTGTTGGATTGCTTAAGACTTTTATCAGTTAACCCCATCCAACGAAACGTCTCATAGTAGAGGATGTTGATGCTACTGCCTCCATCCATGAGCACTTCAGTGAATTTATATCCACCAACCTGAGGCGCTACTACCAAGGCCAAGTGACCCGGATTGTCAACCCAGGGAGGATGATCCTCTCTGCTCCACACAATAGGTTGTTCTGACCACCGTAAGTAACGTGGAATCACCGGCTCCACGGCATTGACAGCCCTCTTGTGAAGCTTTTGATCCCTCTTGCACAAGCTAGTGGTAAATACATGATATTGCCCACTATTCAACTGTTTTAGGTTGCTCTGATATCCGGATTGCTGTTGATTACCTTGGCCAGGTTGTGGATTATAACCTCCCTGGTTACCCGCATGTCCCTGACCGTGAAAGCCACCTCCACCTGAGCCGGCGCCCGGGCCATGAAAGCCGCCTCCACCTGAACCACCGCCAGGGCCATGACTTCCATCAAATGCATTTGAATTTTTAAACGCTTTCATGATTGTACAGTCCTTCCATAGATGGGTGGCTGGCTTCTCCCGGGTGCCGTGTCTCAGACAAGGTTCATTCAATAGTTGCTCAAGCAAGTGACCTGACCCGCCCGACCGAGGGGGTTGCCTACCCTTGCGCCATTGATTGTTGCCCTACGCATTGGTGTTAGCCACAAATTTGTTAGCCTTGCGTTTATTACCTCCTTGATTTGCCGGGTTATGCTGGTGACCCTTGCCGTTGCCGTTCTCCTTTCCCTTCCCTGTCTTTTCTTCATCAGACACAGGGTCCTTGGTACTATCAGAATCAGCATATTTGAAGAGAGCCGCTGAGGGAGTCCTGGAATAGGGGGTATCCGGACAGCCGGATTATATCCTTTGGCCGGACTGTTGGACTATGAAGATACAAGATTGAAGACTTCGTCCCGTGTCCGGATGGGACTCTCCTTGGCGTGGAAGGCAATCTTGGCAATACGGATATGTAGATCTCCTTCCTTGTAACCGACTCTGTGTAACCCTAGCCTCCTCCGGTGTCTATATAAACTGGAGGGTTTTAGTCCGTAGGACAACATATAATCATACCATAGGCTAGCTTCTAGGGTTTAGCCTCTCTGATCTCGTGGTAGATCAACTCTTGTACTTCTCATATTATCAAGAATAATCAAGCAGGACATAGGGTTTTACCTCCATCAAGAGGGCCCGAACCTGGGTAAAACAACGTGTCCCCTGCCTCCTGTTACCATCCGCCTTAGACGCATAGTTCGGGACCCCCTACCCGAGATCCACCGGTTTTGACACCGACATTGGTGCTTTCATTGAGAGTTCCTCTATGTCATCACCGTTAGGCTTGATGGCTCCTTCGATCGTCGATAGCGATGCAGTCCAGGGTGAGACTTTTCTCCCCGGACAGATCTTTGTATTCGGCGGCTTCGCACTGCTGGCCAACTCGCTTGCCCATCTGGAGCAGATCGAGAGTTACGCCCCTGGCCACCAGGTCAGGTTTGGAAGCTTAAACTACACGGCCGACATCCGCGGAGACTTGACCTTTGACGGATTCGAGCCCTTGCCGAGTGCGCCGCACGGTCACAATGAGCATGATTTAGCTCTACCATCGGACAGTGTTCAGGAGACCGCACCGGCAACCGCTTCGGCCCTCAGTTTGGAGCCAATTGCGCCATCCATGGATGGGTGGATAGACCCCACCACGGAGGCCGTATTCTCAGCGGCGATCGAGCCGAGTATCGAACTTACCCTTCACGGGAGCCATGACACCGAACTACCGGATTCTTCCCCGGCCACGGACTCCGAACCGCCTACGCCCGTGCCTATCGAATCCGACTGGGCGCCGATCATGGAGTTCACCTCCGCGGATATCTTTTAGCACTCGCCCTTCGGCGACATACTGAACTCATTAAGGTCTCTCTCCCTGTCAGGAGAGTCCTGGACGAACTATGTTCGGCAGGATTGGGATGCGGATGACGAAGAAATTCGCCACCCACCCACCACCCACTTAGTAGCCACTGTCGACAATTTGACCGACATGCTCGACTTCGACTCCGAAGACACCGACGGTATGAAGAACGCGGTGGGAGATGAAGAGGAACCACTGCCCACAGGGCACTGGACAGCCACCTCATCATATGATATATACATGGTGGACACACCCAAAGAAGGCAATCGCGACGAGACAGCGGAGGATGACCCCTCCAAGAAGCAACCCAAGCGCCGACGTCAGTGGCGCCGCTCTAAGTCTCGCCAAAGCAAAAGAGGTTACACCGGCACAGGAGATAATAGCACTCCGGACAGTGCCGAAGACGACAAAAATCCCCTCCGGCAAGATTTAGAGCAGGAGGATGGAGAAGCCAGCCCTCCCGAGAGAGCGGCAGATGGAGAGGCGGAGCATGATAATTACATTCCTCCCTCCGAAGATGAGGCAAGCCTCGACGACGACGAATTTGTCGTGCCGGAGGATCCCGCCGAGCAAGAGAACTTCAAGCGCCGGCTTATAGCAACGGCAAATAGCCTTAAGAAAAAGTAGCAGCAGCTTCAAGCTGATCAAGATCTGCTAGCTTACAGATGGACTGAAGTCCTTGTGGCCGAGGAATATGAACTCGAACGCCCCTCCAAGAGTTACCCAAAGCGTAGGTTGCTACCCCGACTGGAGGAGGAAGCATTAAAACCTACATCTCCAGCATATGACGCGGCTGATCGGCCACCTCGTGGCCGCGACAGAGAGGCATTTCAGCCAGAAACTCAGCCTGCACCCCAAAGTTCAACCCATGGTCCTCCTGTCCGATCACCTTCGATCGCAAGGAACATCCCACTAGTATCCATCATGGCGGATTCGCTGCACTAGTCCTAGACCTAATCATCGACGGATTTCACCTCACTCGAGTCCTTATGGACGGCGGCAGCAGCCTGAACCTGCTTTATCAGGACACAGTGCGCAAAATGGGTATAGACCCTTCAAGGATCAAACCCACCAAAACGACCTTCAAAGGCGTCATACCAGGTGTAGAGGCCCATTGCACAGGCTCAGTCACACTGGAAGTGGTCTTCGGATCCCCGGATAACTTCTGAAGCGAGGACTTAATCTTCGATATAGTCCCGATCTGCAGCGGCTATCATGCACTGCTCGGGTGAACCGCATTTGCAAGATTCAACGTGGTACCGCACTATGCATATCTCAAGCTCAAGATGCCAGGAACTCGAGGGGTCATCACAGTCAATGGAAACACAGAGCGCTCTCTCCGCACGGAGGAGCACACTGCGGCCCTCGCTGCAGAAGCGCAAAGCAGCCTCTTAAGGCAATCCACCAGTTCGGCGATTAAAGAACCGGACACCCTCAAGCGCGCCCGGAGTAATCGGCAACAAGACCGCCTGGCAAGTTCCGAGCTTGCATAGCAATGCCGCCCCCACCCCAGTACCAGCCAAATGGCAAAATACGTGCCACGCGTACATAATTACGCATTGAAAATACCATGGGCACAGGTGGGGAGGGGGCACGACTACGGCACGCCCCAAGACGCGGCTCAACCGCACTAGGGGCTTCCCGCTTTTTTATTTTTCTCTCTTTGAGGACTTTAATCTCTGGAAACCCCGTCCGGCAGTACGATTGCTGGACACACGATGCAACAACCAAGGAGACAGAAAGCTACGTCGCACCACGGAACTCCCAGGTGGTCTCTGATAACGAGTGAAATACTTGCTTTAAATACCATTTCTCAGGTTGCCCTTGGAGGGGACATGTCAAATAGTCCTACTTTTTGCTTATCGCACTACTTGTATCATTCTGCTTCGACGTACCTTTTTGAATAAATAATGCATAGCACTAGACTATTACCGCATTCTCCATTCTTTCTTTATATATATATATATATGTGTGTGTGTGTTCATTCATGACATTCAGGACCCGTACACTCTGGTACGACCAATACGCCAGGGGCTTAAGTGTACCCCATAATACGGCGTGAGAAGTCCAAACACTTTCGACAGTGCGGCACCCCGAACTTATAGCATTATATGCATCAGCTCCGAATCATGTATTGGGTCAATAGTTGGGTTTGCCCGGCTCCCATGTTTTGGTACCTTACATTCCGTTATATCGGCTAAGGTAGCACTGGGAGAACTACTATTGTGCCCCGGTTCATCTGGGCAAGCACCTTAGTAGAGAAAGCTAAAACTGACTGTCATGATAAGGCGAGAGTTGGTCGCTGTTCGAGAGGTCTCAAGTCCCTAAAGACTTATGCCGCTTAGAGCGAGGAGTCGGCTTTGTCCGGCTTAAGACGTGTATAGCGCCCCGAATTCGGCCTTCCGAATACTAGGGGCTTCGCCAAAATTTAAAATTGTAGACTTCTATGGCTAAGTGAGAGTGATAAAGCATTATAGTCAGATTGCCTTGTTCGTTGCGCTGAGCACCTCCCTCGAAGGACCCAACAATGGGAACAAGAGTGCTCAGATTAATCCCGAACACCCGAGCACTCGTGGCATGGGGGCAAAAGCCGACGACTAGCCATCTCTCAGATTTAATAAAAAGCCGCACAGAAGGTAATATTTTAAATTCAAACAAGCGTTGCATAGCGCATATGAACAAGTTTTCATAATACAGGATCACACGAGCAAGTTCATTCAAAAATTGCATCCTTCGCACACTCGTCCGCCACAAGACGGGCACCCTTCAGGACACCCTCATAATACATTTCAGGGTGGCGATGCTCCTTGCCCTGCGGCGGCCCCTCCTTTACCAGCTTCTCGGTGTCCATCTTGGCCCAGTGCACCTTCGCACGGGCAAAAGCCCGGCGTGCACCTTCGATGCAGACGGACCGCTTTATGACTTCCAGCCGTGGGCAGGCATCAACAAGCCGCCTCACCAGGCCGAAGTAGTTGTTGGGAAGGGAGTCGCCAGGCCACATCCGGACTATAAGGCCCCTCATGGCCTGTTCGGCCGCCTTGTGCAGCTCGACTAGTTGCTTCAGCTGGTCACTCACAGGCATCGGGTGTTCGGTCCCAGTATACTGAGACCAGAACAACTTCTCCCTCGAGCTTCCCTCCTCGGTCTGGTAATACTTCGCGGCATCCGACACACTGCGGGGCAAATCTATGAATGCTCCTGGAGAGCTCCGGACTCGGGTAAGTAACAAGTAATTTACTTTCACATGCTTGCTTGCATATTGAAGGCCTTACCGGCCGCTATCTTCCTCATCGCCTCAATTTCCTGGAGGGACTTTTGGGCTTCAGCCTTGGCATGCTTTGTGCTCTCAAGGGCCGCGGCAAGCTCGGACTCTCGCGTCTTTGAGTCAAGCTCCAAAGCCTCGTGCTTCTTCACGAGAGCCCGGAGCTCTTGTTGCACCTCGCCCACCCATGCCTCTTGTTTTCCCCGCTTGGTGCGCTCCTTGGCCGCTTTGTTTTCGGCCTCGGACAGCGCTTGCTTCAGGGTCACCACTTCGGTCGTGGCCCCTGGCACATCCATGATGATCCTATCATTTTGCAACCACATCTTTTATATATATATATATGGGCAAGGCATTACTTACCTTTGTTCTCCTCGAGCTGCCTCTTGGCAAGACCGAGCTCTTTCTCGGACCGCTCGAGGTTCTGCCTCAGTGCAGCGACCTCCGCAGTCAGTGCAGCAGAGGTCAGCAGCGAAGCCTGCATACGCATACAGACATACTTATAATTAGACTCCTGCAGATATTATTTGATCCTCTATTCGTCTTTTCCTTGTGAACACCAAACAGAGCATCAGGGGCTACTGTCTATGCGGTAATATTTTCCTATATTTTAAATACTTACCTCAAGGCCTGTTAGAAGGCTGGCACAGGCTTCAATCAGTCCGCTCTTGGCGGACTGAACCTTCTTGATCACCGCACTCATAATAGTGCGGTGCTCTTCATCGATGGAAGCGCCGCAAAGCACTCCCAGCAGGTTGTCCGGTGCCTCTAGATGGACAGAGGTCACCAGCACGGGCAGCTTGCCCCTCTTGGAAGGGGGCTGCCTGCTGGAGTCTGGAACCACTGGAGGTTCCGGCACGGCGTCCGGCTGGGGGCCAAACTTGGAGCCCTTGGGAGTCTTGCTCCCTTCACGCCTGGAGTCCGGAAGGTCGCCTTGTGACGCCTCCGGGACTATCTCCCCCCGTCTCGGTGCCCCTTGAGACAGTACCTCGACATCGTCCGTAGGGCGAGGAGAGGAGGCGGTTGGAAGTGTATTACTATCCATATCCGACGAGTCCAAGGAATCGTCCGACAAGGATATATCGATACGGGCTCGGGGCGGACTGCATAATCATATTCGACGTTAGGAGAAGCAGTGCAACAAGAATATGCTATGAGTTACTCTGGTATCCGAATACTTACGACTTCGCCAAGGGCTTGGCCCTGAGTAGCCACTCGTCTTCGCCGTCGGCGGCGGTGGTGGAACAGTCCGGAAGAAGAGTCCTTCCCTTCTTGGACCCTTCGGCCTCCCCATTTGCTGCGACCTTCCTTTTCTTGTCTCCCCCGGCTGGAGGGGGAGAATCAGCATCTTCCTCCTCCTCGTTTTCACGGGAGGAGTGCATCTCGGAGTTATCGGACGATGTGTCCGATACCACCTGGCGCCGGGAACTCTTTCGGGTTCCCGTGTCCTTCTTCTTGGTCTTCTCAGGCACCTCATAAGGAGCCGGAGTTCGCATCTCCGTCAAGAGAGCATCCGCAGGGTCTTCGGGCAGAGGGGCCGGACAGCTAATCTGCTCTGATGTCTCCACCCAGTCCTGTCAAAGGCATGTGAGCTCAGACCCCGCACATGGTTAAGCTATGGGAAATAAATACCCTACCAGATGTACAGAACTTACCAGATTTGCAGGGCGCTTCGCGCTTAGCCTGCGGTCCTCGGTAAGAGAAGGAGGGACCTCGGCGCCCTTGAACAGCACCTTCCAGACGTCCTTATGCATCGTGTCGAAGAGCTCGCGTAGATTCTGGTGCTGGGCCGGGTCGAACTCCCATAAGTTGAAAGCTCGTTGTTGACACGGGAGGATCCGGCGGAAGATCATGACCTGGACTATGTTGACAAGCTTAAGTTTCTTGCTTATCATGTTCTGGATACACTTCTGGAGTCCTTCCAGCTCCACCGATGAACCCCAGGACAGGCCCTTCTCCTTCGAGGAAGTGAGCCGCATGGGGATTCCGGATCGAAACTCAGGGGCCGCCACCCAGTTGGTGTCGCGCGGCTCGGTGACGTAGAACCACCCCGATTGCCACCCCTTTATGGTCTCCACGAAGGAGCCCCCGAGCCACGTAACGTTGGGCATTTTGCCCACCATGGCTCCGCCGCATTCCGCTTGTTGGCTGCCTACTACCTTCGGCTTGATATTAAAGGCCGAAGTGGGGCCGGATGCGGAGGAAGGCCTCACACACGACGATGAACGCCGAGATGTTGAGGATGAAATTAGGGGCCAGATCATGAAAGTCCAGCCCATAATAGAACATAAGGCCGCGGACGAATGGATGGAGGGGAAGCCCCAGTCCACGGACGAAGTGGGGGAGGAAAACCACCCTTTCGTGAGGTTCCAGGGTAGGGACGATCTGCCCCACGGCTGGCAGCCGGTGCGCAATATCCACGGCTAAGTATCCGGACCCACATAGTTTTTTGGTGTGTCCCTCCGTGACGGAGGAGACCATCCACTTGCCTCCCGCTCCGGACATGTTTGGAGAGAGTTGAGGAGAAGGATGTTGACTTGGGCGCTGGAGCTCGAGTGCGCGAGAATGGATGAGCAAGGAGGAAGAAGGCGTGGGTAGAAAAAGGTGAAACCTTATCCCTTTATAAGGGCAGACGAAACTATGTGCCCCCACCAGCCTGGTAAAACTCACTTATCCCCCAAGCATCATAATTGGTGGCGTGGTTGGGTTACCCACGTCCGTATTGATGGGAATCCCGTAATAAGGGGACACGATCTCTTCTTCGACAAGACGTGCCAAGGAAACCGCCTCGTGAAACACACTGAGATAGGTTATGAAGAACGATTCAAATAAAGACCTGTTTATGGTGTGATGTCACACTACGGGGTACGTCCGCAGATTAGATTTGTGTAAATATTATTCCCTCTACGGTGGTATGTGGAACTTATTTTGCAGAGCCAGACACGATCCTCGTGTTGAAGATCTGCACGCCGGACTTATCGTCATTGAAGCCTGGTTCAGGGGCTACTGAGGGAGTCCTGGATTAGGGGGTATCCGGACAGCCGGATTATATCCTTTGGCCAGACTGTTGGACTATGAAGATACAAGATTGAAGACTTCGTCCCATGTCCAGATGGGACTCTCCTTGGCACGGAAGGCAAGCTTGGCAATACAGATATGTAGATCTCCTTCCTTGTAACCGACTCTATGTAACCCTAGCCTCCTCCGGTGTCTATATAAACCAGAGGGTTTTAGTCCGTAGGACAACATACAATCATACCATAGGCTAGCTTGTAGGGTTTAGCCTCTCTGATCTCGTACTACTCATATTATCAAGAATAATCAAGCAGGACATAGGGTTTTACCTCCATCAAGAGGGCCCGAACCTGGGTAAAACAACGTGTCCCCTGCCTCCTGTTACCATCTGCCTTAGACGCATAGTTCGGGACCCCCTACCCGAGATCCGCCGGTTTTGACACCGACAGCCGCCATCAACTGGCCCATATCATTGCAGTCACATTTAAGCCGCCCCAGCTTCTGCTTCAGAGGTTCAAAACGGCAATTTTTCTCCAACATTAAGACTGCCGAGCCGGCATCCATCTTATCAGAGGAATGAATTATCTCCTTGACCCGGCGCACCCAATGGGTTGTGGACTCACCTTCCTCTTGCTTACAATTAGTCTGGTCCACGATTGACATAGGTTGTTTGCATGTGTCCTTAAAGCTCTGAATGAACCGGGCCTTTAACTCCGCCCATGAGCCAATGGAATTGGAGGGCAACCGTTTTAGCCAAGTACGAGCCGTTCCATCCAACATCATAGTGAAATACTTAGCCATCGCCGTGTCGCTGACCTCTAACAGCTCCATATCCATCTCATAACTCTCAATCCAGGCCCCAGGCTGCAAGTCGGCCGTGTAATTAGGCACCTTACGAGGCCCCTTGAAGTCCTTTGCCAAACGCTCATTACGTATAGTCGGCACCAGGCAAGGGACACATCCGCTTCTCGTGGCCACTCCTGCCTCAACCGAAGTTGCTGGATAAGCCGGAAAAGTCTGATGAGCCGCCTGCTCCGCTGCCAGTTGAACCGCTCGCTCAGCCTCTTGTCGGATCCTCTCCTGATTTGCTAAGTTAAGGGCTCCAGCCTGAATCGGCTCATGCCTGTGCGGCCGGTTGCGGCGTTGAGCATTGCTTGACATATCATCTGAGTCCATATGCCTACTGTAGCTTGGGCTCCGGCTTGGGCTAGGGGTTGAATGGATCCTGTCCCAGCTGTAAGAGTATGCATCCTACTGCGCCAGAGCTGTTTGAAGAAGCTCTCTCACCCTTCGCGTTTCAATTGCCGCCGGAGAGGCGCCTTCCATCGGGAGAGCCGCCAAACAAGCTGACGTAGCACTGAGGTTTTCCAAGGGATTGGAGAAGTGACCCGGCGGTGTTGGCACATAATGAGGCGGAGCGGTGTGTACACGAGGTGGTTCCATGGTGCGCGGCTGAGCTGGTGCCCTGGGTGTCGTGATCTGATTTGCCTCTGGTGGGTTACTTGCCCCGGCCCCTGGTATATGAAAAAGGTTCCTAGGATCGAGTGTCAGAGGTAGACGTGACTGAGTTTTCTGGTGCCTTCTTCTCATGACCTCGTTTGACGCTTTCAGATCCACCGAGAGCCGAAAGGTCTCCGCTTGAAGCTGTTGGGCACGAGCGTCCAAAGCCGCCCGCTCCATGGACATCCTGGCCTCTTCTGCTGCTAAATTCTCCTTAGCTTGTACCATCTCTTCCCGTACACATGCCACCTCCGCGTCGTGCTGAACCTTATCCGCCGGCTCTACCACGGCAGTCAACAG
The DNA here is from genome assembly GCF_018294505.1 of Triticum aestivum. Lineage (NCBI taxonomy): Eukaryota > Viridiplantae > Streptophyta > Magnoliopsida > Poales > Poaceae > Triticum > Triticum aestivum. The sequence goes on along the minus strand of NC_057812.1, from coordinate 630,644,888 downwards.
AGCCATCAGCTTATCTGTGAGGTCCATTAGAATCTGAGCCGGGGGCACGCGGAGTCTCCTGACCCGGCTGCTCTCGATCTGGTGGTTGTTGCTCCTGCAGCTGTGGAGTTCTGCCCGGGCTGCGTGCCTGCCATGAAGACTCCGGCCCGATTTGGCGACTCAAAGGGGTTCGGAATACTGCTGCCATCGGAACATCCCCCGAGCATGGCATCCCGCAGCTGATACAAAGAGTCCGTCTCGCCCGTTGATGATGTAGCGTCAGAACAGATGGCTGTCTCACCGCCATCCACCGACTCTTCAGAGTATTCACCGTCGTGGACGCAACTTACGAAGGCATGCTTCACGATAGATTGAACACGGGTGGACCTCACGCACCGAGCCGTTTTGATGAGGTTGGTGTGGATGTCCGGCTCAGGGCCTGATTCGCCGATCCGGCCGATGAAGACATGAATTCCGCCGAAGGGGACCCGGTACCCGTACTCAAGTGAGTCGGCCTCAGGTCCCCAGCCTTCATCGTCGATGTAGAGCTTGCCGCGACGACTCTTGGTCATCCGGCCCACAGCGTATCCCTTGAGCCCTTCAAAGTTGCCCTTCAAGAACTCAAATCCACCGTGCGCTGGCCCCACGGTGGGCGCCAACTATCGTGGAGTTGTCACGGCAGATGTCCTAGCAGAAGGACTTAGACGTAGGGCCATCGCAACTAGGAAGCTTAAAGGGATTAATCGGGACAAGGGACATGTTAGGTTTTATACTAGTTCGGCCCCTTACGATGAAGGTAAAAGCCTGCGTCTAGTTGTGTCGATATTGCTGGGGTTTCGATCACCAAGAGGCTGGTTCGTCGGCTTGGTTCTCGATCTCTTGTTTCTTGCCCCAAGCCGCCACCGGGTCGCCCCCTTATATACACGGGTTGACGCCTGGTGGCCTACAGAGTCCCGGCCGGCTCATAAATCGTGTCCGGCTCGGTGACTTCTTTTACATTCCTTTCCTTACAAGTCTTTCCTTACATACGGCGGTTTATAATATTGGGCCTTAAACTGCCTCTTGGCCTTTGGGCCTTCTACAAGATTTAATAAACTATCTCCTTGAATATCTACTGGGCTTCCTTTGTGACCCGCCATTGGGGCTGACCCGGCACCTCCTGGGCGGGTCATAACTGATAGCTATATCCCCAACGTGAACCATTATTTTACATTTTTTGAAAAAAAACCCTCATGTTTTAGGTAATTCATCCGCCGATCATATTTAAGTCAAACAAATGATTTTTAAAATCATCCATATCTTTTAAACCATAACTCCGATTTGAACATGTTATATATGAAATTTGATTAGAAAAATATGTAGAATATGAATATGAGATTATTTTTACCCGTAAAGTATTTTTAAATATTATTTTGGAATATATTTGAGTCAAACAAAATGATTTTCTAAATTATCTATATCTTTTAAACCGTAACTTTGATTTTTAACATATCATATATGAAATTTTATTATAAAAATGTGTGGAATCTAAATATGATGTTAATTTTACCTGTTAAATATTTTTAAAATATTGTTATGGAAGCAAACTTATAATTTATAGTGCAACATTCGTTTTTTCATACCGATGGCGATCCAGATTGCAAATAAACACCCCACTATAACCATATAGGGAAAAGAAAACATCGATAACTACACATGCCTACCTCTGAAAAATGTCCCAGGGGAAAACAATAGATTTCTCATCGCGGGAGTGAGAGAGAGAGAGGGAGAGAGAGAGAGGGAGAGAGGGAGGAGAGAGGGAGAGGGAGGAGAGAGGGAGAGAGAGACGTCTTAGGATTAACCTGTTGGGGAACGTAGCAATAATTCAAAATTTTCCTACGTGTCACCAAGATCAGTCTAGGAGATACTAGCAATGAGAGAGAGGGAGTGCATCTTCATACCCTTGAAGATCGCTAAGCGGAAGCGTTACAAGAACGCGGTTGATGGAGTCGTACTCGCGGATATTCAAATCGCGGAAGATCCGATCTAGCGCCGAACGGACGGCGCCTCCGCGTTCAACACACGTACAGCCCGGGAACGTCTCCTCCTTCCTGATCCAGCAAGGGGAGAGGAGAAGTTGAGGGAGAACTCTAGCAGCATGACGGCGCGGTGGTGGAGCTTGTGGTATTCCTGCAGGGCTTCGCCAAGCTCTACGGAGGAGAAGGAAGAGTTGGAGGAGGGAGGGGCTGTGCTAGGGAAGGGGTGTGGCTGCCCTCCGACCCCTCCACTATATATAGGGGCAAGGGGAGAGGGGGAGGCGCCCTAGGGTTTCTCCTAGGGGGCGGCAGCCAAGCAGATTGGATTTCCCTAGGGAAAATCCTAGGGAGACTTGCCCCCCAAGCCAAGCAGGTGGAGGCTTGCCTCCCAAGCCAGGTGGAGGCGCCCCACCTCCCCAAGTAACGTGGGAAAGGGTGTGGGGGGCGCACCACCCCTTAGTGGGCTGGTTTGCCCCTTCCCCTTTGGCCCATGAGGCCCTCCAACACTTGTCGGGGCTCCCGAAACACCTTTCGGTCATGCTGGCCATAGCCTGGTACCCCCAGAACACTTCCGGACTCCAATACTCTTCGTCCAATATATCAATATTCACCGCCGGACCATTCCGGAACTCCTCGTGATGTTCGGGATCTCATCCAGGACTCCGAACTACCTTCAGTAACCACATACTATTTCCCATAACAACTCTAGCGTCACCGAACCTTAAGTGTGTAGACCCTATGGGTTCGGGAACAATGCAGACATGACCGAGACACCTCTCCGAACAATAACCAATAGCGGGATCTGGATACGTACCCATATTGGCTCCCACATGTTCCATGATGATCTCATCAGATGAACCACGATGTCGGGGATTCGATCAATCCCGTATTCAATTCCCTTTGTCAATCGGTATGTTACTTGCCCAATATTCGATCGTCGGTATCCCAATACCTCGTTCAATCTTGTTACCAGCAAGTCACTTTACTCGTTCAGTAACGCATGATCTCGTGACTAACTGCTTAGTCACATTGAGCTCATTATGATGATGCATTACCGAGTGGGCCCAGAGATACCTCTCCGTCATACGGAGTGACAAATCCCAGTCTCGATTCGTGCCAACCCAACAGACACTTTCGGAGATACCTGTAGTGCACCTTTATAGTCACCCAGTTACGTTGTGACGTTTGATACACCCAAAGCACTCCTACAGTATCCGGGAGTTGCACAATCTCATGATCTAAGGAAATGATACTTGACATTAGAAAAGCTCTAGCAAACGAACTACATGATCTTGTGCTATGCTTAGGATTGGGTCTTGTCCATCACATCATTCTCCTAATGATGTGATCCCGTTATCAATGACATCTAGTGTCCATGGTCAGGAAACCATAACCATCTATTGATCAACGAGCTAGTCAACTAGAGGCTCACTAGGGACATGTTGTGGTCTATGTATTCACACATGTATTATGGTTTCTAGTTAATACAATTATAGCATGAAAAATAGACAATTATCATGAACAAGGAAATACAATAATAACCATTTTATTATTGCCTCTAGGGCATATTTCTAACAGTCTCCCACTTGCACTAGAGTCAATAATCTAGTTCACTTCACTATGTGATTGTAATGAATCCAACACCCATGGGGTTTGATCATATCTCGCTTGTGAGAGAGGTTATTAGTCAACGGGTCTGAACCTTTCAGATCCGTGTGTGCTTTACAAATCTCTATGTCATCTTGTAGATGCAGCTACCATGCGCTACTTGGAGCTATTCCAAATAACTTCTCTATTATACGAATCCGGTTTACTACTCAGAGTCATCCAGATTAGTGTCAAAGTTTGCATCGACGTAATCCTTTACGACGAACTCTTTTACCACCTCCATAATCGAGAAAATTCATTAGTCCACTAGTTACTAAGGATAAGTTCGACTGTTGTCATGTGATCCATTCCTGGATCACTCTTGTACCCCTTGACTGACTCATGGCAAGGCACACTTCAGGTGCGGTACACAGCATAGCATACTATAGAGCCTACGTCTAAAGCATAGGGGATGACCTTCATCCTTTCTCTCTCTTCTGCCATGGTCAGGTCTTGAGTCTTACTCAATACTCACACCTTGTAACACAGCCAAGAACTCCTTCTTTGCTGATCTATTTTGAACTCCTTCAAAATCTTGTCACGGTACGTATTCATTTGAAAGTACTATTAAGCATTTTTTATCTATCCTTATAGATCTTGATGCTCAATGTTCAAGTAGCTTTGTCCAGGTTTTCCATTGAAAAACACTTTTCAAATAACCCTGTATGCTTTCCAGAAATTCTACATCATTTCTGATCAACAATATGTTAACAACATATACTCATCAAAAATTCTATAGTGCTCCCACTCACTTCTTTGGAAATACAAGTTTCTCATAAACTTTGTATAAACCCAAAATCTTTGATCATCTCATCAAAGTGTACATTCCAACTCCGAGATGCTTACTCCAATCCTTAGAAGAATTGCTGGAGCTTTGCATACTTGTTAGCATCTTTCAGGATTGACAAAACCTTCTGATTGTATCACATACAACCTTTCCTCCAGAAAATTGTCGAGGAAACAATGTTTTGACATCCTATCTGCAAGATTTCAAAAATAATGTAGTCACTGCTAATACAATTCCAACAGACTCTTAGCATCGCTACGAGTGAGAAAGTCTCACCGTAGTCAACTCCTTGAACTTGTCGGAAAACATCTTAATGACAAGTCGAGCTTTCTTAATGGTGATACTTACCATCATTGTTCGTCTTCCTTTTAAAATCCATCTGTACCCAATAGCCTTACGACCATCAAGTAGTTCTTCCAAAGTCTATACTTTGTTTTCACATCGATCCTCTCTCGGATTTTATGGCCTCAAGCCATTCATTGGAATCCAGGCCCACCATCGCTTCTCCATAGCTCGTAGGTTCATTGTTCTCTAGCAACATGGCTTCCAAGATAGGGTTACGTACCACTCTGAAGTAGTACGCATCCTTGTCGACCTACGAGGTTTGGTAGTGACTTGATCCAAAGTTTCATGATCACTATCATAAGCTTCCACTTCAATTGGTGTAGGTGCCACAGGAACAACTTCATGTGCCCTGCGGCACACTAGTTGAAGTGGCGGTTCAATAACCTCATCAAGTCTCCACCATCCTCCCACTCAATTCTTTTGAGAGAAACTTTTCCTCGAGAAAGGACCCGTTTCTAGAAACAATCACTTTTGCTTCCGGATCTAAAATAGGAGGTATACCCAACTGTTTTTGGGTATTCTATGAAGATGCATTTATCCGCTTTGGGTTCAAGCTTATCAGCCTGAAACTTTTCACATAAGCGTTGCAGCCCCAAACTTTTAAGAAATGACAGCTTGGGTTTCTCTAAACCATAGTTCATATGGTGTCATCTCAACGGAATTACGTGGTGCCCTATATAAAGTGAATGTGGTTGTCTCTAATGCCTAACCCATAGACGATGGTGGTAATTCGATAAGAGACATCATGGTATGCACCACATCCAATAGGGTGCAGCCAATGTTACGGATATCGCTTATCGGGAACTTATCGGTCGACCCATGATAAGGGGTAAATCGGCCAGTTTATCAGCATATCGACCAATTTATCGCCATATCGGCTGATTTATCGGCCGATTTATCTTATCGTTCTGACAGCGGTAAGCGATAAATCGGCCGATTTATCGGCATATCGGAAGATATCTTGAACAGTGGGTGCAGCTATGATGTTCGGACACACCATCACACTATGGTGTTCCAGGCGGTATTAGTCGTGAAACAATTTCCACAATGTCTTAATTGTGTGCCAAACTCGTAACTCAGATATTCATCTCTATGATCATATCATAGACATTTTATCCTCTTGTCACGATGATCTTCAACTTCACTCTGAAATTACTTGAACCTTTCAATAATTCAGACTTGTGTTTCATCAAGTAAATATTCTTAGCATCTACTCAAATCATCTGTGAAGTAAGAACATAACGATATCCAATGCGTGCCTCAGCACTCATTGGACTGCACACATCAAAATGTATTACTTCCAACAAGTTGCTTTCTTGTTCCATCTTACTGAAAACGAGGTCTTTCAGTCATCTTGCCCATGTGGTATGGTTTGCATGTCTCAAGTGATTCAAAATCAAGTGAGTCCAAACGATCCATCTGTATGGAGTTTCTTCATGCATATATACCAATAGACATGGTTCGCATGTCTCAAACTTTTCAAAAACGAGTGAGTCCAAAGATCCATCAACATGGAGCTTCTTCATGCGTTTTATACCAATATGACTCAAATTGCAGTGCCAAAAGTATGTGGTACTATCATTACTATCTTATATCTTTTGGCATGAACATGTGTATCACTATGATCGAGATTCAATAAACCATTCATTTTAGGTGCAAGACCATTGAAGGTATTATTCAAATAAACAGAGCAACCATTATTCTCCTTAAATGAATAACCGTATTGCGATAAACATAATCCAATCATGTCTATGCTCAACGCAGATACCAAATAACAATTATTTAGGTTTAACACCAATCCCGATGGTAGAGGGAGCGTGCGATGTTTGATCACATCAACCTTGGAAACACTTCCAACACATATCGTCGTCTCACCTTTGGCTAGTCTCCGTTTATTCTATAGCCTTTTATTTCAAGTTACTAACACTTAGCAACCGAACCGGTATCTAATAACCTGGTGCTACTAGGAGTACTTGTAAATTACACATTAATATAATGTATATCCAACATACTTCTGTCGACCTTGCCAGCCTTCTCATCTACCAAGTATCTAGGGTAGTTCTGCTTCAGTGACCGTTCCCCTTATTACAGAAGCACTTAGTCTCGGGTTTGGGTTCAACCGTGGGTTTCTTCACTAGAGCAGCAACTGATTTGCCATTTCATGAAGTATCGCTTTCTTGCCCTTGCCCTTCTTGAAACTAGTGGTTTTACTAACCATCAACAATTGATGCTCCTATTTGATTTCTACTTTCGCGGTGTCGCGAATAGCTCAAGGATCATCATATCTATCCCTGATATGTTATAGTTCATCATGAAGCTCTAGTAGCTTGGTGGCAGTGACTTTGGAGAACCATCACTATCTCATCTGGAAGATTAACTCCCACTCGATTAAAGCAATTGTAGTACTCATACAATCTGAGCACGTGCTCAATGATTGAGCTTTTCTCCTTAGTTTGCAGGCTTAAGAAACTTGTCAGAGGTCTCATACCTCTTGACATGGGCACTAGCCTGAAATCCCAATTTCACTCCTCGGAACATCTCATATGTTCTGTGATGTTTCAAAAATGTCTTTGGTGCCTCAATTCTAAACCATTTAGCATTACGCACTGAACTATCATGTAGTCATCAAAACGTGTATGTCAGATGTTCACAACATCCACAACCGACGCTCGAGGTTCACACTGAGTGGTGCATTAAGGACATAATCCTTCTGCGCAGCAATGAGGACAATCCTCAGTTTACGGACCCAGTCCGCATAATTGCTACTATCAACTTTCAACTAAATTTTCTCTAGGAACATATGTAAAACAGTAGAACCAAAGCGTGAGCTACGACATAATTTGCAAAGACCTTTTGACTATGTTCATGATAATTAAGTTTATCTAATCAAATTATTTAATGAACTCCCACTTAGATAGACATCCCTCTAGTCATCTAAGTGATACATGATCCGAGTCAACTAGGCTGTGTCCGATCATCACGTGAGACGGACTAGTCATCATGGGTGAACATCTTCATGTTGATCGCATCTACCATATGACTCATGTTCGACCTTTTGGTCTCTCGTGTTCCGAGGCCATGTCTGTACATGCTAGGCTCGTCAAGTCAACCTAAGTGTTTCACATGTGTAAATCTGGCTTACACCCGTTGTATGCGAACGTTAGAATCTATCACACCCGATCATCACGTGGTGCTTCGAAACAACGAACCTTCGCAACGGTGCACAATTAGGGGGAACACTTTCTTGAAATTATTGCGACGGATCATCTTATTTATGCTACCGTCGTTCTAAGCAAATAAGATGTAAACATGACAAACATCACATGCAAATCATAAAGTGACATGATATGGCCAATATCATCTTGCGCCTTTTGATCTCCATCTTCGAGGCGCGGCATGATCACCTTCGTCACCGGCATGACACCATGATCTCCATCATCGTGTCTTCATGAAGTTGTCTCGCCAACTATTACTTCTACTACTATGGCTAACGGTTAGCAATAAAGTAAAGTAATTACATGGCGTTTTTCATTGACACGCAGGTCATACAATAAATTAAGACAACTCCTATGGCTCCGGCCGGTTGTCATACTCATCGACATGCAAGTCGTGATTCCTATTACAAGAACATGATCAATCGCATACATCACATATATATAATTCATCACATCCTTTTGGCCATATCACATCACATAGCATACCCTGCAAAAACAAGTTAGATGTCCTCTAATTGTTGTTGCATGTTTTACGTGGATGCTATGGGTTTCTAGCAAGAACGTTTCTTACCTACGCAAAAGCCACAACGATGATATGCCAATTGCTATTTACCCTTCATAAGGACCCTCTTCATCGAATCCGATCCGACTAAAGTGGGAGAGACAGACACCCGCTAGCCACCTTATGCATCAAGTGCATGTCAGTCGGTGGAACCTGTCTCACGTAAGTGTACGTGTAAGGTCAGTCCGGGCCGCTTCATCCCACAATGCCGCCAAATCAAGATAAGACTAGTAACGGCAAGCAAATTGAACAAATCATCGCCCACAACTACTTTGTGTTCTACTCGTGCATAGAATCTACGCATAGACCTAGCTCATGATGCCATTGTTGGGGAACGTAGCATTAATTCAAAATTTTCCTACGTGTCACCAATATCAATCTAGGAGATACTAGCAACGAGAGAGAGGGAGTGCATCTTCATACCCTTGAAGATCGCTAAGCGGAAGCGTTACAAGAACGCGGTTGATGGAGTCGTACTCGCGGCGATTCAAATCGCGGAAGATCCGATCTAGCGCCGAATGGACAGCACCTCCACGTTCAACACACGTACAGCCTGGGGACGTCTCCTCCTTCTTGATCCAGCAAGGGGAGAGGAGAAGTTGAGGGAGAACTCCAGCAGCACGACGGCGCGGTGGTGGAGCTTGTGGTATTCCTGCAAGGCTTCGCCAAGCTCTACGGAGGAGAAGGAAGAGTTGGAGGAGGGAGGGGCTGCGCCAGGGAAGGGGTGTGGCTGCCCTCCCACCCCTCCACTATATATAGGGGCAAGGGGAGAGGGGGAGGCTCCCTAGGGTTTCTCCTAGGGGGCGGCGGCCAAGAAGATTGGATTTCCCTAGGGAAAATCCTAGGGAGACTTGCCCCCCAAGCCAAGCAGGTGGAGGCGCCCCACCTCCCCAAGTAACATGGGAAAGGGTGTGGGGGCGCACCACCCCTTAGTGGGTTGGTTTGCCCCTTCCCCTTTGGCCCATGAGGCCCTCCAACCCTTGTCGGGGCTCCCGAAACACCTTTCGGTCATGCTGGCCATAGCCTGGTACCCCCAGAACACTTCCGGACTCCAATACCCTTCGTCCAATATATCAATCTTCACCGCCGGACCATTCCGGAACTCCTCGTGACGTCCGGGATCTTATCCGGGACTCCGAACTACCTTCGGTAACCACATACTATTTCCCATAACAAATCTAGCGTCACCGAACCTTAAGTGTGTAGACCCTACGGGTTCGGGAACCATGCAGACATGACCGAGACACCTCTCCGAACAATAACCAATAGCAGGACCTGGATACCCATATTGGCTCCCACATGTTCCACGATGATCTCATCGGATGAACCACGATGTCGGGGATTCGATCAATCCCGTATTCAATTCCCTTTGTCAATCGGTATGTTACTTGCCCGAGATTCGATCGTCGGTATCCCAATACCTCGTTCAATCTCGTTACCGGCAAGTCACTTTACTCGTTCCGTAATGCATGATCCCGTGACTAACTACTTAGTCACATTGAGCTCATTATGATGATGCATTACTGAGTGGGCCCAGAGATACCTCTCCATCATACGGAGTGACAAATCCCAGTCTCGATTCGTGCCAACCCAACAGACACTTTCGGAGATACCTGTAGTGCACCTTTATATCACCCAGTTACGTTGTGACGTTTGATACACCCAAAGCACTCCTACGGTATCCGGGAGTTGCACAATCTCATGGTCTAAGGAAATGATATTTGACATTAGAAAAGCTCTAGCAAACGAACTACACGATCTTGTGCTATGCTTAGGATTGGGTCTTGTCCATCACATCATTCTCCTAATTATGTGATCCCATTATCAATGACATCTAGTGTCCATGGTCAGGAAACCATAACCATCTATTGATCAACGAGCTAGTTAACTAGAGGCTCACTAGGGACATGTTGTGGTCTATGTATTCACACATGTATTACGGTTTCTAGTTAATACAATTATAGCATGAACAATAGACAATTATCATGAACAAGGAAATACAATAATAACCATTTTATTATTGCCTCTAGGGCATATTTCCAACATAACCATATTCAACACTTGTTTTTTGTTGTTTTGTGTGAACACCGAGGCCATCGTCGGCGAGGGTGAGAAGGAGGATAAGCGGCAACACAAATATGGTGCCTCGCAAAAATAAAGGAGATGGACCTATTGTGGTCTTGAGTGATGGTTGTTGAGTTAAGAGCGTGTATTATGTTTTCTCTCCCGTTGCAACGCACGGGCTCTTTTGATAGTTCCACTAAAGCCCAATAAGGCCCATATACTCCCCGACGAATTCCCGTAACTCTTCGGTACTCTGATAAATACCCGAACTACTCAGAATCTTTCTGATGTCCGAATATAGCCTTCCAATATATCAATCTTTACGTCTCAAACATTTCGAGGCTCCTCGTCATGTCTCTGATCTCATTCGGGACTCTAAACAACCTTCAGTACATCAAAACACATAAACTCATAATACCGATCATCACCGAACGTTAAGCGTGCGGACCCTACGGGTTCGAGAACTATGTAGACATGACCGAGACTCATCTACAGTCAATAACCAACATCAGAACCTGGATGCTCATATTGGCTCCTACATATTCTACGAAGATCTTTATCGGTCAAACCACATAACAACATACGTTGTTCCCTTTGTCATCGGTATGTTACTTGCCCGAGATTTGATTGTCGGTATCTCAATACCTAGTTCAATCTCATTACCGGCAAGTCTCTTTACTCGCTCCGTAATGCATCATCCCGCAACTAACTCATTAGTCACATTGCTTGCAAGGCTTATAGTGATGTGCATTACCGAGAGGGCCTAGAGATACCTCTCCGACAATCGGAGTGACAAATCCTAATCTCGATCTATGCCAACTCAACAAGTACCATCGGAGACACCTGTAGAGCACCTTTATAATAACCCAGTTACGTTGTGACATTTGGTAGCACACAAAGTGTTCCTCCAGTATTCGGGAGTTGCATAATCTCATAGTCAGAGGAACATGTATAAGTCATGAAGAAAGCAGTAGCAACAAACTAAACGATCATCGTGCTAAGCTAACGGAATGGGTCAAGTCAATCACATCATTCTCCAATGATGTGATCCCGTTAATCAAATGACAACTCATGTCTATGGCTAGGAAACTTAACCATCGTTGATTCAATGAGCTAGTCAAGTAGAGGCATACTAGTGACACTCAGTTTGTCTAGGTATTCACATATGTACTAAGTTTTCGGTTAATACAATTCTAGCATGAATAATAAACATTTATCATGATATAAGGAAATAAATAATAACTTTATTATTGACTCTAGGGCATATTTCCTTCAGTCACCCACTTGCACTAGAGTCAATAATCTAGTTCACATCGTCATGTGATTTAACACCAATAGTTCACATCTTTATGTGATTAGTTCACATATCCATGTGACTAACACCCAAAGGGTTTACTAGAGTCAATAATCTAGTTCACATCGCTATGTGATTAACACCCAAAGAGTGATCATGTTTTGCTTGTGAGAGAAATTTAGTCAACGGGTCTGCCACATTCAGAGCCGTATGTATTTTGCAAATTTTCTATGTCTACAATGCTTTGCACGGAGCTACTCTAGCTAATTGCTCCCACTTTTAATACGCATCTAGATCGATAGTTAGAGTCATCCAGATCGGTGTCAAAGCTTGCATCGACGTAACTCTTTACAATGAACTCTTTGTCACCTCCATAACCGAGAAACATTTCCTTATTCCACTAAGGATATTTTTGACCGCTGTCCGGTGATCCCTCCTGGATCACTATTGTACCCGCTTGCCAAACTTGTGGTGAGGTGCACAATAGGTCTGGTACACAGCATAGCATACTTTGTAGAACCTATGACTGAGGCATAGGGAATGACTTTTTATTCTCTTTCTATTTTCTGCTGTGATCGGGTTTTGAGTCTTTACTCAACTTCACACCTTGCAACACAGGCAAGAACTCCTTCTTTGACTGTTCCATTTTGAACTATTTCAAAATCTTGTCAAGGTATGTACTCATTGAAAATATATCAAGCGTCTTTATCTATCTCTATAGATCTTGATACTCAATATGTAAGTAGCTTCACCGAGGTCTTTCTTTGAAAAACTCCTTTCAAGTATTCCTTTATGCTTTCCAGGAAATTCTACATTATTTCTAATCAACAATATGTCATTCACATATACTTAAGAAAAATGATGTAGTGCTCCCACTCACTTTCTTGTAAATACAAGCTTCACTGCAAGTTTGTATAAAACCATATGCTTTGATCACTTTATCAAAGCTATATTCCAACTCTGAGATGCTTGCACCAGTCCATAGATGGATCGTTGGAGCTTGCTCACTTTGTTAGCACCTTTAGGATCGACAAAACCTTATGGTTGCATCATATACAACTCTTTTTTAATAAATCCATTAAGGAATGCAGTTTTGACATCCATTTGCCAGATTTTATAAAATGCGGCATCTGCTAACATGATTCGGACAGACTTTTAAGCATCGATACGAGTGAGAAAATCTCATCGTAGTCAACACCTTGAACTTGTCGAAAACATTTTGCGACAATTCAATCTTTGTAGATAGTAACACTACTATCAACGTCTGTCTTCCTCTTGAAGATCCACTTATTATCAATGGCTCGCCAAACAACGGGCAAGTCAATCAAAGTCCATACTTTGTTCTAATACATGGATCTCATCTCAGATTCCATGGCTTCAAGCCATTTTGTGGAATCTGGGCTCATCATTGCTTCCTCATAGTTCGTAGGTTCGTCATGGTCAAGTAACATGACCTCCAGAACAGGATTACCGTACCACTCTGGTGCGGACCGTACTTTGGTTGACCTACGAGGTTCGGTAGTAACTTGATCTGAAGTTCCATGATCATCATCATTAGCTTCCTCACTAATTGGTGTAGGAATCACTAGAACTGATTTCTGTAATGAACTACTTTCCAATTCGGGAGAAGGTACAATTACCTTATCAAGTTCTACTTTCCTCCCACTCACTTCTTTCGAGAGAAACTCCTTCTCTAGAAAGGATCCATTCTTAGCAACAAAATAGCTTGCCTTCGGATCTATGGTAGAAGGTGTACCCAACAGTTTGTTTTGGGTATCCTATGAAGACGCACTACTCCGATTTGGGTTCGAGCTTATCACTTTGAAACTTTTTCACATAAGCATAGCAACCCCAAACTTTAAGAAATGACAGCTTTGGTTTCTTGCCAAAGCATAGTTCATACGGTGTCATCTCAACAGATTTAGATGGTGCCCTATTTAACGTGAATGCAGTTGTTGATGTCTACTACACAACCTTCTTCTTGTAGACGTTGTTGGGCCTCCAAGTGCAGAGGTTTGTAGGACAGTAGCAAATTTCCCTCAAGTGGATGACCTAAGGTTTATCAATCCGTAGGAGGCGTAGGATGAAGATGGTCTCTCTCAAGCAACCCTGCAACCAAATAACAAAGAGTCTCTTGTGTCCCCAACACACCCAATACAACGGTAAATTGTATAGGTGCACTAGTTCGGCGAAGAGATGGTGAAACAAGTGGTATATGGATAGTAGATAAAGGTATTTGTAATCTGAAATTATAAAAACAGCAAGGTAGCAAGTGATAAAAGTGAGCGTAAACGGTATTGCAATGCGTTGAAACAAGGTCTAGGGATCATACTTTCACTAGTGCAAGTTCCCTCCACAATGATAAAATAATTGGATCACATAACTATCCCTCAACATGTAACAAAGAGTCACTCCAAAGTCACTAATAGAGGAGAACGAACGAAGAGATTATGGTAGGGTACGAAACCACCTCAAAGTTATTCTTTCCAATCAATCTGTTGGGCTATTCCTATAAGTGTCACAAACAGCCCTAGAGTTCGTACTAGAATAACACCTTAAGACACACATCAACCAAAACCCTAATGTCACCTAGATACTCCAATGTCACCTCAAGTATCCGTGGGTATGATTATACGATATGCATCACACAATCTCAGATTCATCTATTCAACCAACACATAGAACCTCAAAGAGTGCCCCAAAGTTTCTACCGGAGAATCACGACGAAAACGTGTGCCAACCCCCTATGCATAGGTTCATGGGCGGAACCCGCAAGTTGATCACCAAAACATACATCAAGTGAATCACGTGGTATCCCATTGTCACCACAGATACGCACGGCAAGACATACATCAAGTGTTCTCAAATCTTTAAAGACTCATTCCGATAAGATTACTTCAAGAGGAAAACTCAATCCATTACAAGAGAGTAGAGGGGGAGAAGAAACATAAGATCCAACTATAATAGCAAAGCTCGCGATACATCAAGATCGTGCCAAATCAAGAACACGAGAGAGAGAGAGAGATCAAACACATAGCTACTGGTACATACCCTCAGCCCTAAGGGAGAACTACTCCCTCCTCGTCATGGAGAGCATCGGGATAATGAATAGCCACCAGAGAGGGATTCCCCCTCCGGAAGGGTGCCGGAACGGGTCTAGATTGGCTTTCGGTGGCTACGGAGGCTTTTGGCGGCGGAACTCCCGATTTATTGTCTGTTCTGGAAGTTTTAGGATACGTAGGTATATATGGGTGCAGGAAGTACGTCGGTGGAGCTTCGAGGGCCCCACGAGGCAGGGGGCACGCCCCCACCCTCGTGGCCACCTCCCTTCTCTCCTGACATGGGGTCCAAGTCCATCCGGTAGCTTTCCTTCCAAAAATAACTTCTCCAGTTGATTTCGTTCCGTTTCGACTCCGTTTGATATTCCTTTTCTTTGAAACACTGAAATAGGCAAAAAAAAACAGCAATTCTGGGTTGGGCCTTCGGTTAATAGGTTAGTCCCAAAAATAATATAAAAGTGGATAATAAAGCCCAATATTGCCCAAAATAGTAGATAACATAGCATGGAGCAATCAAAAATTATAGATACGTTGGAGACGTATCAGCTGTCTCTAATGCATAACCCCAAAACGATAGCGGTAAATCAGTAAGAGAAATCATAGATCGCACCATATCTAGTAAAGTGCAATTACGATGTTCGGACACGCCATTACGCTGTGGTGTTCCAGGTGGCGTGAGTTGCGAAACTATTTTGCATTGTTTCAAATGAAGACCAAACTCATAACTCAAATATTCTCCTCCACGATCAGATCGCAGAAACTTTATTTTCTTGTTACGATGATTTTCCACTTCACTCTGAAATTCTTTGAACTTTTCAAATGGTCCAGACTTATGTTTTATCAAGTAGATATACCCATATCTGCTCAAATCATCTGTGAAGGTGAGAAAATAACGATACCCGCCGCGAGCCTCAACATTCATTGGACCACATACATCAGTATGTATGATTTCCAATAAATCTGTTGCTCACTCCATTTTTTCGGAGAGCGGCGTTTTAGTCATCTTGCCCATGAGGCATGGTTCGCAAGTACCAAGTGATTCATAATCAAGTGATTCCAAAAGTCCATCAGAATGGAGTTTCTTCATGCGCTTTACACCAATATGACCTAAAACGGCAGTGCCACAAATAAGTTGCACTATCATTATTAACTTTGCATCTTTTGTCTTCAATATTATGAATATGTGTATCACTACGATCGAGATTCAATAAACCATTCACCTTGGGTGTATGACCATTGAAGGTTTTATTCATGTAAAGAGAACAACAATTATTCTCTGACTTTAAATGAATAACTGTATTGCAATAAACATGATCAAATCATATTCATGCTTAACGCAAACACCAAATAACATTTATTTAGGTTCAACACTAATCCCAAAAGTATAGGGAGTGTGCGATGATGATCATATCAATCTTGGAACCACTTCCAACACACATCATCACTTCATCCTTAACTAGTCTCTGTTCATTCTGCAACTCCCATTTCGAGTTACTAATCTTAGCAACTGAACTAGTATCAAATACTAAGGGATTGTTATAAACACTAGTAAAGTACACATCAATAACATGTATATCAAATATATCTTTGTTCACTTTGCCATCCTTCTTATGTGCCAAATACATGGGGTAGTTCTGCTTTTAGTGACCAGTCCCTTTGCAGTAGAAGCACTTAGTCTCAGGCTTAGGTCCAGACTTGGGCTTCTTCACTTGAGCAACTTGCTTGTCGTTCTTCTTGAAGTTCCCCTTCTTCCCTTTGCCCTTTTCTTTAAACTAGTGGTCATGTCAACCATCAACACTTGATGGTTTTCTTGATTTCTACCTTCGTCAATTTCAGCATCACGAAGAGCTTGGGAATCGTTTCCGTTATCCCTTGCATATTATAGTTTATCACGAAGTTCTAGTAACTTGGTGATAGTGACTAGAGAACTTTGTCAATTACTATCTTATCTGGAAGATTAACTCCCACTTTATTCAAGCAATTGTAGTACCCAGACAATCTGAGCACATGCTCACTGGTTGAGATATTCTCCTCCACCTTGTAGGCAAAGTACTGTCAGAGGTCTCATACCTCTCGACACAGGCATGAGTATGAAATACCAATTTCAACTCTTAGAACATCTTATATGTTCCGTGGCATTCAAAACATTTTTGAAGTCCCGGTTCTAAGCCGTAAAGCATGGTGCACTAAACTATTAAGTAGTCATCATACTGAGCTTTGTCAAACGTTACAATTGGTCTGTCACCTAGTGGTGCATCAAGGACATAATTCTTCTGTGCAGCAATGAGGATAATCCTCAGATCATGGAGCTAGTCTGCATCATTGCTACTAACATCTTTCAACATCTTTTTCTCTAGGAACATATCAAAATTAAACGGGAAGCTACATCGCAAACTATTGATCTACAACATAGACATGCAAAATACTATCAAGTACTAAGTTCATGATAAATT
Source organism: Triticum aestivum (assembly GCF_018294505.1). Lineage (NCBI taxonomy): Eukaryota > Viridiplantae > Streptophyta > Magnoliopsida > Poales > Poaceae > Triticum > Triticum aestivum. The sequence goes on along the minus strand of NC_057812.1, from coordinate 630,627,468 downwards.
AAAGTTCAATTAATCAAATTACTTAAGAACTCCCACTTAGATAGACATCCCTCTAATCATCTAAGTGATCATGTGATCCATATCAACTAAACCATGTCCGATCATCACGTGAGATGGAGTAGTTTTCAATGGTGAACATCACTATGTTGATCATATCTACTATATGATTCATGCCCGACTTTTCGGTCTCAGTGTTCCGAGGCCATATCTGCATATGCTAGGCTCGTCAAGTTTAACCCGAGTATTCTGCGTGTGCAAAACTGGCTAGCACCCGTTGTATGTGAACGTAGAGCTTATCACACCCAATCATCACGTGGTGTCTCGGCACGACGAACTTTCACAACGGTGCATACTCAGGGAGAACACTTATACCTTGAAATTTAGTGAGAGATCATCTTATAATGCTACCATCGATCTAAGCAAAATAAGATACATAAAAGATAAACATCACATGCAATCAATATAAGTGATATGATATGGCCATCATCATCTTGTGCCTTTGATCTCCATCTCCAAAGCACCGTCATGATCACCATCGTCACTGGCTTGACACCTTGATCGCCATTGAAGCATCGCTATCGTCTTGCCAACTATTGCCTTCACGACTATCGCTACCGCTTATTGATAAAGTAAAGCAATTACATGGCGGTTGCATTTCATACAATAAAGCGACAACCATATGGCTCCTTCTAGTTGCCGATAACTCGGTTAAAAAACATGATCATCTCATACAATAAAATTTAGCATCATGTCTTGACCATATACATCACAACATGCCCTGCAAAAACAAGTTAGACGTCCTCTACTTTGTTGTTGCAAGTTTTACATGGCTGCTACGGGCTGAGCAAGAACCGTTCTTACCTACGCATCAAAACCACAATGATATTTCGTAAAGTATGTGATGTTTTGACCTTCACAAGGACCGGGCGTAGCCACACTCGATTCAACTAAAGTTGGAGAAACTGACACCCACCAGCCACCTGTGTGCGAAGCACATTGGTAGAACCAGTCTCGCGTAAGCGTACGCGTAATGTCAGTCCGGGCCGCTTCATCCAACAATATCGCCAAATCAAAGTGTGACATGTTGGTAAGCAGTATGACTTGTATCGCCCACAACTCACTTGTGTTCTACTTGTGCATATAACATCTACGCATAAACCTAGCTCGGATGCCACTGTTGGGGAACGCAGTAATTTCAAAAAAATTCATACGCACACGCAGGATCATGGTGATGCATAGCAACGAGAGGGGAGAGTGAGTCCACGTACCCTCATAGACCGAAAGCGGAAGCGTTAGCACAACACGGTTGATGTAGTCGTACAGCTTCACGATCCGACCGATCCAACATGTACGCCAACCCAACATGTACCTTTGGAGACACCTGTAGGACTCCTTTATAATCACCCAGTTACGTTGTGACGTTTGGTAGCACACAAAGTGTTCCTCTTACAAACGGGAGTTGCATAATCTCATAGTCAGAGGAACATGTATAAGTCATGAAGAAAGCAGTAGCAACAAACTAAACGATCATCGTGCTAAGCTAACAGAATGGGTCAAGTCAATCACATCATTCTCCAATGATGTGATCCCGTTAATCAAATGACAACTCATGTCTATGGCTAGGAAACTTAACCATCTTTGATTCAATGAGCTAGTCAAGTAGAGGCATACTAGTGACACTCAGTTTGTCTATGTATTCACACATGTACTAAGTTTCCGGTTAATACAATTCTAGCATGAATAATAAACATTTATCATGATATAAGGAAATAAATAATAACTTTATTATTGTCTCTAGGGCATATTTCCTTCAGTGATGGACAAGACCCATCCGTTAGCTTAGCATTACGATCGTTTATTTTTATTGCTATTGCTATCTTCATGACTTATACATGTTCCCCTGACTATGAGATTATGCAACTCCCGAATACCGGAGGAACACCTTGTGTGCTATCAAACATCACAATGTAACTGGGTGATTATAAAGATGCTCTACAGGTGTCTCTAATGGTGTTTGTTGAGTTGGCATAGATCGAGATTAGGATTTGTCACTCCGTGTATCGGAGAGGTATCTCTGGGCCCTCTCAGTAATGCACATCACTATGAGCCTTGCAAGCAATGTGACTAATGAGTTAGTTAAGGGATGATGCACTATGGAACGAGTAAAGAGACTTGCCAGTAACGACATTGAACTAGGTATGATGATACCGACGATCGAATCTCGGGCAAGTAACATACCGATGACAAAGGGAACAACATATGTTGTTATGCGGTTTGACCGATAAGTATCTTCATAGAATATGTAGGAGCCAATATGAGCATCTAGGTTGCGCTATTGGTTATTGACCGGAGATGTGTCTCGGTCATGTCTACATAGTTCTCGAACCCGTAGGGTCCGCACGCTTAACGTTCGATGTTGATTTGTATTATGAGCTATGTGATTTGATGAACTGAAGTTTGTTCGGAGTCCCGGATGAGATCACAGACATGACGAGGAGTCTCGAAATGGTTGAGACATAAAGATTGATATATTGGAAGGTTATGTTTGGACACCGGAATGGTTTCGAAAAGGTTCGGGCAATTTCCAGAGTACCGGGGGTTACCGGACCCCGCCCCCCCCCCCCCCCCGCGGGAGTTAATGGGCCTTCATGGGCCCTAGTGGAGAGAGGAGGCGGCGGCCAGGTGGTGGAGCGCCCCCCCCCCCAAGCTCAAACCGAATTGGACTAGGGTTGGGGGTGGCCCCCCTTTCCTTCTCTCCTCCTCCTCCTTCCCTCCTACTCCTAGTGGGAATATAGGAAGGGGTGAATCCTACTTGGACGGGGAGTCCAAGTAGGACTCCCCCCATGGTGTGCCCCCCTTGGGCCGGCCACCTCTCCTCCCCCCTTTATATACGTGGGAGGGGGCACCCCAAAGGCACACCAAGTCTTCTCTTAGCCGTGTGTGGTGCCCCCCTCCACAGTTACACACCTCGGTCATATCATTGTAGTCTTAGGTGAAGCCCTACGCCGGTAACTTCATCATCACCGTCGCCACGCTGTCGTGCTGACGGAACTCTCCCTCATCCTCAACTGGATCAAGAGATCACGGGACATCATCAAGCTGAACGTATGCTGAACGCGGAGGTGTCGTACGTTCGGTGCTTGGATCAGTTGGATCGCGAAGACGTTCGACTACATCAACCACATTACTAAATGCTTCCGCTTTAGGTCTACGAGGGTACATGGACACACTCTCCCCACTCGTTGCTATGCTTCTCCTAGATAGATCTTGCGTGATCATAGGAATTTTTTTTGAAATACTATGTTCCCCAACACTATGGACTGGTGCAAGCATCTCGGAGTTGGAATATACGCTTTGATGAGTTGATCAAAGCATATAGTTTTATACAGACTTGCGGTGAAGCCTGTATTTACAAGAAAGTGAGTGGGAGCACTACAGCCTTTCTGATAGGTATATGTGAATGACATATTGTTGATCGGAAATGATGTAGAATTTTCTGGAAAGCATAAAGGAGTGTTTGAAAGGAGTTTTTCAAAGAAAGACCTCAATGAAGCTACTTACATATTGGGCATCAAGATCTATAAAGATAGATTAGGACGCTTGATAAGACTTTCAATGAGTACATACCTTGATAAGATTTTGCAGGAGTTCACAATGGATCAGTCAAAGAAGGAGTTCTTGCCTGAGTTGTAAGGTATGAAGTTGAGTAAGACTCAAAACCCAACCATGGTAGAAGATAGAGAGAGAATGAAAGTCATTCCCTATGCCTCAGCCATAGGTTCTATAAAGTATGTCATGTTGTATACCAGACCTATTGTGTACCTTGCCATGAGTTTGGCAAAGGGGTACAATAGTAATCCAGGAGTAGAACACTGGACAGTGGTCAAAATTATCCTTAGAGGACTAAGGAAATATTTCCCGGTTATGGAGGTGATAAAGAGTTCATCGTAAAGAGTTACGTCGATGCAAGCTTTAACACTGATTTGTATGACTCTGAGTCTCAATCTGGATACATATTAAAAGTGGGAGAAATTAGCTAGAGTAGCTCCATGCAGAGCATTGTAGACATAGAAATTTGCAAAATACATACGGATCTGAATGTGGCAGACCCGCTGACTAAACTTCTCTCACAAGCAAAACATGATCACACCTTAGTACTCTTTGGGTGTTAATCTCATGGCGATGTGAACTAGATTATTGACTCTAGTAAACCCTTTGGGTGTTGGTCACATGGTGATGTGAACTATTGGTGTTAATTACATGGTGATGTGAACTAGATTATTGACTCTAGTGCAATTGGGAGATTGAAGGAAATATGCCCTAGAGGCAATAATAAAGTTGTTATTTATATTTCCTTATATCATGATAAATTTTTATTATTCATGCTAGAATTGTATTAACCGAAAACTTGATACATGTGTGGATACATAGACAAAATATAGTGTCCCTAGTAAGCCTCTACTAGACTAGCTCGTTAATCAAAGATGGTTAAGTTTCCTAACCATAGACATGTGTTGTCATTTCATGAATGGGATCACATCATTAAGAGAATGATATGATGGACAAGACCCATCCATTAGCTTAGCATAATGATTGTTAAGTTTTATTGTTATTGCTTTCTTCATGACTTATACATATTCCTTTGACTGTGAGATTATGCAACTCCCGAATACCGGAGGAACACCTTTTGTGCTATCAAACGTCACAACGTAACTAGGTGATTATAAAGATTCTCTATAGGTGTCTCCAAAGGTGTTTGTTGGGTTGGCATAGACCGAGATTAGTATTTGTCACTCCGAGTATCGGAGAGGTATCTCTGGGCCCTCTCGGTAATACACATCATAATAAGCCTTGCAAGCAATGTGACTAATGAGTTACTTACGGGATGATGCATTACAGAACGAGTAAAGAGACTTGTTGGTAACGAGATTGAACTAGGTATGGAGATACCGACAATCGAATCTCGGGCAAGTAACATACCGATGACAAAGGGAATAACGTATGTTATCATAACGGTTTGACCAATAAAGATCTTCGTAGAATATGTGGGAATCAATATGAGCATCTAGGTTCCGCTATTTGTTATTGACGGGAGATGTGTCTTGGTCATGTCTACATAGTTCTCAAACCCGTAGGGTCCGCACGCTTAACGTTCGATGACGATTTGTATTTATGAGTTATGTGATTTGGTGACCGAAGTTTGTTCGGAGTCCCAGATGAGATCACGGACATGACGAGGAGTCTCGAAATGGTCGAGAGGTAAAGACTGATATATTGGAAGGTAGTATTCGGACACCGGAAGTGTTCCGGAGTGTATCGGGTACATACCAGAGTACCGGAGGGGTTACCGGAACCCCCCGGTGGAAGATATGGGCCATATGGGCCATAGGAGGGAGGCTAACAGCCCACAAGGGGCTGGTGCACCCCCCACAAGGGAGGAGGCTGAATTGGACTAGGGAAGGGGGCGTGTCGATGTCAAAACCGGCGGATCTCGGGTAGGGGGTCCCGAACTGTGCGTCTAGGCCGGATGGTAACAGGAGGCAAGGAACACGATGTTTTACCCAGGTTCGGGCCCACTCGATGGAGGTAAAACCCTACGTCCTTCTTGATTAATATTGATGATATGGGTAGTACAAGAGTAGATCTACCACGAGATCAGAGAGGCTAAACCCTAGAAGCTAGCCTATGGTATGATTGTATGTTATGGTTGTTGTCCTATGGACTAAAACCCTTCGGTTTATATAGACACTGGAGAGGGCTAGGGTTACACAAGGTCGGTTACAAAGGAGGAGATATCCATACCCGTATTGCCTAGCTTGCCTTCCACGCCAAGTAGAGTCCCATCCGGACACGAGACGAAGTCTTCAATCTTGTATCTTCATAGTCTAACAGTCCGGCCAATGGAGATAGTCCGGCTGTCCGGAGACCCCCTAATCCAGGACTCCCTCAGTAGCCCCTGAACCAGGCTTCAATGACGATGAGTCCGGCGTGCAGTATTGTCTTTGGCATTGCAAGGCGGATTCCTCCTTTGAATACACCACGGAAGAATTTGAATATGAGGATAGTGTCCGACCCTGCAAAATAAATTCCACACTCCACCGCAGAGAGAATAATATTTTCGCAGATCTAATTTGCTGACTTGTTTTGGCAGCATGACGTTATGTCATGGCCCGGTGATTATTCGAACCAGCTTCACACATAACATGCGGCGATTTCTTGACACGTCTTGCCGAAGCGGAGATCGTGTTCCCCCAATTACGGGATTCTCATTAATGCGGTCGTGGGTAATCCAACCGTCTCTAGGACTCCTAGATTATAGGCAAGTCCTAAACGGCTATGGAGAGGACACTTGATATTCACCCTCTTTATAAAGGGACGAGGTTTTTGCTTTTTCTCCCTCGTGCTCAATCGAACCCTTCCTCCGCCTCGAGTTCTAACACCCAAAGCCCAGGTTAGGTGCTCCGGATCTTCAATCATGTCCGGATCCAGCCTTCAAGGCCGATGGATGCCCTCCTCCATTACGGAAGAGGACATTAAGAAGTTGAGGGAGGCCAGATACCTGACCGCCGAGGTTTCGCATCGGCTGCCTGCTCGAGGGCAGATCATCCCTACTCCCGAACCCAACGAGGACGTTGTGTTTGTCTCCCACTTCCTCCGAGGTCTAGGCCTCACTCTGGATCCTTTCGTCAGGGGTTTGATGTTCTATTACGGGCTAGATTTTCACGATCTAGCTCTGGACTCCTTTCTCCACATCTCAACGTTTATTGTCGTGTGTGAGGCCTTCCTCCGCATTACCCCTCACTTCGGCCTGTGGCTCAAGACCTTTGAAGTAAAGCTGAAGATGATCAAGGGGCAACAGGCAGCGTGCGGAGGTGCATCAATAGGCAAGATGGCAGGAGCTCCATGGCCGGAAGGTTCCTTTCCAGAGGTTTCCGAATTATGGCAACGGGAGTGGTTTTACGTCATGGCTCCCCGAAGTGCCAAGTGGGCGGCTGCCCCCGCTTTCCGCTCGGGCCCCCCACCACAACTGATGTCATGGATTAGCAGAGGTCTGAGCTGGGCCCAGCCAAGGACGTGCCTATACTGCAAAGCCGCATTCGAGATCTCTTCGAGGGAGATTTTGATTTGGTTGTGGTAATGCAAGTTATGCTGGTTCGTCGAGTCCAGCCTTGCAAACGCCGGCCCCTTCGCTTATGGGAGTTCAACCCAGAAGGACCACGTGCCATTCAAAGTTTCCTCGGCCTGACGAACGAGGAGATGTACAAGTTATTCTTCGGACCTCAAATAGAGTGTCCGGATACTACCGAGGACGTGGGCCTGAGCAGCAACCGCATCGCCGAACAAGTAAGAAATCCTCTAGCCGAACACACCGTCTTTTATTCATCATGAAGTTATTTCTGAGAGATCGCTCTTTGACCAGGACTGGCTAACAAAGGCGAAGATGATACGGTGTTCGGCCCCCCTCCCTGAGGGTTTGGAAAATCCGGTATTGGAAAAGATGCTCGAGGTCGCACCTTGCCTGGAGCCCTCGAAGGAAGATACCGAGGGGGATAATATGGGCGGACGCGGGCCCCCATCGCTGCCCGTTCCAACCGAGGGAATGAGCGTCTCCATGAAGGAGGACAACCGGGGGAGGAAAAGGACTGCTTCCGAGGATCCGGAAGCCGAAGCCTCCAAACGGGAGAAGAAATCTCCCACAGAGGGTCCCGCCTCGGGGGGTGCTTCTGCCGCACAAAGTCCGCGGGGGGATCTGTCCTCCAACGAGTCGTAAGTGATCCCAAAATACTTTAGTAGTAAAGGTAGGCTATCTTTCTTCTGAGCAAATAACCACCGCATATATCTTGCAGTTCAGGCCTTAGCCCCTCTCAGATGAGCTTGTCTTCGGGGGATCTTCTTCCAGAGATGATGGAGAGCGAAACGCCTCCCCCGGACTCCTCCGCTCTAGAAGCGGGCGACCCCGAAGTGTTGTCATGGAGGGCCTCTCTGGATCCAGAGAGGCAAGAAGATAATCCCATAGACCCCCGAAGTCCCCACCGTCCGGCTCCCGAGGAGAGCAGACAAAAGAGTCCGGCACCGTCTGGTGTGCGGTCGGACGTTCTAAGGGAGTTGGTGGGGCGAGCGGCCATCTCAGAAGAACACCGTATGCTGATGGGTACGGTGATGGAGAGAATCTCATCCACCGAAAGCGGATTACATGAAGCCTTTATGAGTCTACTGACAGGCTTTGAGGTACGTGAGATAATATGTGATAGTACTGCACATGTTCGGTGTGACCTGTGTAGATAGTAGCCCCTGAGACTCTGGTTGTCATCGAGAACGGCGGCGAATAGAGGATCATATTCTCAGGCAATAACCAGACTGCCCCTATGTGCAGGTGGTGGAGGCTCCGATGGCTAGCAGGACTAGTGAGTTTGCCAAATTAAAACGGCAACTGAATGCGGTAGACGCCGACATCGAGCTTGTTAACAAGAGGCTTGATGAGGCACAGGGTAAGTGTTATTATCTGGTGAACGCCACATAGTAAGAGCAGCATGATGCCAGTATCTTTAATATGTTGTGACTGCAGATGGAGCTGCCTCCGTGGAAGCCTTGCGGGCAGAGCTTGCCCGAGCCAAGGAACAAGCAAGGATTAGTAATGCCGCTGCTTTGAAGGCGGCCGAAGAGTTAAAGGCCGAGAAGGCTGCACATTGCGAGAGCCAAGAGAAGATGGCCAAGATGGCCGTAGAATTAAAAGATACTGCCGACCGTTGCCGGGTCCTTGAAAAGGAAAACCGAGCAAAGGCAACGAACCTTGAGAAGGCCACGGCAGCAGAGAAGGACACCCGTTCTGCTATGAGAGCGAAGAAGGAGGAGCTGCGGGAAGCCGAGGATATTGCGGCTGGGAAACCCTTCATGTTACGTAGGAAGTTCGGAGATCCACGGTATGCCCCTCTGGATCGGCTATGGAGTTCGGCAGATGCGTATATGGATTTGGCGGCCAGTGTTGCCGATGCTGCCAAGTACTTCCAAGGTCAGACAGATCGTGAAGTGGACAAGTAGTTCTGGTCGCAGTTCAACGTTCCAGAGCGTTCGCTTTCATTGACTGACCAGCTAGCCGAATGGGCCGAACTGAATAGGTTGTCCGGACTCGCCATGAGGTCTGTTGTGGATCAGCTATGGCCGGAAAAGCAAAAGCCAGATAGCTATTTCAGCTTAGTGCAGCAGTTCCTTGGTGCGGTGTCGCGCATTAATGCGATGAAGAGGTCGGCGTGCATAGAAGGCTCGCGGATGGCCCTTGCCCGTGTTAAAGCATACTAGGCAGAGATGGACCCTACCGTAGTCGCGGCGCAGGGTTCGGCCATAGGCCGAGTGGCAGCCGAGCATTATTTCGAGGAGGTTCTCGAGGGTGCTCATTTGATAGAGGCCCAGTGCTCGAAGAATATTATGTTTGAGTGATATGTATTCTCATTGTAAACACAATGCTTTTATGAAGTTTTTATAAGGCTATGTTTATACTTTTGCCTGAAAGTAGTATGATGCCTCCTATGCGGCCGTTTATGTATACATGTGTATAACCTGAAAGATTTGCAGCCGCCGGCTTCAACCCCCATGCATATAATGCGGAGGTGCTCGCAAAAAACGCGTGTTCACACTTAACCCAACGTCTTGGTCCTAATAAGGAGGTGATAGCGCAGCGAGCGAGGCAACCGGACTATAATGCTTTAACACTTTCACTTAGCCATAGGAGTTTGACAGTGGGGCTACTAGATAGCCCCTGGTGGCTCTGCACTCTCCCGATCGTGGGGTGCATACATGCCTGGCCGGAAAACGGCCCTTCGTTAAGCCAGAGGAATTCTAACATTCCGATAGGTCATCGAGTGGTTGACCAGTCTCACGCTATATCATGACAGTCAGTTTTCGGCTTTCTCTACTGAGGTGCTCGTCCAGATGAACCAGGGCACAATCGCAGTAGTTCTCCTAGTGCTACCTTAGCCGATAAAGCGGAACGTAAGGCACCAAAACACAGGAGCCGGGCAAACCCAACATTTGACCAAAGACAATGATTCGAAGCTGATGCATATAAGGCCAAACTCGCGACGCCGAACACTCCCTAAGGTATCCGGTCTTTATGGTATAAACCGGGCCTAAATAGTGCCCTTTGTAAGAAGTCCCTTGTGTCCAGGTACGTGCATTATTCTGACGTCGCCACATGCCAAGACGTCAGCATCCTTCTCAACTGTGCTGAGAATTCGGTGGATATGTATCAACAATAGACAGTAAAAAAGGTTTACGCAGGGTCTTAATCTAAAAAGAATCCTTGGAGCGGGTCCCTGCTGCACGTCTACGCCTGTGTCTCCGTTGTGCCGTATCCTGGACGGGTGTAGCACGATGATCATCTATAAAAGAGAGGAACTTAGGTGAAAAAGTTGTCGTGCAAAAAGATAGTTTTTAAAGAAACCATGTATAATTCAAGGTGAGTAAGAATTGCCACTTGTTTGCGTGCGTTGAGCCCCTTGTATTTGTAATAGGGGTGTGACCATTGATCCGGTATAAATTGCACATAGCTGCGACGGACTCGTCTAACCGTGTCTGAGGTCGTGACGACCTGTTAAATGCTTTAGTTGGTGAGGCCGTTTTAGTGTGCGGCTGCCAAGGCAGCCGCACGCTCTTCGGCGTGCAAAGATCTCTTAATACTTCCATTTACTGTAATGATGCCACGTGGACCGGGCATCTTGAGTGTGAGGGAAGCATAGTGTGGTATTGCATTAAAGCAAGGGAAAGCTTCGCGTCCGAGTAGTGCTTGATAGCCACTTCGGAACGGAGCGATGTGGAAGGTTAAATGTTCGCTACGGAAGTTATCGGGGAAGCCGAATATAACCTTTAGTAGCAGGGAGCCCGTGCAATGAGCCCCTGGGCCTGGCGTTACTCCTTTAAAGGTAGTATTTCTGTGGCAAATTTTTGTTGGGTCTATCCCCATTTCGCGGATTGTATCCTGGTATATCAGGTTTAGACTACTGCCACTGTCCATCAGGACTCGTGTGAAGTGGTATCCGTCAATTATTGGGTCTAATACCAGGGCAGCCCATCCTGCACGCCGGATACTTGTTGAGTAATCACGATGGTCGAAAGTGATTGGTTGAGACGACCAGTGGCAAGACTCCGTGGTGATAGGCCTTCGGGCGTATTTTTCTGGGAGTGCCGTTTTGCTTCTTCCCTTGATCACGTGTAACACGTTTACTGTTTTGACTTCCGGTGGAAATTTCTCTTGTTCCCCAGTGTCTTGCTTGAGAGGCTCATCCTCGTCTTCGCTTGGTGTATCCTCCCCCTTGTGTACGGCGTTGAGCTTGCCGGGCTGCTTGAAGACCCAACATTCTCTATGGGTATGATTGGCTGGTTTGCCAGGGGTGCTATGGATCTGACATATTTGGTCCAGAATTTTGTTTAGGCTGGACAGTTCGTCTCTGGCGCCTTTAGAGGGCGGCTTTTGCTGACCTGGCCGAGAGCTTTTGAATCCGGCGTTTACTGACATGCTCTTCGTATTATCTTCTTTATTCTGGCATTTGTTATTGTTGTTGTGCCATGATTTACCGTTTCCATCTCTAACTTCAGATGTACTGGGGTCGCTGGTGCTGCATCGGGCTAGCCAGCTGTCCTCACTTGCGCAAAAGCGGGTCATGAGGCTTGTTAATGCTGCCATTGTTCTCGGTTTTTCTTGGCCGAGGTGTCAGGCAAGCCATTCGTCACGGACGCTATGCTTAAAAACTGCCAAGGCTTCGGCGTCCGGATAGTCGACAATTTGGTTCTTTTTAGTAAGAAACATGTTCCAAAGCTTTCGGGCTGACTCTCCGGGCAGTTGAGTTATATGACTCAAATAATCCACGTGCGGAGGTCGGACATAAGTCCCTTGAAAGTTTGCCCAAAAAGCGTCTTCGAGCTTTGCCCAGCTTCCAATGGAGTTTTCGGGGAGGCCTTTAAGCCAGTGATGAGTTGGCCCTTTGAGTTTGAGTGGTAAGTACTTGATGGCGTGGAGATCATCTCCTCGAGCCATATGGATGTGGAGGATATAGTCCTCGATCCAGACCCCAGGGTCTGTTGTTCCGTCGTATGCCTCTATGTTTACGGGTTTGAATCCCTCTGGAAATTCATGGTCCAGCACCTCATCGGTGAAACATAGGGGGTGTGCGGCACCCCTGTATCTAGGTGTACCGCGTTGTTCGGATGTTTGTTGTGTTATATCGGATGCTGGGGCGCGCTTGCGTGGTCCATAGATGGATTTGGTTGCGCCGTCCTTTTGGTGCGAGCCCTCGCGTGCATCGCGTATTGTCTTGTGAGTGGCATTGTTTGCCGCTCTATGTTGGCCTTGAGGTCGTCTATCTGGCCAGGTGGCTGTTTTGATTTTTGGTTGTGAGGGGTCTGAGGCCTCCTCATCGAATTCAGGTAGCAACTTCCGCTTTGGGTAGCTCTTGGTGGGGCGATTGTTGCCGTACTTCGCTGCTGCGTTGAGTACTTTACTCCATCTGATTTGGAGTGTGTCCTCCGCAGCCTTGAGCCTTTGCTTCTGCTTTTTCAGACTCCTCGCGGTGGCAACAAGCCTTTGACGGGCATTCTGCTACTCCGGTTGCCTGTCCGGCGTTGTATCGTCCGGACTATTATCTTTGACAGAATTGGTTTATTCGGTTTGATTCTCCGTATTGCCGTGGTCCGGCAGTGGTTCGCCCTGCTCCAACGCTGGTTCTGTATGGTCGTTATTTCTGGCGAGGCAGGATTTGGGGCGGCACTTGCGCTGCCGCTTTGACTGCTTCTTGAGGGAACAAGCCTTCGGTGTGTCCTTCCATTCCTCCTCGTCGTCTTTTGGTGTGCCCACCATGTATACGTTGTATGATGAAGTGGACGTCCCGCGCCCTGTGGGCGGTGGTTCCTCTTTGCCTCCCGCATCGTTGTCTATGCCGTCGATGTCTTCGGAGTCGAAGTCAAGCATGTCGGTTGAGTCATCGACAGTGGCTATTAAGTGGGTGGTGGGTGGGCGTCGAATTTCTTCGTCGTCCGCATCCCAATCCTGTTGGCCATAATACGGCCAGGGCTCGCTTGACAAAGAGAGAGACCTTAGTGAATTCAGAATGTTGCCAAAGGGCGAGTGCTGACAGATATCCGCGGCGGTGAATTCCATGATCGGCGCCCAATCGGATTCGGTTGGCAGGGGCACGGATGGTTCTGAGTCCGGAGAAGAGTCCGGCACCTTGGAATCACGGGCTGCGCGGAGGGCTATGCGGATGTTTGGCTCGATCGCCGTTGAGACTGCAGCCCCTGAGGTGGTGTCTAGCCACCCGTCCTCGATTGGCGCAGTTGGCTCCGAGCTAAGGGTCGGAGCTGATGCGGGTGCGACCTCTGGGGTACCATTCGGTGGCAGAGCTAGGTCATATCCATCGCGACAGTGCGGCGCGCCCGGCTGTGGCTCGAATCCGTCGAAGATCAAGTCCCCACGGATGTTGGCCATGTAGTTCAAACTTCCAAATCTTACCTGATGGCCAGGGGCGTAGCTTTCAATCTGCTCCAGATGGCCAAGCGAATTAGCCCGCAGTGCAAAGCCGCCGAATATGAAGATCTATCTGGGGAGAAAAGTCTCACCCTGGACCGCATCGCTATCGATGATAGTAGGAGCCATCAAGCCTAACGGCGACGTCACAGAGGAACTCTCAATGAAAGCACCAATGTCGGTGTCAAAACCGGCGGATCTCGGGTAGGGGGTCCCGAACTGTGCGTCTATGCCGGATGGTAATAGGAGGCAGGGAACACGATGTTTTACCCAGGTTCGGGCCCTCTCGATGGAGGTAAAACCCTATGTCCTGCTTGATTAATATTGATGATATGGGTAGTAGAAGAGTAGATCTACCACGAGATTAGAGAGGCTAAACCCTAGAGGCTAGCCTATGGTATGATTGTATGTTATGGTTGTTGTCCTACGGACTAAAACCCTTTGGTTTATATAGACACCGGAGAGGGCTAGGGTTACACAAGGTCGGTTACAAAGGAGGAGATATCCATATCCGTATTGCCTAGCTTGCCTTCCACGCCAAGTAGAGTCCCATCCGGACACGAGACAAAGTCTTCAATCTTGTATCTTCATAGTCTAACAGTCCGGCCAATGGAGATAGTGAAAGTGCAACTATCCCTGGGTGGTTTTGGTAATTCCTAACAACATATAGCTCATTGAGCTAACATTATTCCAAGATTAATATTTCAGGAAAAGCTCAATGAATGGCATGGCATGGATGAGGAAAGTGGATCCCTCAAAATTCTAAGGACAAAAAGTTTGTCTCAAGCTTGAAGCTCAAGACTCTACATTTTATATTTTAGTGATCCAAGATCACATTGAGTCTATAGGAAAAGCCAATACTATCAAGGAGGGATGAGGTGTTGCTTAATGGCTTGCTTGCTCAAAATGCTTAGTGATATGCTCCAAAATACTCAACTACCTTCCCACATCCACATATGACCTAAACCAAAAGTCAAACTCGGCCCACTGATTCTTTCTATCCGGCGCCATCGAGTTTCAAATGTCATAGCCACTGCCACAAACCCTAGGCAAATCGGTCTCATTGAGATGGGATTGTAATCTCTCTGTTTCCCTTCGTAACGTTTCGGTCTTACCGAGATGAGCGATCGGTCCCACCGAGATTGCAATGTAAACTCTCTGTTTCCCTTTTTTAACATTTTGGTCTCATCGAGATGAGCGAATCGGTCCCACCGAGTTTACCTGACCAACTCTCTGGTTAGCTTATTACCAAAATCGGTCCCATCGAGTTTGTGTAATCGGTCACACCGAGATTACGTTATGCCCTAACCCTAACCATATCGGTCCTACCGAGTTGCATCTCAGTCCCACCGAAAATCCTAACGGTCACTAGGTTTGCTGAATCGGTCCGACCGAGTTTAAGCATTCGGTCCCACCGAGTTTGGCAAATTGTGTGTAACGGTTAGATTTTGTGTGGAGGCTGTATATACCCCTCCACCCACTCTTCATTCGAAGAGAGAGTCATCAGAACATACCTACACTTCCAATACACATTTTCTGAGAGATAACCACCTACACTTGTGTTGAGGTCAAGATATTCCATTCCAACCATATGAATCTTGATCTCTAGCCTTCCCCAAGTTGCTTTCCACTCAAATCTTCTTTCCACCAAATCCAAATCCTGTGAGAGAAAGTTGGGTGTTGGGGAGACTATCATTTGAAGCACAAGAGCAAGGAGTTCATCATCAACACACCATTTGTTACTTCTTGGAGAGTGGTGTCTCCTAGATTGGCTAGGTGTCACTTGGGAGCCTCTGACAAGATTGTGGAGTTGAACTTGGGAGCCTCTGACAAGATTGTGGAGTTGAACTAAGTAGTTTGTAAGGGCAAGGAGATCACCTACTTTGTGAAGATCTACCGCTAGTGAGGCAAGTCCTTCGTGGGCGACGGCCGTGATGGAATAGACAAGGTTGCTTCTTCGTGGACCCTTCGTGGGTGTAGCCCTCCGTGGACTCGCGCAACCGTTACCCTCCGTGGGTTGAAGTCTCCATCAACGTGGATGTACGATAGCACCACCTATCGGAACCACGACAAAAACATCCGTGTCTCCAATTGCGTTTGAATCCTCCAAACCCTTCCCTTTACATTCTTGCAAGTTGCATGCTTTACTTTCCGCTTCTCATATACTCTTTTGCATGCTTTCTTGAATTGTGTGGAGATTGCTTGACTTGTGCTAAGATAGCTAAAATCTGCCAAGAACTAAAATTGGGAAAAGGCTAGATTTTTATTTGGTCAAGTAGTCTAATCACCCCCCCTCTAGACATACTTTTGATCCTATAAGTGGTATCAGAGCTTTGGTCTCCATTTACTTTGATTTCCATAGCTTTTGGTGGTCATAGCCTTGGTTTCACAACCTAGGAGTGTATGGCGTCTAGCGAGGGAAATTATCATCGTAGAGGTCCTTACTTTGATGGCACTAATTTTGCTAGTTGGAAGCATAAGATGAAAATGCATATTCTTGGACATAACCCCGCCATTTGGGCTATTGTGTGTATTGGCTTGCAAGGTGAATTCTTTGATGGGAAAGAACCGAACCGTGAAGCTACCGCAGAAGAGTTGAAGATGCTGCAATACAACGCTCAAGCTTGTGATATCCTCTTCAACGGATTGTGCCCCGAAGAATTCAAAAAAATCAGCCGTCTTGAGAATGCAAAGGAAATTTGGGATACTTTGATTGACATGCACGAAGGTACCGACTCTGTCAAGGAATCCAAATTGGATGTGCTTCAAAGTCAACTTGACAAGTTCAAAATGAAGGATGGTGAAGGTGTCACTGAAATGTACTCTAGGCTTGCTCTTATCACAAATGAGATTGCCGGCTTAGGGAGGGAAGAGATGACCGATAGATTCATCATCAAGAAGATCCTAAGAGCCTTGGATGGAAAATATGATACCGTGTGCACATTGATCCAAATGATGCCAAATTACAAAGATCTCAAGCCAATGGAAGTCATCGGAAGAATTGTTGCTCATGAGATGTCACTCAAGGATAAAGAGGAACTTCACAACAAATCAAGTGGTGCTTACAAAGCCTCATGTGAGGCCCCCACATCATCAAGTGAGAAACAAACCTTCAATGAAGAATTGAGCTTAATGGTGAAGAACTTCAACAAGTTCTACAAGAGTAGAAGCAAAGAGAGAAGATCCAAGTCAAGGTCCTACAATGACAAAAGATCTTCTAGTTGAGAGCGAAACTGCTACAATTCTGGAAGGCCCGGACACTATTCCAATGAGTGTACGGCCCCCTACAATAGAAGAGAAGAATCACCATCTAGAGAAAGAATGAGTACAGATGATCGTTATGAACGAAGACCCTCACAGAGAAGCAATGATTCGGAAAGAAATGACAAGTCGTCAAGGAGCTACACAAAACGAAGACATCAAGCTCATGTCGGTGAATGGGTATCCGGCTCCGACTCCGGCAACCACTCCGAGAGAAGCTATCACTCCGACTCCGAATATACTCAAGATGAAGGTGTTGCCGGTCTAGCACTTGTGACAACCAACTCCTATAACATATTGGACTCACCAAATGAAGGAGTTGGAACATGCTTCATGGATAAAGTCCCAAAGGTATCACACCCCGAGTATGTTGATTTCAATAGTGATGAAGATGACTTGTTAGATGATGATGATTTATTTGTTGACAATTCTAGTGATGAATACTATGATGAAACGTCAATTAATCATGCTAATCAAGATAAAACGAATGACAATGATAAGGAGAAGATTGAGTCTCTAACTAAAGAACTAAACACTCTTAAGTTAGCTCATGAAACTATCTTAGGAGATCATCGAGAACTTTTAAGGACTCATGAGAAATTGCGCTCTGAAAAGCTCAACCTTGAGCAAGAGCATGAGTTCTTAAAAGCAATCAATAATGATCTTCGTAAGAAAAGTTCTTCTTACATTGCCAAGCGTTTACTCTTATCCACTTACATGCCTCAAGTCAAGTCTAGTAACAAGAACAAGAAAGATTCTTCCTCTAGTAGTAACAATAATCATGCTAAATCCAATATTGTTGCTTCTAGTAGTTCTCTTGATTCCACTAATGATTCTCTTAGCCAAGTTACACTTGAGCAAGAAAATAGCTTATTGAAGGGAATTATAGAGAAAGGTGTTTACAAGAGCCTTGCCGGAAGTAAGCAATTCGAGGAAATTGTACGCAAGCAAGGAAGGCACCGGAAGAATCAAGGTGTTGGTTTTGAACGAAAGTTCAATGCCAATGGAGTTGAGTGGGAAGAAGATCAATACCCCAAGACGAAGTTTGTTCCTCAACAAGAGAAGTATGATCCTACTTCTCTCAAAGGGACACAAGCTCAAGATGATCTTCCACCACAAGACCACAAGCAAAAAGGCAAGGACAAGCTTCAAGAGGAAATTGATGCATTTGAAGAAGCTCCTAAGGCCTTGGTCAAGTGGGTTCCCAAGACTACTTCAAGTTCCACTTCATCAAGTACAACTACAACACCGAGGATTCCCATCAAGATGGTGTGGATCCCGAAGAAGAAGAACTAGAGAGTTCTTGAGGGTGACTCCGCCAACATACTTCACTCTTATCATCTTGGCAAGAACAAGTGCAATCAACTTCCACATCTTGCACTAGTTCAAGGAGTCACAAACCCTCTTGTTGGTAAGACAAGGGACAAGGTAACCTAAAATCTTTCATAGACATCATCTTGTGTGTGCATCACTCTATGTCTATGGATATCCTTGTTTGTTCCTTGTGGGACTAACCCGTGTAGGTATTGAAAGTGCAACTCACTCCAATGGATAGCTTCAAATGATCTACATCAACATTGAGCATCCACATCTTCAACATCTACATGAAGTCATCATCGACAAAACCCAAGGTTAGTTCATCCCTCTTAGGGGGGATCTCACATCTAGGGGGAGCTTTACTCTAAGAATTGAGCTAAAGCAACTCTAATGGTGTGAACACAACAATGCTTTATGTAAAAGTGGTAACCCCACTTGTGCTTAAACGATGAGTATGACCTATGATCAAATGTTCTCATTTGACTCCTAAGTCAATATACTCATATATAGATGACCTAGTCATCGCCAATTGTTTGATAGATGCTAGAATTGGTTGTGCATGCTTTGCCACATATCTCAATTGCCATTTTATTGTGTGAGCATGCTGATTGCATATTTTACTCATTCGAGGACATCCACTTGTTGTTTTGATTGATTGGTTTTCTTTTCTTTTGCCAAGTGGATGGACAAGAATGCCTAAGAACCCTCTCTAGCTATCTATGCTTTTCTCGTCTCAAACTCTATTCATGCTACATCACAAAATTTGATCAAGTCAGATTCGAACCACTCTGTGTGAGGAGCACTCGGAGTCCCCGATTCGTCATAGACTTAAACTTCCAAAACTTCTTTGTGTGTTTCGGTCTGACTGATTCCTCCATTTCGGTCATACCGAGATCACTAAGTCGATCTAGGTTTTTAGTCTCGGTGCAACCGATTTGAAACTTTCGGTCACACCGAGTTTCAGTAACTGCTTGTAGTTATGAATCTCGGTGCCACCAAGTTGTTCCACTCGGTCACACCGACAGGGTCGGGCTATATATACTCACGGGCAAAATTTTGGAAATTTCTCCGAAACCCCTTCGCCCGCGCATAGCTCGCTCTGCCTCCTGGGTCTTCGGATCGTCCTCCTCGTCGCCAGCCACCTCCTGTCGCTGGTCTCCGCCGCCGTCAACAGAATTCTTCCCCGCCATTGCCGCTGTAGCGAGTTCATCGCCGAACTAGGGTATGGACTCGATCACAGTGCTATCCCCGTCCGATTCCTAGCACATTGTGTTCATTATGATTCTTACCATGATTGAAACGATCTTATCCAGTCAAAACACTCCGTAGATTAGAGTTGAATTGAAAATTTAGGGTTAGGTTTCCGCCGAAACCATCTCGGACCCACCGAGTTGTGGAACTCGGTACCACCGATTCGGCTCAGGCCATTGCACATGTAATTTTCGGTCTGACCGAGAATTGCAAATCGGTGTGACCGAGTTTAGGACTTTGTGAAACCCTAGCAGTCTCGGTGCCACCGAACTGTGACTCGGTCTGACCGAGTTCACTAGTTTAGGTTCCAACAACTGCTTCGGTATCACCGAGTTTACAAATCGGTTGATCCGAAATTCTTTCTGTGGAAAACTAAAACTAAGTTTTTGACTCATTCTCTTGCAAAAACCTCTGCATTTTGTGATGCTCATCCACTCTATCTCATCTATATCTATTCACAGGGTCTGCTGTCAGTGTTTGCAATATGTCTGATCAGAGTGACAGCTAGAACAGGTCAGAGGAGCACGTTCACCTGAGTGAGGGCACTAGTCTCTCTAGCAGTTCAGATGATGGTAGCAGGAGCACTCCCAGCAACTTGCCCAAAGCTGCCACCAGAACAAGGAAGAAGAAAACTTCAGAGTCTGAGAATGAAGACTATGTGGCAGTTGAGGATGAGGCCACTTCCAAGAAGAAAGTGGTTAAGAAGGAATATAGCACTGCTGCTGCCACCAAGCCAGGCATGAAGCAAAAGGTTCCTGCAAAGAGAATTCCAATGTCTAAGGCCAGAGCATCTACTCAAGTCCCTTTGGGATCTGAACCCAAAGAGGCTGCTGCAGAAGGGAAGAAGAGGAAGGAGAGGATCAAAAAGACCACTGCTAGAGTGCTTGGGAGATCCTCAATCATGAGAGATTCTGAAGAGGAAGAGGAAGAATATGTTGCTGCACCGGCACCCAAGGCACGAAAGCTGATGGGTGATGCTATAAAGTTAGGGGCTGCAACATCAAAGACCAAAGAAGCACCCAAAGCAGCCTCCAAGCCCAAGAGTGCACCTAAGAGGAATACCAGGAGTATACCAGTTGCTGAGAAGAACAAGGCCCCAGTGCCTGAAGTTGCTGTTGATGAAGATGATGAAGGACAAGTCCTGAGAAAGCTCAAACCCAAGATTCCAGACCACGATGATGCTCATCCTGTGGCTGAGAACATGGAGATCAGGAGAGACTCAGGGTTGAGGCTATGGAGAGAGATAGATCCATATGCTACCAGGAGAAGGACTGCCGTTGATTACAGGTTCCACACAAAGGAGCAGCAGGACTTCTATGAGACAGTGTTGTTGGACAAGAAGCCTATAGTGTGTGAAATGAGGTGGGTCGACTGGAAGTATATCAAGGAAAATGAGGAACACTATCTTGGTGTGTTTGACAGCTTCAGTGCTTGTGGAGTTGCAGACTTTGTTGGGCAGAAGCTCACAAAGTGGAATGATGAGCTCATAATGCAATTCTACTCCACAGCACACTTCTATCCAGATGGCAGGATAGTATGGATGTCTGAAGGTACAAGGTACCACTCAACTATTGAGGAATGGGCAAATCTGATCAATGCTCCTAAGGAAGAAGAAGATGACTTGGATGTCTATGCCAAGAAGAAGATGGATCACAACTCTATGGCAAACATGTACAAGGAGATTCCTGAAGATGATCTTGAGACTCACCAGTTTGGGTCAGTAAAACACTTGCTGTCAGGGCTGCCTACAATCAATTGGATCCTTAGGCACACTCTCTTGCCCAAGTCTGGTGATCACAGAATGATCAGAGGCCATGCAATTAACTTGCTACATATATTTGATGTGCCACAGAAGTTCAAGGTCATGAGCCTTATAGTTGAGACTATCAAGAGGACTGCAGCTGACCAGAAAAGAAGTTGTGGATATGCCTCACAAATCCAGGAATTGATAAACTCAAAGATGGGCACAGGCACATACCTGTTGGATAAGGAACACTTGCCTATCTACCCAGACTTCAAGGACAATCAAGTTGTGATGAATGAGAATGAACCATCATCAGTACAGGCTCAAGAGAAGAAGGAGAAAGCAAAGAAAGAGAAGGCTGCCAAGATGCCAACTCAAGAGGAGGCATCTGAGTACTTTTTGAAAAGCAAGCAGGACCAGCTTGGTTACTTGATAGCATCAACTCTGAGGATTGAGAAGGGACTGGCCACCCTGACTCAAAACCAGGAGAGCTTGGAAAGAATCGTGGAGCAAAAATTATATGACTTGGATGTGAAGGTAACTGAAATTCAGTCTGTTGTGGAGCAATTTCAAGATGATATGCAGGAGAGGAAGGGCAAGACAACCACTGATGCATTTGCCAGAGTGCCTAGAGCTCAGAGGTCTGCTGCAGTGCCTATTTTAGACACTAAAGTCACTTCATCTGCACCAGCTACAGCTCCAGCGCAACCAGCTCCAGCACCAACTCCTTCAGCTCCATCCACACCAACTGAAGCCTTCGTCCTTGGCGTTCTCCGGACACCACCACCTGAAGACCAAGCCTGAGAGACATTCTAGTGCTATGCATTTTCTATGAACTTTTTGGTAACTTGTTGCCAAAGGGGGAGAAAAATGTATAGATCATAGGCTTCGAGAGAGAGCGTTGCTTTTTATTCTCTCTTGCTTTGGTGGTTGAACTTTGTCTGTCTTTTGATTGCCTGAGATACTATGCTATTATCTGTGAGACATCGATGATCATGTGGTTGATCATAAGCTACACTTATGCTTGTTAGATGATATTATCTTACTTATCCTTATATGATCATTCACTTTGCTTGGTGATGAGTGCATGTATTTAATTCTTATCATTTTGAGCGCTCCACCAAGATGTATGTGACATGGAAGAGTAACCCATGATCCTAACTCATTGTGCATTTGCAGTCCAAAGCAAATCTTAAGATATGCACAAATTTAGGGGGAGCTCTTGCTTTTCACATACTTCTCAAAGTGACAATATCTTTCACTCTTATTATCATTTGTCGAAGCTTTGATCTATATGTTGTCATCAATTACCAAAAAGGGGGAGATTGAAAGTGCAACTATCCCTGGGTGGTTTTGGTAATTCCTAACAACATATAGCTCATTGAGCTAACATTATTCCAAGATTAATATTTCAGGAAAAGCTCAATGAATGGCATGGCATGGATGAGGAAAGTGGATCCCTCAAAATTCTAAGGACAAAAAGTTTGGCTCAAGCTTGAAGCTCAAGACTCTACATTTTATATTTTAGTGATCCAAGATCACATTGAGTCTATAGGAAAAGCTAATACTATCAAGGAGGGATGAGGTGTTTCTTAATGGCTTGCTTGCTCAAAATGCTTAGTGATATGCTCCAAAATCCTCAACTACCTTCCCACATCCACATATGACCTAAACCAAAAGTCAAACTCGGCCCCACCAATTCTTTCTATCCGGCGCCACCGAGTTTCAAATGTCATAGCCACTGCCACAAACCCTAGGCAAATCGGTCTCACCGAGGATGTCCGGATGGATGTAATCTCTCTGTTTCCCTTCGTAACGTTTCGGTCTTACCGAGATGAGCGATCGGTCCCACCGAGATTGCAATGTAAACTCCCTGTTTCCCTTTTGTAATATTTCGGTCTCACCGAGATGAGCGAATCGGTCCAACCGAGTTTACCTGACCAACTCTCTAGTTAGCTTATTACCAAAATCGGTCCCACCGAGTT
The DNA here is from genome assembly GCF_018294505.1 of Triticum aestivum. Taxonomy (NCBI): domain Eukaryota; kingdom Viridiplantae; phylum Streptophyta; class Magnoliopsida; order Poales; family Poaceae; genus Triticum; species Triticum aestivum. Next base: position 630,604,397 of record NC_057812.1, on the reverse strand, counting down.
TGTGTAATCGGTCACACCGAGATTACGTTATGCCCTAACCCTAACCATATCGGTCCTACCGAGTTGCATCTCAGTCCCACCGAAAATCCTAACGGTCACTAGGTTTGTTGAATCGGTCCGACCGAATTTAAGCATTCGGTCCCACCAAGTTTGGCAAATTGTGTGTAATGGTTAGATTTTGTGTGGAGGCTATATATACCCCTCCACCCACTCTTCATTCGAAGAGAGAGCCATCAGAACATACCTACACTTCCAATACACATTTTCTGAGAGAGAACCACCTACACTTGTGTTGAGGTCAAGATATTCCATTCCAACCATATGAATCTTGATCTCTAGCCTTCCCCAAGTTGCTTTCCACTCAAATCTTCTTTCCACCAAATCCAAATCCTGTGAGAGAGAGTTGAGTGTTGGGGAGACTATCTTTTGAAGCAAAAGAGCAAGGAGTTCATCATCAACACACCATTTGTTACTTCTTGGAGAGTGGTGTCTCCTAGATTGGCTAAGTGTCACTTGGGAGCCTCCGACAAGATTGTGGAGTTGAACCAAGGAGTTTGTAAGGGCAAGGAGATCGCCTACTTCGTGAAGATCTACCGCTAGTGAGGCAAGTCCTTTGTGGGCGACGGCCGTGATGGAATAGACAAGGTTGCTTCTTCGTGGACCCTTCGTGGGTGGAGCCCTCCGTGGACTCGCGCAACCGTTACCCTCTGTGGGTTGAAGTCTCCATCAACGTGGATGTACGATAGCACCACCTATCGGAACCACGACAAAAACATCCGTGTCTTCAATTGCGTTTGAATCCTCCAAACCCTTCCCTTTACATTCTTGCAAGTTGCATGCTTTACTTTCCGCTGCTCATATACTCTTTTGCATGCTTGCTTGAATTGTGTGGAGATTGATTGACTTGTGCTAAGATAGCTAAAATCTGCCAAGAACTAAAATTGGGAAAAGGCTAGATTTTTATTTGGTCAAGTAGTCTAATCACCCCCCTCTAGACATACTTTCGATCCTACAGGTAGTCCGGCTGTCCGGAGACCCCCTAATCTAGGACTCCCTCAGGGTGCCACCCCCTTTCCTTCTCCTACTCTCTCTCCTTCCCTTTTTCCCCCTCCGATAGAAGGAAAAAAAAGGGGGGGCCGAATCCTACTAGGACTCCCCTCTCCTTGGCGCACCCCTTGTAGCCGGCCTCCTCCCCTCCTCCTTTATATACGGGGGCATGGGCACCCCAAAGCACATCAATTGTTCTCTTAGCCGTGTGCGGTGCCCCCCTCCACAGTTTACTCCTCCGGTGATAGCGTCGTAGTGCTTAGGCGAAGCCCTGCGCGGATCACATCACCATCACCGTCACCACGCTGTCATGCTGACAGAACTCTCCCTCAACCCTCTGCTGGATCAAGAGTTCGTGGGACGTCATCGAGCTGAATGTGTGCTGAACACGGAGGTGTCGTACGTTCGGTACTTGATCGGTTGGATCGCGAAGACGTTCGACTACATCAACCGCGTTAACCTAACACTTCCGCTTTCGGTCTACGAGGGTACGTGGACAAACTCTCCCTGTCTCGTTGCTATGCATCTCCTATATAGATCTTGCATGATCGTAGGAATTTTTTTGAAATTGCATGCTACGTTCCCCAACAGTCCGGGGGCACCTGCGGTGGGCACATCCAGGCACGCCCTGGTGGGTTGTGCTCCCCTCAGAGAACCCTAGGCGCTTCTTCGGCCCATTGGATGTCTTCTGGTCCCAAAAAAATCCACAAAAAGTTTCGTTGTATTTGGACTCCGTTTGGTATTGATTTTCTGCGATGTAAAAAACATGCAAAAAACAACAACTGTCACTTGACACTATGTCAATAGGTTAGTACCAAAAAACGATATAAAATGATTATAAAACATCCAAGAATGATAAAATAACAGCATGGAACAATCAAAAATTATAGATACGTTGGAGAAGTATCAGTCCCCGCTGTGCAAGACAGCGGTAGCTCTCGTGGCGATGGACGTCGGGGAGGCAGAGTCGCATTCTTCGGCGCCTCATATGGTGCACCAGTCCGGGCGCCGCAACCGCGTCATGATGGATTTCGCCGGCTCGTCCCAGGACGGACCCATCATCGATCTGACGTCTAACAACACCGTTCGGGTTCTGGGCTCCGACGAGGAAGAGTAGGGCATGTGAGACGGAGGCACCTTGAGTCCCGTGAGCCGGCTCGTGTTCCATGCCCTACTCTACCTTGCCATCGACCGGACCAACACTCTGGGGAACGCAGCCGGCCGTCGGACATGGACACAGCGGAACCGGACGAGCTCCGCTTAGATTAGGTTCATGTTGCATGTAGTAATATGGATTTGAGGTTTCTAATTTGAGGTGTCCGGTTGTAGAGTCAAAAATCTGAGGCGTGACCAGACTGTCATGATCCAAACACATACATGGGATGGGCAATCATATAATTACGAATATCAGATACAAAAGAAGGGATTTGAGGTGGGAATTAGCAGCAAAGCGGGATGAGATACATGTAGAAGGAGGGTGAGGAACGGAGCAAGAGGATGAGAGGCTTCAAACGTTTCATTCCGTTCGATCCCCTCCTCTGTCCAGCTTCCCCTTCTTTATAAGCATGTTCATGTAACTAGGCCAAGCCCAAGTCTCATGGCCCATTCCATCGAGACATCCATGGATAGGAAGAGGGTCATGACCCTTGGGACATGACATTCCCGCCTCCTTAAAAGGTGGGTTGACCTCAAGCCGGTGACAAGGTACCAAAGAACAGCCAAAGCCACCTAGATCCCATGGTCGATGGATATGTCTATCTCTCCTGGCTCACAGCCATCCAACACCATAATCACTCTTTGCACTTCTATGTAGATACTTGATCCTCAATTTAATTGTTGCCCGACCATGAAGATTCAAAATTCCAGGACCCCACTGTGTTGCAGCAGCAAGCTCAAGTCCATGACTAAGAGAATCTTTCACAACATGAACAGATAAGCAAGACACTCATGTTGTTGAAAACTGCGCAGAGGCAATGAATATCAAGGATTCCTGGGTCCCATAATCTGGTAGCCGAACTTATGACCTTAGGAAGCACCCACTGTTTCACATATTGAATTGCAAAGATGGCATTTGAATCTCCTATCACAGAGCTCCATCGAGTGTAAATGAGATGAGTGCAACTATGCAATTTACCTCCAGCAGCATATGGTGACATGGCGTTGTTGTGAATACCAAACTGCTCCGTACAAGTTTTAGATGAACCCCTGATTCGCAGATCCCACTGCCTTAGCCCACAGTCCTACACAAGTATTGGCGCAAGTAGTACAACTATGATTCCTTTTGAACCGGCAACCCAATAGACACAGTTTCAGAGATAGTAAAATTTGATCCATGACCAGTCACTGTTCGCGGACACATTCAGTCACGTTCACGAGTGAGGGGCCGGATTTGTAAGTCCATGCTCTTGGTCCGAACATGGGTGAAAGTGACGCCGATTTGGAGGCGGTCTGAAAACCAAGGGGTTGGCGTCACGGGTCTGTCAGGATCGGGTTTGGATTCGGACCTGGTCACCCGGGCACAGCACAGTGACTCACTTGAAAGGCAAGGAGCGTCACCGCTTTCGGGAAAGAATCAAACCACCCACCCCGCCGCCGCCGAGTTTCGGCCGAACCGAGAGCGCATCCCGCGGGCTCGGCGTACGTGCGCCGTCGACGGCACGGCCGGCCGCACCCAGCGCTCGGCCAGTCCCCACCGCGGGCGTCTGCTCGGTACCATCTCTCTCCCCCCGCCTCTCGTGTCGTGCACGGCATCCATCCATGGATCTTCCTGAAATTGCATCCGAGGCTACCCCGCGTCGCGTTCGATTCCATGGCGCCCCCGCGCCGTGTTCGATTCCGTGGCGCCCCGCGCGCGTGCGACCGGGGGGCCGAACGGATCCGCGGCCCGGCCCTCGATCTGGCCCCTTGAGGCTCGTTGCGTGGTCTGATTTTGCGGGTTGTGGCACTGTCGTTGACTGCACGGCATGCTTCCCTCACATCACAACTTTTTCAGCAGTTTGCCGCTTTTGGTTCATGCTTGGCATAGGCAGCGGAGGTTGCACGGAATTGGTAGTGTTGGTACTGGCTTTCTTCCTTAAATGTCACTTCCAGACCTTTAGATTCTAGCAATGTCTGCACCGAAGTCTCACTTCTTTTTCCATGAAAAGATAGTGCATCCTTCCACTCTTTCCTTTGGATTTTCCTGCTTATGGGTGTACGGGACCATGCTAACATGCTACTGCTTATAGGAAGATGAAATCTGTGCTGGACAGACTCATGGCGACATGACTATCGGTTGATGTTATTGGCATTCACAGATATAATCACAGGAAAATGCAGTCTCTGCAGTTCCAGAAAAGGGTAGGATTCCTTAAGTAGGCCTTCCCTACATGTTCCCTTAGCAGAAGAGCACAAGCTCACTTTCAACGGCACTGAAAAGAAGCATGTTCAGATTTGAATTACCTATTCTAGCAACGTTGTTGCCCTGGTCAAAATCCATTTCCTGCTTCCTTTGAACACTTGCTTCTCAGTGGTCAGTGCCATGATGTAAGAGCTAATGGTAGGGGCTATCAGGTACCCGGTCGTCACAGTAGCATAATGTAAGCTCTAATAAAACCCGGCCTGTGCGGGAAAGACAGCTCCGGCGGTATTTTTAGAAGGCAAGAAACCCCCCGAATGCGCCACACGGCTGCTCAACCTCAGACGGAGAGTAATAAACCCGGACGGAGAAACTGGTACTGCTAAATTTGTATTTATTAGTACTGCAAAGTTCATCTTGTGATATTTGAATTTTCTGTTCTAGCAACGTTGTTGTTGGGGGTCAAAATCCATTCTCTGCTTCTTTTGAACACTCGCTTCTCAGTAGCATAAGGTAAGCGGTAATGGTATGAGCTATCAGGCACCCGTTCTCAGTAGCAATAACGTAAGCTCTAATAAAACTCGTTCTGCGCGAGAAAGACAGTCCCGCGGCATTTTTAAAAGGCAAGAAACCCCAAGAACGCGGCACGTGCCCGCTCATCCTCACGTGGGGAGCGGACGCTGCGCGTGCCAGTGAGTTTTTTTTTATGCGAGACCCAGGCTTTGAACCTAGGTCGACCGCCCCACTACAGGCATTACCACCGCGCTATCAACATGTTTGTTGATGTAAGCGCTAATAGTAGAAGCTATCAAGTAACCCGTTGTCCAAGTTACCAAGTCACAAATACTCTAACTGCAATCGCACTGCGAAAATCCTATGGGAAAATAACTCTGACCAAATATGCTAATGCAGTATACTCCATTAATGTAATGCTGAATTTCTACGATTCTTTATGTTGTAAGACAACAAAGTTAGAAAATATACATTAGCCAATTTATTATATCGGGGATTAACTGTGATGAATTTCCATTGAGCCAGGCACTATTAGAGCTGCCTATTGCTTTTCTGAAGCTATCTCAGTTTTTTTCTAAACAGAGGCAAAAGATTTGCCTCATGGATTAATTACGGAGAAGTTATCTCAGATTTCAGGGATTAACTATGATGAATTTCCATTATGCGGGCACTACTAGAGCTGCCTATTGCTTTTCTGAAGCTAACTCACATTTCAGGATTCTGCAAGGTTTAACGTTTGTTTGACCGATCTCCTTGGCTCCTTGCTTGTAACTCTGATAGGTTAGATGTCAGTATTGCCCTCGTGGATGTGGCGTCGTTTCTTCTTCATAAACACGATATGACTAATTTGTTGTGTGCCTATTGAAAGTGAATTAATCAAATCTGGATTCACATTTTTTAGGTAGGAAAGCGAGTCCTGAAATGGGCCACGCCCCGAGGAGGTTGGTCTCTGCCCTCTATGTAAAGCCACCATGGGTGCCAATTGAAGTGAGAATCGGTCAGAAGTGGAGACGAGCAAATGTTTTAAGGCAAGCTGATCGCAGGGGACTCTGTCTTGTGAGCATCAGAGGGCCGGCGCCCGAGTCTGACCCTATAATGGTACCGCTATCAACGATCCGGATACCTTCCGACCCACCTGTCGCCAGAAAAAGACCAGACACTCGCCCTAATTTCCGAGTGAAGAAGCCCAGGGACGCTGGTGACGCCGCCGAAGGCAGCAGCGAGTAGGCTGCTGGCTCACTGTTCAAGTGTTCATTCACTGTGTGATAGCTTATGCTTGATCTGTATGTAAGTTGGAAAAGAAGTCTTTTTCTTCTTCATGGACAGATGCTGTGATGTGTGATTCTGTATGAAACAAATTTGTCTGAACGTACCAACTGCAGTTCAGACTTGCTTTATTGTCAGTAAAATCAGGGGTTCAAGGCATCATGGTACTAATGATTTCTTTTTGACACACCACGAAATGAGCTAGTTTCCCCTACCATCTAGACAGCGTGACAAGGATACCAAAATTTATCAGGTTCACTTGAGCACCAAATGGATGGAAGACATAAATTTTCTTACAGCAGAATGTAGCCATACCAACAGTGACCAAATCGAGGCTGATGGTGCGTTAGGCATTCATCATACGGTATATAGTGGTCACGGCCAACTGTCAAAAACTTATATGGGGTAGTATTTGTTCTGAACTACAGTTAAAAAAAACAGCTGATACACAGTCTGCAACACGGATGCTCGCAGTTCCCAGCTTACGGCGCAAGCACAGATTCAGAAAAAATCTACAATTGGAAAGTTGTGAAGCTGTAAAAAATATAAAAAATATAAACAAACGAGGATAAAGAAATGCATACTCCTTCGGTTCCAAAACATTTGTCATGTTTTTAGTTCAAAGGAGTAGATAGTAACAGGAAGAGAAGGGGCGCCCCAGCTTCTGTCAATTTCAAAGACCCTGGTAGTAGTACAAGACGACACAACATCGGACACCGGGGATGAGTTCACTCACAGCCCAGTTGAAAATCGAAACTTCGCCACCGCAAAAAGAAAAAAGAAAAAAAGAAATTCGAAACTTCGAATGCAAATTACAGAGGCAAACTTCATCATCATCAAAGAAAAAAGGCCACTACTACAAGACTAGCACATGGCAAGTCCATTGGCAACATCTCCCTCCATAGTGGGCCCGGCAAAGAGTGCCGCAAGACGAAATATCAGGAAGCAATTGGCCGTTATCTTCGGGCTTAATCCTATTGCGCCCCACCATTGTCATCTGGAAATCCTGCCAGTGTGAAGAGCAGTTAATTAGCACACTGAAGCTATTTCTGAACACACAACTCAGACAAAGCAAAAGGTTTGGAAGCGCATTTATCTTATTCTGTGAGTGGGATTCAGATTTCAAAACACTAAAAGAATGAAATGAGAAGAAGCGCATTTATCTTATTCTGTAAGAAGCATATTTCTAAACACTAGAAACTGAAACGAGAAAAGGTGCTTCTTGCAAATGAAATATACAGCAAGTAGTAACATCTGAGACAGTACAGATTGAAGAGGAAGTTCAACTGATACCTGCTTTTGCAAGGTTGGGTGTGAACCATATGGGAGGGAACCACGTCCTCCAGGGTTCAGGATCAACCAACCTGGTCCTGCTATTGTTCTCCAAGTCGTACACCCCTATGTCACGGGGATCATCTTCGCAGTCGAATAAATCTTCATGATCATCATGAGTATAATACACATGGTTTGACATCAAGCCTGGATGATCCAACCAACCTGGTCCTGCTATTGTTCTCCAAGTCGTACACCCCTATGTCACGGGGATCATCTTCGCAGTCGAATAAATCTTCATGATCATCATGAGTATAATATACATGGTTTGACATCAAGCCTGGATGATCTTTCACGCTAAAGCAAGATGTCGTGCGTTTCCCAGTAAACAACGCACAGTCACCTATCCCTGCCATCTTAACACGCTTTTGCTCGACAAAATCAACCTTGTACACTTCGAAAGCGGTTGCATACGTCTCACCAACCGGTTGTTCAGGATCCCAGTCCCTCTCCTTGTAGATTTGGAGAAAATCTCCCCATGGTGCCTGAAGAATGTAGTACCTCTGGGCCACGTCAACCATATCTGGTAAAATCCTTCTGTGGATGACGGATGGTCCATCCAGATTGTACATATCGATCGCGCCTTCTTCAGTCACTGCATAGAAACAGCCATCATGGTATATGCAATCTGCGTAGAAACTATGCATTTGGAGCCAGTTCCACCGAGCATCTCCCACTTTGGCGAACGAGAGCTGCCAGTACGGCTGATGGATGAGCATGACAATGCATTCACCTGTTGATGGATCAGACGATAAAATCGCCTTTATGTAGACAACTTCACCGCACCTATCCAAAGAACATCCATATGGTGTACTGTACACCCTCGGAAGCTTTCCGTGGTAGAAAGACACCTCGTACTTTTCAAGAACCCCATCGCCGTTTAGGACAGGTTTGACATGCTCCATGGTTGTCACGGGAGGGAGTGCAATCTTGTCACCGGTGATAGGGTTGAGCAGCATCAGGTCAGATTTTTCATCCATGGTGACTAGCCATCCGTGTGATGAGCCAATCCAGTTGCTGATGGGAGGTTCAGGGAGAGGCATGGAGTAGGCCTTCCGTTCGGAGAGACTGTACATGCCAAGAGCCTTCACACCGGCGGCCTCGGTACAATAGAGTAAGCAGGGGGTCTGCCGACTGGGGCAGACACCGCTGCCGCGGACCGTGGAGCTTTTGCCAGAATGTGCAGACGGCGGCGGATCGGAGGAGGTCCGGGCACTCGAGCAACTGGAATATGCTGATCAGTATGTCCGCTGGTAGCCCAGACCAATCTGGAGCTGGACCTCCCATTGGGGACGGACAGAGACAAATACCACAGCTTTAGAGCAAGTCGACTAGAACCACACGGGCGGCCGGAGCTGCGAATCAAAGAGACCAAGACTGCGGCAGCTCCGGCGGCTACTCCGGCCGCGTTCTGATGCAGATCCTTCCCACCCCAATCCAATCCGGGAGAGAACCGGATATGCCTGCCCTGCCCGGTCGAATCTGATTTGGGAACGAAACAGTGAAAACCAAGGAATCCGCCGCCACTTTTCCGTCCGTCCCGTGGGCTGCCCTCGCGACTCACGGGACGATTACCCGCCGCCTTACCTTCAGCTCCCTCACCCACGTCGGCCTATGTCGCCGCCGCCGCCGGCGGCATGCCCGCGGTGGCGGCAGGGCCCCTCTTCCACCTCCCTCTCCTCCTTTTGATGCTCTCTCCCTGGCGACCTCCGCCCTTCTCGCTGCGGCGCGGCGGTCTTGGCGGGTGCGTCGGGGTGACGCGCTCGTGGAGGTCCCGCCCGGCGGCGTGTGCGTCTCGGCAGGGAGCAAGCGTGCCGTGCCGCGGTGGGTTGGCTGTGCGGCCGATTCAGGCCTGGGCTGGGCCGCGCGGTAGATTTTTCTGTTTTTTTAATTGTTTTAGTTTTCTACTATTTCTGAATCTTTGAAAGACAAAAGATCCCAGGAGGCCGAAACGGCCCACAAGGCCTAAAAGCAACACAAGCCGGCCTGCAGCCGTGTCGGGCATGGAGCTTGGGAGCTCCTCCTATTTGACGCTCTCTGCGTCAGTCGAGCGATCTAGGCTCGCTAACAGTAGATCACGCTGGAATAAAAAAAGAAGAGATGCCAGGTTTCGAACACTAGACCCACCGCTCCCGAACATACGATTCGAACCAGTTGAGATAGCTCGCTTTCTTGATCACAAGCATTGCAAAACCTTAAGAAAACTAAAACGCCGATCCGAACGTTTTTAAAAAATTTAAACACAATTTTTTTTCAAAAAAAAACGTGAATGTTTTATCAAAAGCGAACATTATTAGCTTTTTTTTTACAAATTTTATGAAAGCTCAAACATTTTTCAACACACAAACGAATTTTGGAGACGTGAACATATTTTTTAGAACGGAAACATTTTCTAAACTACCCAAAAAACTGAACAGGAACAACTTTTCAAATTCCAAAACAAAATTTGGAAACACGAAAAACTTTTGCACGCGAATTTTTATGAAACTCCAGAACAAAATTTGAAAAAACGAACATTTTTCGAAACTCCAAAAAAACTTGTAAATATGAACATATTTTGAAATTTGTGAACAAATTTTGGAACGAGAACATTTTTTCAAACTCCCAAACAAATTTAAGGAATTGCCGAACATTTTTTCAATTTGTGAACAAAATTTGAAAAAATGAAAATTTTATAAATTTGTGAACAAATTTGGAAAGCTGGAACACTTTTTAAAATTCCTAAACATTTTTCGAATGCAAACAAAATTTGAAAAAACGAACAAGTTTGAATTTGTGAACAAAAATAAAAAATTGAATTTGCAAACAATTTCTTAAATGACGAACATATTTTAAAGGTTGAGAACAAAATTTGGAAACACGAACAATTTTTAAGTTTCCGAACAAATTTTGAAACATGAAATCTTGAAAAAGAGAAAAAACTAAAAAAAGGAAACGAAAAAAAACTAGAAAAGGAAAAAAGGAAAGAAGAAAAAAGAAAAAAAGAAAAATATAAACATAAAAAAATGAAATCCGGTTTAGGGAACCTTCCAGAAGGTCCCCCAAACCGGTAAAACCCGGCTGGGAGACTCTAGAAGGTTCCCAAAACCGAAACTGCCGCCTACAGTGGGAGATGGGCCGGCCCAGTTGATCACTCCCCTTTGCGTTTGCTCGACTGCTTGACGCGGAGAGCGTCAAATAGGATTTTCCGTAAAGGGTTGTGCATAGGCATATGACCGACTCGCCATCATGTGGATTATGCGGAGCACAAGATATTCATGGAGGCGCCTCCAGTCAATTTCACTATGCCAAGATGCACCTGGACATTCGTTGATGATGAATTGGCACAATATCTAGCATCAATCATCGAACCAAACGCCAAACAGTGCCTTTTCGCACTCATGGAATCATTATCACATGACCTGCTTGTGAAGCTCTCGGTTACCTTGTGGGCAATATGGGCAGCACGACGAAAAGCTATTCACGAAGGCATATTCCAAAGTCCAAAGTTGATTCATTCTTTCATTAATCCGTTCATCGAGGAGTTGGACATGATAACGGAGGTCAACCAACTACTCATTAGGCGGTTGGAACAGGCATGTTGCTGGTTCCCGCCCTACCTTCACAAGCGTCTAGCATTGTAGATGCCCTGAGAGTACATATATCTAGGCACTGGTAATAGTTGGAGTTCAAGACCCAGCCACACTCAAGGCCATTGCGGTCAGGGGAGGCCTTAGCATTGGCCACAGATTTGCACCTACAAAATTTCCTTGTCGCTTCTAATTGCAAGCAAGTTGTTGGAATGGAGCCACCATTAATGATATAAAACTTCAAGCAACACCTTTTAATTGTTCTTTTACTTTTGAGAGTCGTAGTGTTAATGTAGAAGCTCATAGTTCAGCAGATTTTCTCTTAATCTCGGTTCGGGACGCCACGTCTGGTTTGGCCGGCCCCACTGCCAGAATTGTATCCCTTATTCTGTGGCTTTTAATGAATAAAACTTGGCTTTTCCCTAAAAAAATTAAAGAGTTATGCCATGCCAGGCCCTTTTACAGCCGGGCTCTGCCGATCATGTGGCCAGGTTAGGTTAGCCGTGAAGCGGCGGCGCCGTCGAGCACAATCGACGAGGGATTCATTTGACTATAGAGGAGATTCTTACTCCTTGTATGTTGGTCAGCCGGTGATTTGCCGCTGGATCAAGATGTGACATGTGGTCGTGATGTCTGATACAACCTCTGTAAAGAAATATAATAGCGTTTAGATAATCTAAACGCTATTATATTTCTTTACAGAGGGAGTACAAATCTACCACCGGCTGCCATCTAAAAGGATGGTGGATGACTGCGAGAGCATGCCAAATTCAGGATTTTGGCGATGTTGGTGACCTCCACCTTTGTCTATGGTTTCATCGCACACACAACGGCGAGCTTTCGTCGACCGACGCATCACTGCTTGATTGCATGCTCATGTCTTGATCACGAGCGTATGTAGCTACTGAGATCGCAGAATGCAGAGGCGGTAGCATGGCAGGACTTCGATTTGCTGGTGGGATAAAAACTCTTATGTCGGCAGTGTGATCACACATTCTTCTGTTATTCTAACAAAACGTTTTATAGGAGCAGACTGCAGCAGGATGAAAATGACCACAATTTATGCAGCAGCATCATCTAACTTTATCATAATCATGATACAGCAAAAAAAATTTCTTTCAAAGATCACCAAAGCAATATGAGGCTGAGAGCAAAGTAAATAAGGTTCAACGACAACCAGAGACAACAACAAAGCATAAACTCTGGCACAATGATGAATTTAACAGGTCCATTAAACTGACTGGTGGCACTCTGGTTCTTGATCTTCTTCTTGGGCCTCAGCTGCTTGCTGTTACCACGCTTGTACTTGCAGAAGTCAACACCCCTTGGGTGCAGGCGCACATGGCATATGTAGATAAGTGAAAAATATTAGAATGTGTAAGATCAGTGTTATTAGACTCACAGGGTTAAATTACAAATGACTTTAATTCATTGTAAGAGGCGATCAAGGATTCCATGTATTGCAGTAGATATTGTAGAATAACCAAAACAACAACAAAAAAATCCAAAGGGCAAACAAAAAGACCTACAGCCCTGACAGAACTGAAATGCAATCAGAATTCAGCATGGAACAAGGAAGGATTCCATGGGAGGCTCACAGTGAAGAGCAAATTTTCATTTTCATTCTTTTTTTTAGAAAAGGAGGATGACCCCCGGCCTCTGCATCTGGGAGATGCATACGGCCACTTTATTGATTATTCTCAGGACCTTACAAAGTATTACAACAATGAGCTTGAATCCACCATCTTGGCAACACATGCCGCTACTCCTATCCAAAATGATGAAGGGGTGCTAGCTGGGCCACTACCCAAACCACTCACCTAGGCCTAACATCAAAAGCCGGAAACCGAAACATATTCGGAAGCCCCAGCCGAGCCACATACCGGGTCTGGGGCACAATCCAGTCAGACGCACTCGTGTGTCATCGCCGCCATCTTCCACATGTCCGTCTTCAGATCATATTGAGGCTTCTACCTTGTTTGGCCAATCTACCATCTACGTCACCATGACGCCAGACAACAACCTCCTCCTGTGCGAGTCCATCCCCGTGCATCGGGCGGCGAGCCTCCGCAGCGCCATGCCGCCGATTTTCACCGCCATCAATGAGAGATGAAGTACCGCTCCACCACGGCATGTACAAGGTGAGGAAGGGCAAGGTCCCCATCGGAGACACGGCCGGAAGAGAAGCACCGCAGCCCCGAGACACTGCGTGGAGTTGCGACGCAGTAGATCAGGCTGGCCGCCACCAGGAACCAGACAAGCACGCCATGCACACTTATTCTTATGAACACACCATGTAAGAAATGTTGTAGTCAGTATAATCTTATATGTTAACTTCTTTCTTCTATGAAAAGGTATCAAAATTCGGCATCTGCAATTCATTCGCAGCAGCTTGGCTTAATCATATAAAAAAACAGAGTTTTCATATTGGATTAACCTTTGTTGGTAAGATTGATGGCGAAAACAAAGACAATTCTGCATTCTGAATGAGCGCACGTCTGCTACGGACGGTGTCAGAGCATCACGTGAAGTGTTAGAACAACTACTGCTGCATCTTAATCTGATATGATATGCCGCAGCTGATAGTTTCTGGACAAGCTGAAGCACATTTGTTCTCTTCAATAGTTTGTGCACAAAGCAAGCTGGATGCTGGAAATTTTGATGCTCATAGGATCTAAGACATCTTAAACGATGGCAATTTTGACGCCAATTTGGCATGTAGTTCATATATAATTTCTAAGATTCCTAAGAGTTCTTCATGTGGGGAACTTGCTCGACAGGGGGGAACCTGTTGTGAGGTGGCAGCTCGACCGAAGACGCTTGACAGGGCTGGTGGCAGCGCGCGCTAAGGCACAACGGCACGGAGAGGGCAGGACCTGGGGGCTGGGGCTCCCCCACTCGAACTTGGATAACCTGCGGCGCGTGCTAGGGCACGACAGCACAGCAAGCGCAGCACCAGGGAGCTGTGGGCTCTATCAAAATGGCAGAGAAGAAGTCCAAAAATATCCTTTCGTACCATTTGGGAAATGATGGGGTTGCCCTTCCGCGTGGGCGGCCAAATCTGCCTGGTACTCCAATGCATGCTTTCGGAGTATCAGGGTACCGTAAAAGAGCTAACATAATTTCTTTGTGTTCGATATAAAATCATACATTCAAATAAAGGCAGAATATGTAAGAGACTACGCATTGGGTTAAGGACCAACACTCGCGGAATAAGAGGTTAATGAAGTACTAACAGAACATGTGGCTAAATCGCAAAAATAAGAGAGAGGATCATATATGTAACATGAGAAGAGTAATTTTAACATGCTCCCTCTTACCCCCTCTTTTGACATGGGAGGTAAGAAGGTAAGAGTAAATCAGACCACTATTTAATCGAATCAATGGCTCAGTTTTATTATTTACTCTTACCTTTCATGTGAAAAGGGGAGGTAAGAGGGATCATGCTAAAATTTGCCACAGGAGAAAATAGTAAAAATGACTGATTCATAATGGCCTACCTTTAGGTGACAGTCTGACAGGGAAATGAGCTAGCAACTAACCAGAAAAGTGACCAGAATATAATAATATGATATATGAGCACTTCTCTCAAATTTAGTGTTATTTTTTTATTTCCCATGCAAATTGTATTTATTGTAAAGTAGACAGTAGCAAAAGGTTGCATTGTTTCAAGCAAGCATGAAGACATGGACTATGCAAAGTAACACATAACACGACAATAAACATATGCCAGTCGTTACAATGATTGCAAGCATTCCTACAATTTTTTAATCTATAGTAGTAGGTGGTTCTTTTCGGATCCACGCAATAATTCAGTTCCATGTTAAACAGAAGAAAAAACTGATAAGGAGATTTTATCAGAGTAAACAGGTACACGATCAGTCCATCACATGTGGTGTAACCGTGTAAGTGCATTTATAAGCCCTGATAGGCTATTAAGCCTAATTAAGTTAATAGTCAACAAATGATCAGCTTAGCAGTTCACGAGAATTAATGTAACTTCTATGAGAACAGAATAGATAAAGATTAAAGAATGAGATGTGTGATTTATGTCAAATGTTGCTGTACATTCGGTTTGCAATTTTTGTACTTATTAGTAAACCACTTCTCCAATGAAAACAAAGATAATAATCAGAACAAATATCAAAGAAAACTTAAAATGCAAATAACAGCGAGGTGCACATTTGAACAACTGGATATAAAAGGAAAGACAAATATTAAAGGTACTATCGGCTGAAATTTGCACTCTTTTCTCGAACAACACCAAAATGCGTATAATATTGTCCAGTATTAGAATAAGAACGGCAAGAAGGCACAAAACTGCACAAATTGAAACAGCAAAAGAGAACGAAGGGGCACAAATCTCAAGAGTGGTTCTCCTACACCCACTCTCGGTGCACCCACGGTGCACCCACGCAAGAAAACATATCAAAATATTTTGAAAAAAATCTGAAACTTCGTGGAAATGCATCAACAAATGTTATGGGGGCTTGAAAAATTTGGTGGCCAAATAACATTCGAGGAGCTCTCTACAAAAAAGACAAAATCACTGAAAATTACTCAAAATGTACGTGCACTGTTTGAGCAGATTTTGCAATTTTATCTTTTTTGTAGAGCGCTTCTCGAATATTATTTGACCGCCAAATTTTGCAAGCCCCCATAACATTTGTTGATCATCATTTTCACGAAGTTTCATATTTTTTTGAAATGTTTTAATATGTTTTCTTGCGTGGGTGCACCGTGGATGCACTGAAAGTGGGTGCAGCCACTACTTTCCCAAATCTAGAAACTCTAAGCAAATGGAAAAGGAAAACTAAACTCAAAATAAGAAGAAACAAAAAAGGCTAGCTTAACATTAAAAAAAATGTTTCTTTGTTACATGAATTTCTTACCCGGCCAGACAACATAAATGGTATGCTAAATCATCTTAACCCCCAATGTATTTAGTGGGACATATCCTGCGAAAGTGCACATCTTTCCAAAAATTTGAAATACCATTTAAAAAGCACATACAAATTCTCACAAAAGTGTACTATTGTGGAAGAGCATGTACTCCCTCCGTCCGGAAATACTTGTCATCAAAATGGATAAAAAGGGGTGTATCTAGAACTAAAATACATCTAGATACATCCCCTTTTATTCATCTTGATGACAAGTATTTCCGGACGGAGGGAGTAGCACCTCCGTGCATACTTTCTCGTAAGAGAAATCCTTTTACGAAAACAAAACAAGACAAAATAGGCTAATAGTGTCAAAGCATAGTTTTAATTTTAGTACACTATTCACATTCGGTTTTCTTTTCTGTAGCACACAAAGTACACTGGATTTGAAGTTTCAAATTGGCATGAATGTACAAAACGCCCTTACAAAGTAAGAGAATTATTTTCAGAATTTTAAGATACTTGCACATGTGCTTTTCTGATTGTATTTTCACATTACCAAAAACATGCCAATTTTCACAGGATATGTACCACCATCTTTATATTCTTCCTAGTTTGTTTTATAGTTATCGTGTGGAGTTTGTGTGTGATCATGGCAGTACTGTAAAGGGTGAATGCACATTTGTCCATTGTATCCAGAATTCTGGATTATCTGCCATCCATATTAGTATTATTTACTCCATACGTATTCGGAAATATAACACTGATATTGTCAATTAGATCTAGATTATCTTGCATTCGTCTCGAGACTATTCACACTTTATAGTTTCCTATTTCCCCAATATGAGTTGGCTGCTTCATAAAAAATGCAACGCTTCTTCTATAACACTTGGCCAGACAAGCACAACATCATAAAAAATGTATCAAAGCCAACCTATAAACCTCATCACGTTTCATGTCATTTAGCAAAAACAACACATGACTAACATGGTAATCTTAGCCAAAGGGGTTTAAGAAATTCAACACAACCAAACGCTGAAGCTATTCTGAACATCCAATACAGACCCAGACAAGGGGAACACACTTAAGGTTGGAAGTGCATTTATCTTATTCTGTGAGAAGCAGATTTCAAAATACTAAAAATAATATGAGGAAAAGTACTGTTTGAAATGAAATATGCCTGCTTTTGCAAGATTGGGTGTGAACCATATGGGAGGGAACCACGTCCTCCAGGGTTTAGGATCAACCAAATTGGTTCTGGTATCATTTTCCAAGTCGCACACTCCTATGTCACGTGGATCATCTTTGCCGCTGAGTAATTCTTCGTGATCATCATGAGTAAAATATAGATGGTTTGCCATCAAGCCTGGATGATCCTTTACGCTAAAGCAAGATGTTGTGCTTTTCCCAGTAAACAATGTATATTCACCTGTCCCTCTCGTCTTGACACGCTTTAGCTCAAAAAAATCCACCGTGTACACTTCATAAGCAGTGACATACGTCTCACCATCTGGTTGTTCAGGATCCAAACTTTCCTCCTTAATGATTTGGAGGACATCTCCCCATGGTGCCTGAACAATGTAGCACTTCTGGACCATCCAAACTAGATTTGGTAAAATCCTTCTGTGGACGACAGATGGTCCGTTCAAATCAAACACATCGATTGCGCCTGCCTCAGTCATTGCGTAGAAACAGCCATCATGGTGTATGCAATCTGCATAGAAACTATGCATTTGGAGCCAGTTCCAGTGTGCATCTCCCACTTTGGCGAACGAGAGCTGTGCGTATGGCTGATGGATGAGCATGACAGTGCATTCCCCTGCCGATGGATCGGACGACAAAATTGCCTTCAGATAGACCAGATCTCCGTACCTATCCAAAGGGCATGCATAGGGTGTATCCTCCACCCTCGGAAGCTCTCCGTCGTAGAAAGACATCTTGTACTTTTCAAGAACCCTGTCGTTGTTTACGACAGGTTTAACACACTAGTAGAAAAAGGGTCAAATGTGAAGCACATTAGTGCCGGTTTGAATTTGAGCCGGCACTAATGTGACCATTAGTGCCGGTTCCAACGGCTAGGCGGGCGGGCATCATTAGTACCGGTTCGTGGGCAACCTTTAGTACCGGTTCATGCCACGAACCGGTACTAATGAGGCTGTGTCAGGCTATGGTCAGGCTGGGGCCCCCACGAAGACCTTTAGTACCGGTTCATACCCTGAACCGGTACTAGAGTTTCTTAGTAAGCTGATTTTTAGTCCCACCTCGCCAAGAGAGAGGCAGTATGAGCGGTTTATAAGCCGTGAGTGCACAGACAATGACGAAGAGTTGCAATGCTCACCTGCATGTTGATTAGCTTCAAGCCTTGCGGAATAGTATAGATTGCACTGAGCTATGTGCAGTGCAGTCTACACTATTCCGAATGGCTTGAAGCAAATTAACCAGCATTGCACCTCTTTTTTATTTTTAATAACTTATTTGAACTCCGGACTTCTTTTGTGTTCAGTATGCAGCATTCAAAGCGACGTCATCAATTTCCAACATGTTCTGACATCATTTGTTGTTTTTCGGTCATTTACCTAATTGTTTAGAGAGCTAAATGACCGTGAAATTGAAAATCACTACAAAATGAATTCTGAAAATGTTGAAACTTGGCATGGTATCATCATTTCACCCGCATAGCATGTGCGAAAGAGTAGAGAGGGTCACGGCAAAAACTGGACGCACTTCGTGTACAAACTGGACAAACTCTTTCGGAGTATCAGGGTTTCGGACGAGAACTCATCTGTTACACGGGCACTTCAATGTTTTTAAACTTATTTGAACTCCGGACTTTTTTTGTGTTCAGTATGCAGCATTCAAAGCGACGTCATCAATTTCCAACATGTTCTGACATCATTTGTTGTTTTTCGGTCATTTACCTAATTGTTTAGAGAGCTAAATGACTGTGAAATTGAAAATCACTACAAAATGAATTCTGAAAATGTTGAAACTTGGCATGGTATCATCATTTCACCCGCATAGCATGTGCGAAAGAGTAGAGAGGGTCACGGCAAAAACTGGACGCACTTCGTGTACAAACTGGACAAACTCTTTCGGAGTATCAGGGTTTCGGACGAGAACTCATCTGTTACACGGGCACTTCAATGTTTTTAAACTTATTTGAACTCCGGACTTCTTTTGTGTTCAGTATGCAGCATTCAAAGCGACGTCATCAATTTCCAACATGTTCTGACATCATTTGTTGTTTTTCGGTCATTTACCTAATTGTTTAGAGAGCTAAATGACCGTGAAATTAAAAATCACTACAAAATGACTTCTGAAAATGTTGAAACTTGGCATGGTATCATCATTTCACCCGCATAGCATGTGCGAAAGAGTAGAGAGGGTCACGGCAAAAACTGGACGCACTTCGTGTACAAACAGGAAATAGAAGAAAAGAAATAATGCAGAAAAGGAAAAAACTATTCAAAAAATTACTCAAAAATAAATAGAAGAAAATAAATAATGCAAAAAAGAAAAAAACTATATAAAAATTACTCAAAAATAAATAGAAGAAAATAAATAATGCAGAAAAGATAAAACTATATAAAAAATTTGTTGGCGCGCTGTCCAGTGGGCCTGCCAGACCTAGGGTGTGCAAATGCAGGCCCAGAAGGTCCAGCAGACTCACAGGGCAGCGCGCCCTAGTTAGGCCCAGAAGCCTGCTATATAGAGAAGCTCGAAGGAGCAGCCGTGGCTGGGTTTATAAACCAGTGCGGCTGCTCTTCGCTCGGCGAGGTGGGAATAAACATTTGTGCACCGCCGGTGGCAGTGCACAACCATTAGTACCGGTTGGTGGCTCCAACCGGTACTAAAGGAGTCGTTTCCTGCCCCTTGGCCTGGCGAAAATTGGCCTTTAGTACCAGTTGGTGGCTTCAACCGGTATTAAAGACCCCTCCTATATATATGGCACTTACAAAAAAATCAGTTTCATTGACCACCAGTACTTCTTTTCGATCCAACTTCTTCGCCGCGCCCGTCGCCCATCGCGCGCCACCCTCGCCGCCCCCGCCGCCCGTCGTCGCCGTCACCGCCGTCGCCCACGCCATCCGTCGTCGCCGTCACCGCCGTCGCCCCCGCCACCCATCGTCGCCGTCAACGCGTCGCCCCCGCGCGCCACGCCCGTCGCGCCGCCGCCTCTCGCCCCCGACGCGCCCGTCCCCGCCGTCGCCCGCCGCGGCCCGTACGCCGCTGCCCCCCGCTCGTACACACACACACACACCACACACCATACACACACATTGTTTTTACTTATTTTCTATTTTCTGTTGTTTAGATTAATGTTAGATAAATTACGTAGATAATAATGTTAAATGTTAATGTTAGATGAATTATATGGAAAAGATGTTAAATATTAATGTCAAATATATTTTACATGAATTAGAACAAGTTGAACTAGTTGAATTAGTATAGCTAGATATTAATTAGGTATATATATGAGATTTGAACTAGTTGAATTAATATAACTAGTTTATTTTTAGTATGAAAATTAATAGAACAAGTTTATTTTTAGTAAGAAAATTTAGGTATATGAGATTTGATGATCTAATCAAAATATTACTATATAGAACTACCTACTTTATTTTAGTAAGAAATTAATAAAACTAGTTTATTTTTAGTAAATGCTTAGTTGAATTAATAGAACTAGTTTATTTAGTTGAATTAATAGAACTAGTAAGTGTTTAATGTTTCACCTATATATGAACATATATGTTAGATATTAGATATAAATTATATGTTAGATATATATTTAATTTAGTTATATGAGATTTCATTATCTAATTAACATTTTATTATATAGAACTAGCTACCTTATTTTTAGTAAGAAAATTAATAGAACTAGTTTAGTTGAATTAATTAGTTGAACTAGTTAGTTCAATTAGTTCAATTAATTAGGTATATTCTTCGTAAGTGCTTAGTTGAATTAGTTCAATTAATTAGTTGAACTAGTTGAATTAACAGAATTAGTTGAATTAATAGAACTAATAAGTGTTTAATGTTTCACCTATGAACATAGGAATGTCGTCTGACGACGAACACGATTTCATTATGTGCGAATACTGCGAAGACCAGCGCGGCCTGTGCGGCAGAAATTTTCTAGTTGATGATAGACGCTTCAGCATCAAGCTGGATGAGAACTTCGAAGTGGATACAGTAAGTCACAACGACAAGTCTTTTTTCGTAATTAAGCATGACTTATGCTTCATTTGCTTCACCTTTTAATTTTAATTTTTCACTATTCTACTAGCGTATCCCCTGCCATGCAAGAATTTTTGTCTTGGATAAGATAGGTTTCAGTCCTAACGAAACTATGGAGGTAAAAAGAGTTTACTTGAAGACCGAGCATGGTTATACCTTCAACGTCAAATTATACAATGCAGACACATACACCTATTTTGAATGCAAAACTTGGCAAGCACTATGCAAGGCTTATGCATTTGAGCCTGATATGGTTATCACCTTTGATATTCGTCCGGAAGATGATATTGAAGGTAATAGAGACATCTGGGTCGATGTGCAGACGCCTCCAGTTCTACCATTATGTGAGTTTCTCAACCATATTTATGTCTTCGATATGAGATTATTTGAACCAGTTGAATAATTAATAGATCTCAATTTATATTGACAGCTTACTTCCAATCAAGCAAACATGTCCGGCGCTTGGTAGACAGGACCGTCCACTGTCCCGGGGCTGAACTAAACTGCGAGGAGACAAGTCATTATGTTTCATGGCTTGAGGATCTTGATGTTGTCAAGATAAATTTCTTTCCTGCACTTAGAAATGTTAGTACTCAAAATGTGCGACCAATAGTGTTCGTACTGAACTATGGTCACATATATTTAGGAAAGATGGTAAGATTTCTACTATTTCTTCTCAATGCATCTTTTGCATACATTATTTTTTTAAGCTAAACTTCATTGCTAAGTATGTTACTATACGATGTTCTTCAACAGGGACTCCCGATGAATGTTGTGCCTGATTGGATCGAGACTAAAGGTACCATGAATATTGTTAGCTTACGGCCAAGATATCCTACAATGCACTTTAGTGCATTCCGGATTTCTAATAGCGAGGAATGCTTAATAGTAAAAGACTTGAGCAAAATTGTGAACGATCACAGAGAAGTACTAGGGGGCAGCAATCAGAAGCGCAACCCACGATTAGGAGACGGGTTCATCTGCATGCTCCAATATGATGAATCAGCAAAGCTATACATGTTCTATGCTATTTTACCTGAGAGAGAGCAGCAGGAGTGATTAATTAGCTAGTTCATGCTCTTAGTACTTGTCCTCTCATGTCCGTGTTCTTCGTCCTGAACTTAATCTCAAAGAGTGATTTGCTTTTGTGGTGTTATGAACGCTTATAATATCATTACCATGTTGAACTCGATGATATCTTTGCTATGAAAACCGTTGGTGATGATATATATGATGCAAGAGTTTTTATATTAATTAATATGATGATGATGAGTTATTATATCATTTATGAAAGAAATTGCATATTAGTTTCAACTGGATGGATTCTAGCTAAGTGATCAAGTATATGCCATATCCATATTACCTCGATCACTTAAGTAGATGATCAAGTATATATAATATGGATATGACATATACTTGATGACTTAGCTAGGATCCACACGCATCCAGTCAAACTAATCACCTAATGATTTAACAACTCATTATAATGTAAAACAATCACTAAATTAATTTGAAAACACAAAATTGAAGTAAAAATAAAAAATAAAACCAAAACACACCAAAACATTTAGTACCAGTTGGTGTTACTAACCCGTACTCATGTCCTACGCGCCCACGGAGCTGGCTCGTGCCACGTGGTTGCCCTTTAGCACCAGTTTGTGCTGAACTGGTACTAAAGGGGGGGGGGGGCTTTAGTGCCTACAATTTAGTGCCAGTTACCGAACCGGCACTAAAGGCCCTTACGAACCGGTGCTATTGCCCGGTTCTGCACTAGTGACATGCTCCATGGTTGTGATAGGAGGGAGTGTAATCTTGTCACCGGTGATAGGGTTGAGAAGCATCAGGTCAGACTTCTCATCCATGGTGATTAGCCATCCATGTGATGAACCAATCAGTTGTTGATGGGAGGTTCAGGGAGGGGCATGGAGTAGGCCTTTCGTTCAGAGAGACTGTACATGCCAAGAGCCTTCGCACCGGTGGCCTCGGTACCATAGAGTAAACAGGGTGTCTGCCTACTGGGGCAGATGCCGTTGCGGCGGACCGTGGAGTATGCCTTCTGCCAGAGTGTGCAGACGGCGGCGGATCGGAGGAGGTCCGAGCACTGGAGCAACTGGAATATGCTGATCAATATGTCAGCTGGTAACCCAGACCAGTCTTGAGCCAGAGCCCGAGCTGCCATTGCGGGAGACAAACACCACAGCTTTAGAGCAGGTCGACTACAATCGCACGGGTGGCCGGAGCTGCAAATCAATCACCCCTTCGTCCCCTCTCTCGGACAACAAGGGGGAAACCCGCGCCGCCGGCCCTCCTCTCTCCTCCTCTAGCGCTGCCGCCACCTGAGGCGCCTTCGGAGAAGCCGTGGTGGGTGCCGGGAAAGGTAGCAAAGGGGATCGTCTCCCGCGCGCGGCCCTGGGCGAGATCCGGTGGTGGCGTGTGGCGATCTGCGGCGTTGCGGCGGCGGTGGGCTCGCCCCGGTGGCGTGGGAGGTCAGGTCCGGCCCGCCCCGAGCTCGTGGTGCTGGTTCTTCGTTGTGCGAGGCCCTTCTATGGGGCTGACCGGCGCTGCAGGGCTCCGGTTACCGGCGGTGATGTTTTTTAGGGGGTACCGGCGGTGATGGTGCTTGTGGCAGGGTCTCTGGGCGTGCCCTCGGCCGGATCTGGCCCTCCGACAAACTTGGCCATATGGGCCGTGCCACGCGGGCTGGCCCACAGAAATGGAATTTTGGCCCGGTATATGCCCGACACAACACGCGATTAAAAGGGCGCCATGGAACAAAGCCGACCTTGAAGTTGCTAAAAAAGAACAACCTTGAAATCTAGGCCTTAAGGCCGGGGATGGGGCGACCCTTTTAATTTTGTGTTGGAACGATCCGACGCGGCACGCCGTCCGACTTGTAACTAGGTTTTTTCATATATTTTTAGATTTTCTGTAATTTTGTTAAATTTAACATTTTCTTTGTTCTTACTTTTTTTAGATTTCTCTGAAGTTTTAGAAAATAAAAGACTCGAAAGGCTGAAATGGAACCCGAACACCCTTTATAACTGGCATGCTGGGCCGATCCCCGTGGCCAGACATTCAGGCCAGCACGACACAACCCTTTTACAGCTGGGTCGTGTCATGCCGACCCGTGTGGCCAGGTTGGCATCTGAGGCCTTTCTACCCTGGCTGCTCGACATGTGTTGGTGTTGTCCTGATGGGGCGAGCAGGTGGCTTCCGGATGCCGGTGATCTGCGTTCCTGACCAATGCCATCAGTGAGGGGTTGGATCCAGTCAAGATCTGACCCAGTGTCGGAATGTTTTTTGTGCGGCCTGTCTTCTGTGTTGCATGTCCATGTTTGCCATGTGTCCTAACTATGGCGAAGAGTCAGCTTTGGAAGCCGGAGCGATGACCCTGGGTGGTGACGCTATGCGTTTG
Source organism: Triticum aestivum (assembly GCF_018294505.1). NCBI lineage: Eukaryota > Viridiplantae > Streptophyta > Magnoliopsida > Poales > Poaceae > Triticum > Triticum aestivum. Next base: position 630,579,800 of record NC_057812.1, on the reverse strand, counting down.
GCTTTGCAGTGAGCAGCGGTGGTGGCTCCTCCTCTTAATCATGTGGGTAGCAAGGGGAGGGGTGAAGAGTGAATCTGGTGTCGTTGTGGTGACGACCCACAAGTATAGAGAATCTATCATAGTCCTTTCCATAAGTAAGAGTGTCGAACCCAACAAGGAGCAGAAGGAAATGGTAAGCGGTTTTCAGCAAGGTATTCTCTGCAAGCACTGAAATTATCGGCAATAGATAGTTTTGTGATAAGGTAATTCGTAACAGGTAGCAAGTAACAAAAGTAAACAAGGTGCTGCAAGGTGGCCCAATCCTTTTTGTAGCAAAGGACAAGTCTCGACAAACTCTTATATAAAGGAAAACACTCCCGAGGACACATGAGAATTATCGTCAAGCTAGTTTTCATCATGCTCATATGATTCGTGTTAGTTACTTTGATAATTTGATATGTGGGTGGACCGGTGCTTGGGTACTGCTCTTCCTTGGACAAGCATCCCACTTATGATTAACCCCTCTCGCAAGCATCTGCAAGTATGAAAGAAGAATTAAGGTAAATCTAACCATAGCATCAAACATATGGATCCAAATCAGCCCCTTATGAAGCAACACATAAACTAGGGTTTAAGCTTCTGTCACTCTAGCAACCCATCATCTACTTATTACTTCCCAATGCCTTCCCCTAGGCCCAAATAATGGTGAAGTGTCATGTAGTCAACGTTCACATAACACCACTAGAGGAAAGACAACATACATCTCATCAAAATATCAAACGTATACCAAATTCACATGACTACTTATAGCAAGACTTCTCCCATGTCCTCAGGAACAAACGTAACTACTCACAAATCATATTCATGTTCATAGTCAGAGGGGTATTAATATGCATAAAGGATCCGAACATACGATCTTCCACCAAATAAACCAACTAGCATCAACTACAAGGAGTAATCAACACTACTAGCAACCCACAGGTACCAATCTAAGGTTTTGAGACAAAGATCGGATACAAGATATGAACTAGGGTTTGAGAGTAGATGATGCTGGTGAAGATGTTGATGGAGATTGACCCCCTCCCGATGAAAGGATCGATGGTGATGACGATGGTGACGATTTCCCCCGTCCTAGAGGGATGTTTCCCCGGCAGAACAGCTCCGCTGGAGCCCTAGATTGGTTCCGCCCCGAGACGGTGTCACGACCGGTTTTCCAATAAAAATATTTATTGAGAAACCAATCTTTTGAGTCCAGTATGAGAGAAATCCTCCTCACTGGTAGACAATTTCTTGATACAATAAGCCAGTAGCATAAAATATATTACAGGGTTGAACTACGGTTGCTCAACCAAATTATTACAAGCACGCCAATAATTATACATAATGGCGGACATGACACAGTGGTGTGGAGGCATACTACTGACTCGAGGATAGGGCGGTGGTGGAAAAACACAGCGGGGAGAGAAATACAAGACTCTATGTCTATCATCTCATCGAGCGTCAAGGTGAGGCTCGATGAATTTATTTGGTAGCGGAAGCGGATATAAAACAGTGACCAAATCCAGGGTCGCACGAGACTGACTGGGACTCCTCTAAGTGTCGGACTCGCTATCGAACTCTTCATCCATGAAATCGCCTTCGTCAGCATCTGGCCAAATCAACAAGCCAGTGAGTACTTTGAAAGTACTCGCAAGACAGTTCGGACGTAAGATATAACAAATGCATGCATGGATGCGTCATGAATATATTCACCAATGTTCATTCAAAATTATCATAACAAGGTAAGTAAAAGGGAAACGGCGGTAGTCCGCCTGAAATCCCAACAGAACATAAACAATTTCCGATCGGGTGTCTGAAGCGACGCCTCGAAAGGTGAACAAATAAATATAAGGAAAAAGATGCCACAGTCGGGCGTCTTAGCGACACCACATAAAGGGCTTTAAAAGAAATACCTCAGTCGGACGTCGGGGCGACGTCGCAGAAAGGGCTTTAAAAGAAATGCCACAGTCGAACGTCGGGGCGACATCACAGAAAGGGCTTTAAAAGAAATGCCACAGTCGCACGTCGGGGCGACATCACAGAAAGGGCTTTAAAAGAAATGCCACAGTCGGACGTCGGGGCGACATCACAGAAAGGGCTTTAAAAGAAATGCCACAGTCAGACGTCGGGGCGACATCACAGAAAGGGCTTTAAAAGAAATGCCACAGTCGGACGTCGGGGCGACATCACAGAAAGGGCTTTAAAAGAAATGCCACAGTCGGACGTCGGGGCGACATCACAGAAAGGGCTTTAAAAGAAATGCCACAGTCGGACATCGGGGCGACATCACAGAAAGGGCTTTAAAGGGCAGATAAATAATAATCATAATAAACTTTTAATTCATAAGAATAAAAGGGTTAGTCCATCCACAGGAATATCATTTAACCGGAATTATCACTCAAGCGAAACACCAGAGTCTCTGTCATCAACACTGTCATTGTTAGGACAAGATAATACGAATTTGGACATGGAATAGATGATTTGGAGGGATATATGACTCTGCAGAGTTTGTACAAAATTATTCCCACAGCCAACGGATTTCTGTAGTCACGAAGGACTAGTTCCGTTTACGGTATTTCGGAAGAAAACACAGCTAACCAGTACACACCCATCATACCTCTCGATGCTAGGAATCACCCTAGACATCGTCCAAGAAAAACTTTTGAGACGGGGAGATCACAATCTCGAATAGCATGGGATCAAATTTATATACCTGCGCTCTAAGGGGTGCCCCCCTCTCGGTCCCAATCGGAAACACCCATGCCCCCTGACCGGATGACTGGCTTTAATCCAGGGCCATGGAACCATCATCACGGCCTCTCCTCTTTGGTGTGTACCATGAAAGCGGTTTGCAACTTACTAAACCATATTCCTTGCGGAAAACATGTGGTAGTACATGGAAGGAAATGAGAGGTACTGGACCGATACGGTTTGACGCTGAAGTCACATAGTCTGGCGTAAGACTGGCATGCTACAACACTGCCATCTTACCCATCCTCATGCCAACACATGGCCATTCATATTCACATTCATCCACGTATGGATCATCGAACTCACTTACCTCATTATCACATAAAATAACGTTCATCGATATGCTTCTCAACATGCCATGAAACTAACTAAATGCAAAACATGCCAAGACACTCATCATATCAAAAGTTCAAACATGCTTGCCTGGTTCGGAGTAGTCGGAGCCTAGCTCGGTGAAGTTCACGGCTCCGTCACCTCCCTCGGTATCTACGGTATAAAGAAAATATATGCGCTATCGTGAATACCAAGGAGTGCACAGAAAGTACTTCAAATAATTTTCAAATAAATCTGATAAAAAACTAGACAAAATTTTAAAGAGAACAGAAGAAGAATCAACCAAAAATACTTTTCTGCTTAAAAGTTATGAAGGTTTTTGTCCAGGGACTCATCTGTAATGAAACAGAAGTTTTCTAGGGGCTAGTTTATAAAAACAGAAAGCGCTTCGGTAGCGACTACGCCAGCCTAGAGGAAAGACGTATTTTGCCCGAAGGCGCTTCCAGAAAATGGTTCGATAGAAAGGGCAGAGAGGCTGACGGTGGGGTCCCACTCGTCAGGTTCAAATGTTCAAACGGGGCGGCAGAGTTCGCCGGTGCCCGAGAGCTGCGGTGGTCGCCGGCGGCGATCCACGGCGAGGCAGAGAGATCGGATGGTACCTCCGTGCTCAGGGCACCCTTCCGCGTCGGTTGATGGTGGTGGAGGCGGTCGGCGAGCACCACGTCGACGGCGAGCTTTGCTCCGGCGGACGGCGGCTCGGGTGGTTGAGGGGCTCGTTGGAGAGGGCTGCAAGGGTTAAATTGAAGAGGGGGTTATGATCCTGGTAGCTAGAGAGGGTAACGAACGGGGTTTGGGCGCCGGAGACGGCCTCACCGGAGCGAATCGAGGTGGCGGCCGAGGCGGATCGGGGCGGCCGGAGTTGGGGGAGGAGACCTCCTCGAGGTCCTCCGAGTGGCCTGGCGTGGCGCTGGTGCGGAGTGGGGATGAGGCGTGCATGAGGTTGAGCTCGGGGGCCCTTTTTATAGGCGGCTCGAGGCGGTTGCCGTGAACGGGGTCTCCGGCGAGCGATTACGGTGGCGCAGTGCTCGGTCGGGGGTGGTTAGGGAGTCGAGCGCCGTCGTGGGAGTCTACTGGGTCCGTTTTGGTGCTAATCGAGCTGGATTAGAAGCTTAAGGCATGCTTTGGTCGGAACGGGACGGCGCGGGTCCGTTGGCGGTAGAGAGCGCGTCCAGGGCCATCGGGCCACGGCGACGGTGCAGCGGGGGTGTGCTGGCGTGCATGAGGCCACGCGGAGAGCCAGGGAGCGCTGGGCGGCGTGGAACGGCGTTGAGCCGCCGTTCTTGCCCCCTGCCAGCCGCCACGGGAGGTCCCGACGCCGCGAAAGACTCCGGCGAGGGCGGGCCATCGTGCCACCGACGCCAGGAAGAGGCCAAGTGAGCGTGTGGTGCTCCAGACAGTAGGAAGAGGTGGAGAGAAACGTGCCAAAGGCACTGTGAGCGCGTGAGAGGAACTGACGAACGCACACGACACTGAATCTGAACTTTTCTGAATTTTTGAATAGTAACAATGCCCGCAAGGTGTTCGACAGAATGAAAATGGCATCTAGGGATTTTTCCTTGAGCTGATACTTGGTGGAGTGGCTTCTCATTGATCAAATAGGTTGCCTGAATTTTGGTGGAATTTTTGGAGTAGTGTAGATATGAATTTCATCAAATTTGGCAAATCTGGTCCAAACTTGCAGAGGCTGAATTTTGAAAATTTTGAAAATAGAAGGAGTGGATCAAGATGGTTCTGGGTTGTGGGTACAAAGGACTATCCAGGGGAGTTGGTTTGAGGTCAAAACTCAAATGCAATATGTCACTTGCTTTGAAAATCATTTGGGCTTAAGATAATTTTCAGAATTGATTTGAGGGGGAAAAATAATTAGAATAAAATCCAAAACTTGTTTGGATTAGCTGGGACAGAGAACTTAGGTTGATCACAAGGTGTAGGGGAGATTTTGGAGGATTTTACCACATGGGAACAATGCAAAGTCAAGGGTGGTTCCAAGATATGAAAATCCCCAAATTTTCATAGAACTTCATTTTAAAAGAAAACAATTTAAACTCAAAAATAAATTTGAGAGAGAACCAACAGAGAGGAAGTTCCAAAAGATCAACCACCAAAGTTTTTGATAAAAACCAAATAAAATTTTTGGAGTGTCACAACACCTACCCCCTTAGGAAAAATCTCGTCCCCGAGATTTCAGCTGATCCTTAAATAGGTGTGGATGCTCAGTCCGAAGAAAATCCTCGCTTTCCCAAGTTGCTTCACTGTCGGTGTGATTGCTCCACTGGACTTTGAAAAACCTGATGGTCTTCTGTCGGGTCCTCCTTTCAGACTCCTCTAATATTCTTATGGGATGTTCTCGATAAGTGAGGTCTGGCTGCACATCAATGTTTTCATGGGATACTTGTTTCTCTGGGTTGCTTACATACTTCCTTAATTGAGAGATGTGGAACACGTCGTGAATGTCGGACAAGTCTTCGGGTAAGTCTAGCTGGTAGGCTACAGTGCCTCTTCGTACCACTATGCAAAATGGTCCAATGAATCTTGGTGCTAACTTCCCTTTTATCTTGAATCGTTGCAATCCTCTCATAGGGGATACTCTCAGGTATACGAACTCACCTGGTTCGAAGCTGACCCTACGATGTTTCTGATCATAATAACTCTTCTGTCGACTTTGAGCGGTCTTAAGTCGGTCTCTGATTAGCTTGACCTTTTCCTCGGCTTCTCTGAGCATGTCTGGTCCGAAGATGCGGCTGTCTCCGGTCTCTGACCAATTTAACGGGGTACGACATCTCCGTCCGTACAAAGCCTCAAATGGTGCCATTTGTAGGCTGGCCTGGTAGCTATTGTTATACGCGAACTCGGCGTATGGCAGGCTTTCTTCCCAACTGGTTCCATATGTGAGGACACATGCTCTCAGCATGTCTTCTAAAACCTGGTTTACGCGTTCTGTTTGTCCATCAGTCTGTGGGTGGTATGCGGTACTAAAGGCTAGTTGGGTTCCCAGAGCCTGTTGTAAATGCTCCCAAAATCTTGAGACGAACTGAGTGCCTCTGTCGGATATTATAGTCTTCGGGACACCGTGCAGACAAACTATGCGGGAAAGATAAATCCTGGCAAGCCTCTGAGTGGTGTAGGTTGTCTTCACTGGAATAAAGTGTGCCACTTTGGTCAACCTGTCAGTGATGACCCATATGGCATCATTCCCGTGTCGAGACCGAGGTAGTCCGACAATAAAATCCATCCCTATTTCATCCCATTTCCACTCAGGTATTTTGTTAGGTTGCAGTAGTCCGGCTGGTCTCTGATGTTCAGCTTTTATGCGTTGATATGAGTCGCAACATGCAATGAAGGCGGCTATGTCCCTCTTCATACCGTGCCACCAAAATCTTTCCTGAATATCCTTATACATTTTGGTTCCTCCAGGGTGGATCGAATATGGAGTGGTGTGTGCTTCAGCTAAAATTTGCTGTTTAAGGTCTTCTATGTTTGGCACGCATAGCCTTTCTCCGTACCATAACATTCCTTCATTGTCTATGACGAATTTCAAGGCCTTGCCCATATTCAACTTTCTTTTAATTCCTTCAATGCTGGGGTGACCGGGCTGAGCTTCTTTAATTCTCTCCACAAGGTTGGGTCGTATTTCCAAGTTTGATATGGTGCCTTCTGCTACCATCATCAAGTTGAGCTTGGCAAATTCTTGATGGAATTCGGGCCTCAAGCTGTGCAGATAGTTTCCGTTGGAGCTGGGGTTCCGACTCAGGGCATCGGCCACTACATTTGCTTTCCCTAGATGGTAATGGATCCCAACATCATAATCCTTTACCAATTCCAACCAGCGTCGTTGCCGTAAATTTAGTTCTGGCTGCGTGAAAATATATTTGAGACTTTTGTGGTCCGTATATATTTCACATCGATTCCCAAGTAAGAAATGCCTCCATTCCTTGAGTGCATGAATAACTGCTGCCATTTCTAAGTCATGAGTGGGATAATTTTCCTCATGCTTGCGAAGTTGCCTTGAAGCGTAGGCGACAACCTTGCCTTCTTGCATCAACACGCATCCGAGACCCTTTCTGGACGCGTCACAATATACTTCAAAATTCTTGCGTATGTCGGGTACAATTAATACCGGTGCTGTTGTTAATTTCCGCTTTAGCTCTTGGAAACTTTTCTCGCAGGCTTCTGTCCACTCAAATTTCTTATCTTTCTTGAGCAATTGTGTCATAGGCTTGGCTATGGTGGAAAATCCTTCAATAAATCTGCGGTAATATCCTGCCATTCCCAAGAAACTCCGTATGTCCATTACGCTGGCTGGTGATTTCCAGTCAAGTACGGCCTTAACTTTCTCTGGGTCCACTGCGATACCGTCTTGAGTCAGCACGTGGCCTAGGAAACCTACTTGTCTTAGCCAAAATTCGCACTTGCTGAACGTGGCATACAATTGGTGTTTTCTTAGCTCTCCTAGCACAATCCTGAGATGTTCTGCGTGCTCTTCTGGTGTCTTGGAGTATACCAGAATATCGTCGATGAATACCACGATGAACTTGTCCATAAACTTCATAAATATTTTGTTCATGAGGTGAACAAAATATGTTGGGGCGTTAGTTAATCCAAATGGCATCACTGTGAACTCGTACAGTCCATATCTGGAGGTGAAGGCTGTTTTGGGGATATCTTCCGTTCGTACCTTCAATTGATGGTATCCAGACCTTAAGTCAATTTTTGAGAATACTTTGGCCTGAGCGAGCTGATCAAATAAATCATTTATTCTTGGCATCAGGTATTTGTTTTTGACTGTGACCATGTTAAGTGCTCGATAGTCAATACACAATCTTAGTGTTCCATCCTTCTTTTTGGCGAATAAAATTGGTGATCCCCAAGGTGAGGAGCTGGCTCGAATGTATCCTTTTTCCAGTAATTCCTTTATTTGCTTCTTCAACTCGACCAACTCGGATGGTGCCATTCTGTATGGTTTCTTGTATATGGGGGCGGTTCCTGGCGCTAGCTCAATGCGGAATCTATTTCTCGGTCTGGTGGCATGCCTGGCAGCTCTTCAGGGAATACATCTGGAAATTCACACACTACTGGAACCTTGTTTAGCTCAGAAACGTCCACCTTATTTAATCTCGGTTGCTGGGGTCTTCTTCCTTCCTTGGCTGATACTCTTATTGTCTTCCCTTGGTGGTGTGTGAGAATCACGGTCCTGTTGTAACAGTCGATGAAACCTTTATTGGTGGTTAGACAATCCATTCCTAGGATGACATTCAGTCCTTTATTTTCCAATACAATAAGATTTGCGTGAAACTCCAATCCTTCGAACTCAATGACCACATTTTGACAGTAATTCTGAGAAACTTGCTGAATCCCAGGGGACTTGATGATCATGGATTTGTCCAAAGGAAGTATCGAAAATTTATTTTGCAAAGCAAAACTTTTCGAAATGAAAGAGTGAGAAGCTCCAGAATCAAACAAAACCATTGCAGGTATTGTGTTGACAGGAAACGTACCGAGTACGATATCCGGAGCATTTTGTGCCTCCTCTTTGGTTACGTGGTTCAGATGACCCTTCCTGTGGTTATTGTTGGGATTGAAATTGTTTCGCTTGGGTGCTGAATTATTGCCGCCGTTGTTCGGCTTTGGGGTTGAACTCCTTGGCTTGGGGCACTGTTTGGCATAGTGCCCTTCTTCTCCACAAGCGTAACAAGTAACACCGGGGCGATAGGTGAATTCCTTGTCCCTTGCATGAAAATTCTTGATTGGGCGTGAGGCATTGGATGAGAATTTGTGTGTCCCACCCTTTTGAAAATCTGTCTTGCTTCGGTGATTGTGAGCGAGATTCGTCTGGTCCCTTTTTCGTTTGCGGATATCTTCCAGACTGCGTCTCTCATTTTCCAGAGTAATGGCTTTGTCCACCAGTGTTTTAAAATCAGGAAAAGTGTGCACGACCAGTTGGCATTTAAGCGCGGGCGCCAGACCGTCAAGGAATTTCTCCATCTTCTTGATTTCAGTCATACGTTCCTCATTGGCGTAGCGGGATAATAGGGTAAATTGACTGTTGTAATCTGACACTGTCATGTTCCTTTGTTTGAGGTCATCGAATTCTCTCTTCTTGATTTTCATAATACTCTTAGGAATATGTGCACCACGGAAACCTTCCTTGAAATCATCCCAGGTTATGTCAGTTTCGTTGGGATGCATGTGCAGAAAATTTTCCCACCACGATGCGGCTGCTCCTGTGAGATAGTGTGGAGCATATAGTACTTTCTCGAGATCTGAACATTTTGCAATAATTAATTTCCTCTCCATATCTCGAAGCCAGTCCTCGGCTTCAAGAGGCTTGTCAGTGTGAGAAAATGTTTGAGGACGTGTCTTCTGTAGTTCAGATAACTTGGAATGCTGTTGATACTGTCCATGGTGATTTCCCATGTTGATGACTTGGTTCATCATCTCCCGATGTTGTTGCTGATTCTGCTCATAAAGGCGGCACATTTGTGAAAGTGCCGATTCACTGCCCTGTTGGCTTGATTGTCCCTGAGTGAACCCATTGTTGGGTTGCGTATCATAATTTTCCTCTGGTGGAGTTGGCATGGAGCGTGTCCAAGGACGAGACATTTTTCACTCTGGGGATATATTTTGTAAAACTGAAAAGAAAAGCGGAAAGAGTCACAAAACAAAACCATAAATGCATAAAGTTGGCAGATATAATTAAATATCCAAGCTTACTTAAGAAAAACAAATCGACTTGCGCACGGAGAAGGACTGCTCATTACATATCTTACACGCGGCCGGTAATTATACAATACATCACTCAGGATATGCGTACGAAATCCTGACATGTTATTTAGGCTAGTGCACTTCTCCAGATCCTACATGATGCGCAAACAGGCTACTTCTCACAACCTATGTACATATCTTACAAAGCGGTACAATACACGGCAGCTAAGCATACTCAGGTGGAGATGTCGACGACCTCCTTTGCCCTGCCGAGGGCGAGGCGTAGCGAGGTTGGGGACTCGACTTCCTCCTCGCTAATGGGCTCCATACGTGTAGTGTTGCGCAGAGCGGACGAAGTGGTTGCCAGGGGCGGAGCAACACGTACAGGAGTGGGCGCGAAGGTTGGTGCAGTGCGCGCTGGAGTGGGCATAATGACTTGGTTGAATTCTTCGGTAGAAGGCAGGCGACGAGCAGGCATAAAAGATGCTGATGACGAGACAAAAGTCAGTGGCGGAGCGATGGGTAGGAGCTCCCTCCTGTTGGCAGCACAGCCATGGACCGAGTCCATGCGGGTAGCTACGAAGTCGTCCACCAGGTTGTCGAAGGCTGCCTCCAGGGCCCGGAGATACTCAATGAGCATCTCAAAAGCCTCGTCTCGTTCTCCTCTGGCGCAGGAGTATGCGTAGTGACAGGTGTAAGGCACATGGCACGGAAGATAACGGTAACGACGAGTCTTCATCACGGGAAGGACATCCCTGAGACGAGCTATCGCCTCGCGGGCTGCCATCTGCATAGCATGCCTCTCCGTAGGCATGGCTCTTCCCACGAACCGGAAGCGGCGTAACTCACCACGCCCTCCCTTGAACTGCACCGCGGCCTGGTGCATGGTCAGACTGTCGTTGACTCGGTGCTGGTAGAGTGTGAAGACTCGGCGCATGGATGGCCCCATCGCGACCTGCACGATGAAAGAAAGAAGTTTGACGAACCCATCGGGTACGTTGGCGAAGGTCTGAGACTCGCAGCTGTTGTCGGCCATCTACAAAAGTAGGCAAAAATTCTGCATGGTCATATCATAAATTTATGCTGACTGAGAGAAAATGACTACAATTGCAAAAATATAAATTAGCTCTATCATGGTAATAACCAATTAGCGATCGCACCTAGTGGCTTCCTACAGTCAGCCTGGCTCTGGTACCAAGCTTGTCACGACCGGTTTTCCAATAAAAATATTTATTGAGAAACCAATCTTTTGAGTCCAGTATGAGAGAAATCCTCCTCACTGGTAGACAATTTCTTGATACAATAAGCCAGTAGCATAAAATATATTACAGGGTTGAACTACGGTTGCTCAACCAAATTATTACAAGCACGCCAATAATTATACATAATGGCGGACATGACACAGTGGTGTGGAGGCATACTACTGACTCGAGGATAGGGCGGTGGTGGAAAAACACAGCGGGGAGAGAAATACAAGACTCTATGTCTATCATCTCATCGAGCGTCGAGGTGAGGCTCGATGAATTTATTTGGTAGCGGAAGCGGATATAAAACAGTGACCAAATCCAGGGTCGCACGAGACTGACTGGGACTCCTCTAAGTGTCGGACTCGCTATCGAACTCTTCATCCATGAAATCGCCTTCGTCAGCATCTGGCCAAATCAACAAGCCAGTGAGTACTTTGAAAGTACTCGCAAGACAGTTCGGACGTAAGATATAACAAATGCATGCATGGATGCGTCATGAATATATTCACCAATGTTCATTCAAAATTATCATAACAAGGTAAGTAAAAGGGAAACGGCGGTAGTCCGCCTGAAATCCCAACAGAACATAAACAATTTCCGATCGGGTGTCTGAAGCGACGCCTCGAAAGGTGAACAAATAAATATAAGGAAAAAGATGCCACAGTCGGGCGTCTTAGCGACACCACATAAAGGGCTTTAAAAGAAATACCTCAGTCGGACGTCGGGGCGACGTCACAGAAAGGGCTTTAAAAGAAATGCCACAGTCAGACGTCGGGGCGACATCACAGAAAGGGCTTTAAAAGAAATGCCACAGTCGGACGTCGGGGCGACATCACAGAAAGGGATTTAAAAGAAATGCCACAGTCGGACGTCGGGGCGACATCACAGAAAGGGCTTTAAAAGAAATGCCACAGTCGGACGTCGGGGCGACATCACAGAAAGGGCTTTAAAAGAAATGCCACAGTCGGACGTCGGGGCGACATCACAGAAAGGACTTTAAAAGAAATGCCACAGTCGGACGTCGGGGCGACATCACAGAAAGGGCTTTAAAAGAAATGCCACAGTCAGACGTCGGGGCGACATCACAGAAAGGGCTTTAAAGGGCAGATAAATAATAATCATAATAAACTTTTAATTCATAAGAATAAAAGGGTTAGTCCATCCACAGGAATATCATTTAACCGGAATTATCACTCATGCGAAACACCGGAGTCTCTGTCATCAGCACTGTCATTGTTAGGACAAGATAATACGAATTTGGACATGGAATAGATGATTTGGAGGGATATATGACTCTGCAGAGTTTGTACAAAATTATTCCCACAGCCAACGGATTTCCGTAGTCACGAAGGACTAGTTCCGTTTACGGTATTTCGGAAGAAAACACAGCTAACCAGTACACACCCATCATACCTCTCGATGCTAGGAATCACCCTAGACATCGTCCAAGAAAAACTTTTGAGACGGGGAGATCACAATCTCGAATAGCATGGGATCAAATTTATATACGCGCGCTCTAAGGGGTGCCCCCCTCTCGGTCCCAACCGGAAACACCCATGCCCCCTGACCGGATGACTGGCTTTAATCCAGGGCCATGGAACCATCATCACGGCCTCTCCTCTTTGGTGTGTACCATGAAAGCAGTTTGCAACTTACTAAACCATATTCCTTGCGGAAAACATGTGGTAGTTCATGGAAGGAAATGAGAGGTACTGGACCGATACGGTTTGACGCTGAAGTCACATAGTCTGGCGTAAGACTGGCATGCTACAACACTGCCATCTTACCCATCCTCATGCCAACACATGGACATTCATATTCACATTCATCCACGTATGGATCATCGAGCTCACTTACCTCATTATCACATAAAATAACGTTCATCGATATGCTTCTCAACATGCCATGAAACTAACTAAATGCAAAACATGCCAAGACACTCATCATATCAAAAGTTCAAACATGCTTGCCTGGTTCGGAGTAGTCGGAGCCTAGCTCGGTGAAGTTCACGGCTCCGTCACCTCCCTCGGTATCTACGGTATAAAGAAAATATATGCGCTATCGTGAATACCAAGGAGTGCACAGAAAGTACTTCAAATAATTTTCAAATAAATCTGATAAAAAACTAGACAAAATTTTAAAGAGAACAGAAGAAGAATCAACCAAAAATACTTTTCTGCTTAAAAGTTATAAAGGTTTTTGTCCAGGGACTCATCTGTAATGAAACAGAAGTTTTCTAGGGGCTAGTTTATAAAAACAGAAAGCGCTTCGGTAGCGACTACACCAGCCCAGAGGAAATACGTATTTTGCCCGAAGGCGCTTCCAGAAAACGGTTCGATAGAAAGGGCAGAGAGGCTGATGGTGGGGTCCCACTCGTCAGGTTCAAATGTTCAAACGGGGCGGCAGAGTTCGCCGGTGCCCGAGAGCCGCGGTGGTCGCCGGCGGCGATCCACGGCGAGGCAGAGAGATCGGATGGTACCTCCGTGCTCAGGGCACCCTTCCGCGTCGGTTGATGGTGGTGGAGGCGGTCGGCGAGCACCACGTCGACGGCGAGCTTTGCTCCGGCGGATGGCGGCTCGGGTGGTCGAGGGGCTCGTCGGAGAGGGCTGCAAGGGTTAAATTGAAGAGGGGGTTATGATCCTGGTAGCTAGAGAGGGTAACGAACGGGGTTTGGGCGCCAGAGACGGCCTCACCGGAGCGAATCGAGGTGGCGGCCGAGGCGGATCGGGGCGGCCGGAGTTGGGGGAGGAGACCTCCTCGAGGTCCTCTGAGTGGCCTGGCGTGGCGCTGGTGCGGAGTGGGGATGAGGCATGCACGAGGTTGAGCTCGGGGGCCCTTTTTATAGGCGGCCCGAGGCGGTTGCCGTGAACGGGGTCTCCGGCGAGCGATTACGGTGGCGAAGTGCTCGGTCGGGGGTGGTTAGGGAGTCGAGCGCCGTCGTGGGAGTCTACTGGGTCCGTTTTGGTGCTAATCGAGCTGGATTAGAAGCTTAGGGAAGGCTTTGGTCGGAACGGGACGGCGCGGGTCCGTTGGCGGCAGAGAGCGCGTCCAGGGCTGTCGGGCCACGGCGACGGTGCAGCGGGGGTGTGCTGGCGTGCATGAGGCCATGCAGAGAGCCAGGGAGCGCTGGGCGGCGCGGAACGGCGTTGAGCCGCCGTTCTTGCCCCCTGTCAGCCGCCACGGGAGGTCCCGACGCCGCGGAAGACTCCGGCGAGGGCGGGCCATCGTGCCACCGACGCCAGGAAGAGGCCAAGTGAGCGTGTGGTGCTCCAGACAGTAGGAAGAGGCGGAGAGAAACGTGCCAAAGGCACTGTGAGCACGTGAGAGGAACTGACGAACGCACACGACACTGAATCTGAACTTTTCTGAATTTTTGAACAGTAACAGTGCCCGCAAGGTGTTCGACAGAATGAAAATGGCATCTAGGGATTTTTCCTTGAGATGATACTTGGTGGAGTGGCTTCTCATTGATCAAATAGGTTGCCTGAATTTTGGTGGAATTTTTGGAGTAGTGTAGATATGAATTTCATCAAATTTGGCAAATCTGGTCCAAACTTGCAGAGGCTGAATTTTGAAAATGTTGAAAAGAGAAGGAGTGGATCAAGATGGTTCTGGGTTGTGGGTACAAAGGACTATCCAGGGGAGTTGGTTTGAGGTCAAAACTCAAATGCAATATGGCACTTGCTTTGAAAATCATTTGGGCTTAAGATAATTTTCAGAATTGATTTGAGGGGAAAAAATAATTAGAATAAAATCCAAAACTTGTTTGGATTAGCTGGGACAGAGAACTTAGGTTGATCACAAGGTGTAGGGGAGATTTTGGAGGATTTTACCACATGGGAACAATGCAAAGTCAAGGGTGGTTCCAAGATATGAAAATCCCCAAATTTTCATAGAGCTTCATTTTAAAAGAAAACAATTTAAACTCAAAAATAAATTTGAGAGAGAACCAACAGAGAGGAAGTTCCAAAAGATCAACCACCAAAGTTTTTGATAAAAACCAAATAAAAATTTTGGAGTGTCACAGACGGCAGCGCTTCGTCCCGAAAGCTTCCTGCTTATTTTTTCCAGGGCAAAAGACTTCATATAGCAAAAGATGGGCACCGGAGGCCTACCAGGGGGCCCACGAGGCAGGGGGCGCGCCCCCCACCCACGTGGACAGGGTGTGCCTCCCTCTGGTGCTTTCTTCGCCCAATATTTTAATATATTCCAAAACTGACTTTCGTGGAGTTTCAGGACTTTTGGAGTTGTGCAGAATAGGTCTCTAATATTTGCTCCTTTACCAGCCCAGAATTCCAGCTGCCGGCATTCTCCCTCTTCATGTAAACCTTGTAAAATAAGAGAGAAAAGGCATAAGTATTGTGACATAATGTGTAATAACAGCCCATAATGCAATAAATATCGATATAAAAGCATGATGCAAAATGGATGTATCAACTCCCCCAAGCTTAGACCTCGCTTGTCCTCAAGCGGAAACCGATATCGAAAAATATGTCCACATGTTTAGAGATAGAGGTAACGATAAAATAAAATACGGACATGAGGGCATCATGATCATTCTTAAAAACATCAGCATATACATATATTGTCATATGATTTCTCATGCTAAAGTAACAATCTATTCACAATGTCAAGTATGAATCAGAAACTTCATTGGAAACTAACAAACTATAATCTCAGTCATTGAAGCAATTGCAATTTATCATAACATCAGAAAGAGTCAATATAAGAGCTTTTCAGCAAGTTCACATACTCAACTATTATTTAGTCTTTCACAATTGCTAACACTCACGCAATATTTATGGGTATGAAGTTTTAATCGAACACAGAGAAAGATAGGGGCTTATAGTTTTGCCTCCCAACCTTTTACCTCAAGGGTAATGTCAACAATAATAATTTATGATAACTTACATCCAATTAGATATATATATCAGGATCTTTCCAACACATAGTGCTTGCCAAAGGATAAAGTGTAAAAAGGAAAGGTGAAGATCACCATGACTCTTGTATAATGCATAAGACAAAAATAAAAGATAGGCCCTTCGCAGAGGGAAGCATAGGCTGTCATGTGCTTTTATGGTTGGATGCACAAAATCTTAATGCAAAAGAATGTCACTTTATATTTCCACTTGTGATAGGGACCTTTATTATGTAGTCCGTCGCTTTTATTTCTTCCATATCACAAGATCGTATAAAGCTTATTTTTTCCACACTAATAGATCAAACATATTTAGAGAGCATTTTTTATTGCATGCAACAATGACAACCTACTTGAAGGATCTTACTCAATCCATAGGTAGATATGGTGGACTCTCATGGCAAAACTGGGTTTAAGGATATTTAGAAGCACAAGTAGTATCTCTACTTGGTGCAAAGAATTTGGCTAGCATGAGGGGGAAAGGAAAGCTCAACATGTTGGATGATCCATGGCAATATACTTTATTTCAGATATAAGAAAACATAACCCATTACGCTGTCTTCCTTGCCCAACATCCACTTTTTAGCATGTCATATTTTAGTGAGTGCTCACAATCATAAAAGATGTCCAAGATAGTATATTTATATGTGAGAACCTCTCTTTCTTTATTTACTTCCTATTAATTGCAACGATGACCAAAACTATGTTTGTCAACTCTCAACAACTTTTATTCATCATACTCTTTTATATGTGAAGTCATTACTCTCCATAAGATCAATATGATCTCTTTATTTATTTTTATTCTTTCTTTTATTCCCTCAAGATCATAGCTAGGTAACCAAGCCCTCGACTCAAAACTAATCTTTATTATATATAGCTCACAGACTCGATTACATAGATAAGGATCAACATAAAACTCAAAGCTAGATCATACTAAAACTTTATTCTACTAGATCAAGATATTACCAAAAGGATCAAATTAAGAAAAACGGTAAAGATAGGAGTTTGATGGTGATACGATACCGGGGCACCTCCCCCAAGCTTGGCGGTGGCCAAGGGGAGTGCCCATACCCGTGTATTTATTTCTCTTTCTTCGGAGGTGATGATGAAGTGATATTCTTGGCGATGATGCCCCTTAGAATATGATTCTCTTCCTCGATCTTATTGACTTGCTGCTTGAGATCCATTATTTCCTTACGGAGTTTTCTCGTGACGGCTAAAGCTCCTTTCACCCATGGATGTTGCATAGCTGCGGGAAAACATGTAACACTTTTCTTCATATTTTCATAAGAAAGAAATTTAACGTTAGGAGGGATGACCAAATTTGGAATTGCTGTGCTCTGAAGTTCCTCCATCGTGAATCTGGCTTGGAGACGAGAGGTAACTTCTTGATCCTCCCCATGGCATCTATCCCTTTCAAGTCAGCCTCAATCTCCTCCTCAGTGGATGACCCAAAGTGATAGGCATCACTGTTTGCTTTTGTCCACGGTGTCGGGTGAGATACTCGGCTCTCCCTGACTGACTCTTGAGAAGACATCTTGATCTAATCTGCGGCAGAAACAACTCAAAACAAAAACAAGAGGTATTGTCATGGTATGGTGCTCAAAACCTTCGGGAGATTATATAATGAATTTTTGCCTACCAAAAGACGTATCGTGCAAGAAAACGTATCCTTTTGTCATGCCATCTTTTAACTTTTTCTTTAAACAACTTGGCATTCTCATAGGCCTGGGTTCTCCACTCATCAAGTGAGCTAATGTCAAATAGTCTCTTCTCACCAGCAAGTTTAAAATCATAATTGAGCTCTTTAATGTCCCAATATGCCTTATGTTCTAGTTCGAGAGGTAAGTGACATGCTTTTCCATAAACCATGCATTTTATATGGAGACATACCCATAGGATTTTTATATGCAGTTCTATAGGCCCATAATGCATGTTTCTTGGACAAATTCTTTCTAGATCTATTAACGATATTTTGCAAAATTAATTTAATCTCCCTATTACTCAGTTCTACTTGACCACTAGATTTTGGATGATATGGAGATGCAATTCTATGATTAACGTCATACATAGCAAGCATTTTACAAAAGGCACCATGAATAAAATGTGAACCACCATCAGTCATTAAGTATCTAGGGACTACAAACCTCAAAAAAGTAACTTCTTTAAGCATCTTAATAGAGGTGTTATGATCAACACTACTAGTTGGAATAGCTTCTACCCACTTAGTAATGTAATCAACAACAACTAAAATATGTGTATACCCATTAGAGGAAGGAAACGGTCCCATATAATCAAAACCCCAAACATCAAATGGTTCAATAACAAGTGAATAGTTCATAGGCATTTCTTGATGTCTACTAATATTACCAATTCTTTGACATTCATCACAAGACAAGACAAACTTACGGGCATCTTTGAAGAGAGTAGGCTAATAAAAACCGGATTGCAATACCTTATGTGCAGTTCTATCTCCAGCGTGGTGTCCTCCATAAGCCTCAGAGTGAAACTTGCGTAGGATCTGTTCCTGTTCATGCTCAGGTACACAACGTCTAATAACATCATCTACTCCTTCTTTACAAAGGTGTGGGTCATCCCATAAGTAATGTCTTAAATCATAGAAAACCTTTTTCTTTTGCTGGTATGTGAAACTAGGCGGTATAAATTTAGCAACAATGTAATTAGCACAATCAGCATACCATGGAGCAGTACAAGAAGCATTTATGACAACTAATTGTTCATCAAGAAAGCTATCATCAATAGATAGTGGGTCATCAAGAACATTCTTTAACCTAGATAAGTTGTCTGCAACGGGGTTCTCAGCTCCCCTTCTATCAATATTATGCAAATCAAATTCTTGTAGCAAGAGAACCCATCTAATAAGTCTAGGTTTAGCATCTTTCTTTTTCATAAGATATTTAATAGCAGCATGATCAGTGTGAACAGTTACTTTAGAATCAGCAATATAAGGTCTGAACTTATCACAAGCAAATACAACTGCTAAAAATTCCTTTTCAGTAGTAGCATAATTTCTCTGGGCACGATCTAGAGTTTTACCAGCATATTGGATAACATTTAATTTCTTATCAACTCTTTGTCCTAGAATAGCACCTATAGCATAATCACTAGCATCACACATAATTTCAAAGTGTAAATTCCAATCAGGTGGCTGAACAATAGGTGCAGAAATCAAGGCTTTCTTAAGTATTTCAAATGCTTCTACACAATCATCATCAAATACAAAAGGAACATCTTTTTGTAAGAGATTAGTCAGAGGCCTAGAAATTTTAGAGAAGTCTTCAATGAACCTCCTATAAAAATTGGCATGACCAAGGAAACTTCTTATACCTTTAATGTCTTTAGGACACGACATCTTTTCACTAGCATCAACTTTAGATTTATCAACTTCAATACCTCTTTCAGAAATTTTATGCCCCAAGACAATACCTTCATTAACCATAAAGTGGCACTTCTCCCAATTCAAGACAAGATTAGTTTCTTCACATATTTGCAAAACTCGATCTAGGTTGCTTAAGCAATCATCAAAAGAAGTTCCATACACGGAGAAATCATCCATGAAAACCTCAACAATCTTTTCACAAAAGTCAGAGAATATAGCAGTCATACATCTTTGAAAGGTAGCAGGTGCATTACATAAACCAAAAGGCATACGTCATTAAGCAAAGGTACCGAAAGGGCAAGTAAAAGTGGTCTTTTCCTGATCCTCTTTTAACACAGGTATTTGAGAGAAACCAGAGTAACCGTCTAAAAAGCAAAAATGTGTATATTTTGATAATATTTCTAGCATTTGATCAATAAAAGGTAAAGGGTAATGATCCTTCTTAGTAGCTTTATTTAATTTACGGAAGTCAATTACCATTCTATAACCTGTAACAATTCTTTGTGAGATCAATTCATCTTTATCATTAGGAACAACAGTAATACCTGAAGGAAATATGCCCTAGAGGCAATAATAAAGTTATTATTTATTTCCTTATATCATGATAAATGTTTATTATTCATGCTAGAATCGTATTAACCGGAAACATAATACATGTGTGAATACATAGACAAACAGAGTGTCACTAGTATGCCTCCACTTGACTAGCTCGCTGATCAAAGATGGTTATGTTTCCTAACCATAGACATGAGTTGTCATTTGATTAACGGGATCACATCATTAGGAGAATAATGTGATTGACTTGACCCATTCCGTTAGCATAACACTTGATCATTTAGTTTGTTGCTATTGCTTTCTTCATGACTTATACATGTTCCTATGACTATGAGATTATGCAACTCCCGTTTACCGAAGGAACACTTTGTGTGCTACCAAATGTCACAACTAACTGAGTGATTATAAAGGTGCTCTACAGGTGTCTCCGAAGGTATTTGTTGGGTTGACGTATTTCGAGATTAGGATTAGTCACTCAAATTGTCAGAGAGGTATCTCTGGGCCCTCTCGGTAATGCACATCACTCAAGCCTTGCAATTAATAAGTTAGTTGCGGGATGATGTATTACGGAACGAGTAAAGAGACTTGCCGGTAACGAGATTGAACTAGGTATTGAGATACCGATGATCGAATCTCGGGCAAGTAACATACCGATAACAAAGGGAACAACGTATGTTGTTATGCGGTTTGACCGATAAAGATCTTCGTAGAATATGTGGGAGCCAATATGAACATCCAGGTTCCGCTATTGGTTATTGACCGGAGACGTGTCTCGGTCATGTCTACATAGTTCTCGAACCCGTAGGGTCCGCACGCTTAAAGTTCGATGACGGTTGTATTATGAGTTTATGTGATTTGATGTACCGAAGGTAGTTCGGAGTCCCGGATGAGATCGGGGACATGACGAGGAGTCTCAAAATGGTCGAGACGTAAAGATCGATATATTGGACAACTATATTCAGACATCAGAAAGGTTCCGAGTGATTCGGGTATTTTCGAGGGTACTCGGGAGTTACGGGAATATGAGGAAGAAGTAATGGGCCTCATGGGCCAAGTGGTGGAAGAGAGGAGGCAGAGCGCGCGACCCCCCTAGCCCAAACCGAATTGGACTAGGGGGCCGGCCCCCCTTTCCTCTTTTTCCTCCTTCTCCTTCCTTCTCCTTCTCCTCCTTCCTTTCCTCCTCCTATTAGGAGTAGGAAAGGGGAGTCCTACTCCTACTAGGAGGAGGACTCCTCCTCCTGGCGCGCCCATAGAGGGCCGGCTGGCCTCCCCCCTTGCTCCTTTATATACAGGGGCAGGGGGGCACCTCTAGACACACAAATTGATCAGTTGATCTCTCCCAGCCGTGTGCGGTGCCCCCTCCACCATATTCCACCTCGGTCATATCGTAGCAGTGCTTAGGCGAAGCGCTGCGTCGGTAGCAACATCATCACCGTCATCACGCCGTCGTGCTGACGGAACTCTCCCGTGAAGCTCTGCTGGATTGGAGTTCGCTGGACGTCATCGAGCTGAATGTGTGCTGAACTCAGAGGTGTCGTGCGTTCGGTACTTGGATCGTGAAGACGTACGACTACATCAACCGCGTTGTGCTAACGCTTCCGCTTTCGGCCTACGAGGGTACGTGGACAACACTCTCCCCTCTCGTTGCTATGCATCACCATAATCTTGCGTGTGCGTAGGAATTTTTTTGAAATTACTATGTTCCCCAACAATACCTCCCTTCTTAGGGACACAATGGACACGACTTACCCACTGACTATCAGCAACGGGATAAATTATACCTTCCTCCAGAAGCTTTAGTATTTCTTTTCTTACCACGTCTTTCATCTTAGGATTTAACTGTCGTTGGTGATCAACAACCGGTGTAGCGTCTTTCTCCAATTTTATTTTGTGCTGACATAGAGTGGGACTAATGCCCTTAAGATCATCAAGAGTATATCCAATAGCAGCACGGTGCTTCTTGATAACCCAAAAGTATAGGGGATCACAACAGTTTTCGAGGGTAGAGTATTCAACCCAAATTTATTGATTCGACACAAGGGGAGTGATAATCCACAAGTATAGGGGATCATAACAGTTTTCGAGGGTAGAGTATTGAATCCGAATTTATTGATTCGACACAAGGGGAGCCAAAGAATATTCTCAAGTATTAGCAGCTGAGTTGTCAATTCAACCACACCTAGATAACTTAATATCTGCAGTAAAGTATTTAGTAGCAAAGTAATATGATAGTAGCAGTAACAGTGGCAAAAGTAACGGTAGTAGTTTTGGTTTTATAGTGATTGTAATAGTAGCAATGGAAAAATAAATAAGCGGAGAACAATATATGAAAAGCTCGTAGGCATTGGATCGGTGATGGAGAATTATGTCGGATGCAATTCCTCATTTAAAGTTATTCATCTTGATGACAAGTATTTCCGGACGGAGGGAGTAGCACCTCCGTGCATACTTTCTCGTAAGAGAAATCCTTTTACGAAAACAAAACAAGACAAAATAGGCTAATAGTGTCAAAGCATAGTTTTAATTTTAGTACACTATTCACATTCGGTTTTCTTTTCTGTAGCACACAAAGTACACTGGATTTGAAGTTTCAAATTGGCATGAATGTACAAAACGCCCTTACAAAGTAAGAGAATTATTTTCAGAATTTTAAGATACTTGCACATGTGCTTTTCTGATTGTATTTTCACATTACCAAAAACATGCCCATTTTCACAGGATATGTACCACCATCTTTATATTCTTCCTAGTTTGTTTTATAGTTATCGTGTGGAGTTTGTGTGTGATCATGGTAGTACTGTAAGGGGTGGATGCACATTTGTCCATTGTATCCAGAATTCTGGATTATCTGCCATCCATATTAGTATTATTTACTCCATACGTATTCGGAAATATAACACTGATATTGTCAATTAGATCTAGATTATCTTGCATACTTCTCGAGACTATTCACACTTTATAGTTTCCTATTTCCCCAATATGAGTTGGCTGCTTCATAAAAAATGCAACGCTTCTTCTATAACACTTGGCCAGACAAGCACAACATCATAAAAAATGTATCAAAGCCAACCTATAAATCTCATCACGTTTCATGTCATTTAGCAAAAACAACACATGACTAACATGGTAATCTTAGCCAAAGGGGTTTAAGAAATTCAACACAACCAAACGCTGAAGCTATTCTGAACATCCAATACAGACCCAGACAAGGGGAACACACTTAAGGTTGGAAGTGCTATTATCTTATTCTGTGAGAAGCAGATTTCAAAATACTAAAAATAATATGAGGAAAAGTACTGTTTGAAATGAAATATGCCTGCTTTTGCAAGATTGGGTGTGAACCATATGGGAGGGAACCACGTCCTCCAGGGTTTAGGATCAACCAAATTGGTTCTGGTATCATTTTCCAAGTCGCACACTCCTATGTCACGTGGATCATCTTTGCCGCTGAGTAATTCTTCGTGATCATCATGAGTAAAATATAGATGGTTTGCCATCAAGCCTGGATGATCCTTTACGCTAAAGCAAGATGTTGTGCTTTTCCCAGTAAACAATGTATATTCACCTGTCCCTCTCGTCTTGACACGCTTTAGCTCAAAAAAATCCACCGTGTACACTTCATAAGCAGTGACATACGTCTCACCATCTGGTTGTTCAGGATCCAAACTCTCCTCCTTAATGATTTGGAGGACATCTCCCCATGGTGCCTGAACAATGTAGCACTTCTGGACCATCCAAACTAGATTTGGTAAAATCCTTCTGTGGACGACAGATGGTCCGTTCAAATCAAACACATCGATTGCGCCTGCCTCAGTCATTGCGTAGAAACAACCATCATGGTGTATGCAATCTGCATAGAAACTATGCATTTGGAGCCAGTTCCAGTGTGCATCTCCCACTTTGGCGAATGAGAGCTGTGCGTATGGCTGATGGATGAGCATGACAGTGCATTCCCCTGCCGATGGATCGGACGACAAAATTGCCTTCAGATAGACCAGATCTCCGTACCTATCCAAAGGGCATGCATAGGGTGTATCCTCCACCCTCGGAAGCTCTTCGTCGTAGAAAGACATCTTGTACTTTTCAAGAACCCCGTCGTTGTTTACGACAGGTTTAACACACTAGTAGAAAAAGGGTCAAATGTGAAGCACATTAGTGCCGGTTTGAATTTGAGCCGGCACTAATGTGACCATTAGTGCCGGTTCCAACGGCTAGGCGGGCGGACATTATTAGTACCGATTCGTGGGCAAACTTTAGTTCCGGTTGATGCCACGAACCGGTACTAATGAGGCTGTGTCAGGCTATGGTCAGGCTGGGGCCCCCACGAAGACCTTTAGTACCGGTTCATACCCTGAACCGGTACTAGAGTTTCTTAGTAAGCTGATTTTTAGTCCCACCTCGCCAAGAGAGAGGCAGTATGAGCGGTTTATAAGCCGTGAGTGCACAGACAATGACGAAGAGTTGCAATGCTCACTTGCATGTTGATTAGCTTCAAGCCTTGCGGAATAGTATAGATTGCACTGAGCTATGTGCAGTGCAGTCTACACTATTCCGAATGGCTTGAAGCAAATTAACCAGCATTGCACCTCTTTTTTATTTTTAATAACTTATTTGAACTCTGGACTTTTTTTGTGTTCAGTATGCAGCATTCAAAGCGACGTCATTAATTTCCAACATGTTCTGACATCATTTGTTGTTTTTCGGTCATTTACCTAATTGTTTAGAGAGCTAAATGACCGTGAAATGGAAAATCACTACAAAATGAATTTTGAAAATGTTGAAACTTGGCATGGTATCATCATTTCACCCGCATAGCATGTGCGAAAGAGTAGAGAGGGTCACGGAAAAAACTGAATGCACTTCGTGTACAAACTGGATAAACTCTTTCAGAGTATCAGGGTTTCGGACGAGAACTCATCTGTTACATGGGCACTTCAATGTTTTTTAAACTTATTTGAACTCCGGACTTCTTTTGTGTTCAGTATGCAGCATTCAAAGTGACGTCATCAATTTCCAACATGGTTTGACATCATTTGTTGTTTTTCGGTCATTTACCTAATTGTTTAGAGAGCTAAATGACTGTGAAATTGAAAATCATTACAAAATGAATTTTGAAAATGTTGAAACTTGGCATGGTATCATCATTTCACCCGCATAGCATGTGCGAAAGAGTAGAGAGGGTCACGGCAAAAACTGGACGCACTTCATGTACAAGCAGGACAAACTCTTTCGGAGTATCGGGGTTTCGGACGAGAACTCATCTGTTACACGGGCACTTCAATGTTTTAATAACTTATTTGAACTCCGGACTTATTTTGTGTTCAGTATGCAGTATTCAAAGCGATGTCATCAATTTCCAACATGTTCTGACATCATTTGTTGTTTTTCGGTCATTTACCTAATTGTTTAGAGAGCTAAATGACCGTGAAATTAAAAATCACTACAAAATGACTTCTGAAAATGTTGAAACTTGGCATGGTATCATCATTTCACCCGCACAGCATGTGCGAAAGAGTAGAGAGGGTCACGGCAAAAACTGGACGCACTTCGTGTACAAACTGGAAATAGAAGAAAAGAAATAATGCAGAAAAGGAAAAAACTATACAAAAAATTACTCAAAAATAAATAGAAGAAAATAAATAATGCAAAAAAGAAAAAAACTATATAAAAAATTACTCAAAAATAAATAGAAGAAAATAAATAATGCAGAAAAGATAAAACTATATAAAAAATTTGTTGGTGCGCTGCCCAGTGGGCCTGCCAGACCTAGGGTGTGCAAATGCAGGCCGAGAAGGTCCAGCAGACTCACAGGGCAGCGCGCCCTAGTTAGGCCCAGAAGCCTGCTATATAGAGAAGCTCGAAGGAGCAGCCGTGGCTGGGTTTATAAACCAGTGCGGCTGCCCTTCGCTGGCGAGGTGGGAATAAACATTTGTGCACCGCCGGCGGCAGTGCACAACCATTAGTACCGGTTGGTGGCTCCAACCGGTACTAAAGGGGTCGTTTCCCACCCCTTGGCCTGGCGAAAATTGGCCTTTAGTACCAGTTGGTGGCTCCAACCGGTACTAAAGACCCCTCCTATATATATGGCACTTACAAAAAAAATCAGTTTCATTGACCACCAGTACTTCTTCTCGATCCAACTTCTTCGCCGCGCCCGTCGCCCATCGCGCGCCGCCCTCCCCGCCCCCGCCGCCCGTCGTCGCCGTCACCGCCGTCGCCCACGCCACTCGTCGTCGCCGTCACCGCCGTCGCCCCCGCCACCCATCGTCGCCGTCACCGCGTCGCCCCCGCGCGCCGCGCCCGTCGCGCCGCCGCCTCTCGCCCCCGACGCGCCCGTCCCCGTCGTTGCCCGCCGCGGCCCGTACGCCGCTGCCCCCCGCTCGTACACACACACACACACACACACCACACACCATACACACACATTGTTTTTACTTATTTTCTGTTTTCTGTTGTTTAGATTAATGTTAGATAAATTACGTAGATAATAATGTTAAATGTTAATGTTAGATGAATTATATGGAAAAGATGTTAAATATTAATGTCAAATATATTTTACATGAATTAGAACAAGTTGAACTAGTTGAATTAGTATAGCTAGATATTAATTAGGTATATATATGAGTTTTGAACTAGTTGAATTAATATAACTAGTTTATTTTTAGTATGAAAATTAATAGAACAAGTTTATTTTTAGTAAGAAAATTTAGGTATATGAGATTTGATGATCTAATCAAAATATTACTATATAGAACTACCTACTTTATTTTAGTAAGAAATTAATAGAACTAGTTTATTTTAGTAAATGCTTAGTTGAATTAATAGAACTAGTTTATTTAGTTGAATTAATAGAACTAGTAAGTGTTTAATGTTTCACCTATATATGAACATATATGTTAGATATTAGATATAAATTATATGTTAGATATATATTTAATTTAGTTATATGAGATTTCATTATCTAATTAACATTTTATTATATAGAACTAGCTACCTTATTTTTAGTAAGAAAATTAATAGAACTAGTTTAGTTGAATTAATTAGTTGAACTAGTTAGTTGAATTAGTTCAATTAATTAGGTATATTCTTCGTAAGTGCTTAGTTGAATTAGTTCAATTAATTAGTTGAACTAGTTGAATTAACAGAATTAGTTGAATTAATAGAACTAATAAGTGTTTAATGTTTCACCTATGAACATAGGAATGTCGTCTGACGACGAACACGATTTCATTATGTGCGAATACTGCGAAGACCAGCGCGGCCTGTGCGGCAGAAATTTTCTAGTTGATGATAGACGCTTCAGCATCAAGCTGGATGAGAACTTCGAAGTGGATACAGTAAGTCACAACGACAAGTCTTTTTTCGTAATTAAGCATGACTTATGCTTCATTTGCTTCACCTTTTAATTTTAATTTTTCACTATTCTACTAGCGTATCCCCTGCCATGCAAGAATTTTGTCTTGGATAAGATAGGTTTCAGTCCTAACGAAACTATGGAGGTAAAAAGAGTTTACTTGAAGACCGAGCATGGTTATACCTTCAACGTCAAATTATACAATGCAGACACATACACCTATTTTGAATGCAAAACTTGGCAAGCACTATGCAAGGCTTATGCATTTGAGCCTGATACGGTTATCACCTTTGATATTCGTCCGGAAGATGATATTGAAGGTAATAGAGACATCTGGGTTGATGTGCAGACGCCTCCAGTTCTACCATTATGTGAGTTTCTCAACCATATTTATGTCTTCGATATGAAATTATTTGAACCAGTTGAATAATTAATAGATCTCAATTTATATTGACAGCTTACTTCCAATCAAGCAAACATGTCCGGCGCTTGGTAGACAAGACCGTCCACTGTCCCGGGGCTGAACTAAACTGCGAGGAGACAAGTCATTATGTTTCATGGCTTGAGGATCTTGATGCTGTCAAGACAAATTTCTTTCCTACACTTAGAAATGTTAGTACTCAAAACGTGCGACCAATAGTGTTCGTACTGAACTATGGTCACATATATTTAGGAAAGATGGTAAGATTTCTACTATTTCTCCTCAGTGCATCTTTTGCATACATTATTTTTTTAAGCTAAACTTCATTGCTAAGTATGTTACTATACGATGTTCTTCAACAGGGACTCCCGATGAATGTTGTGCCTGATTGGATCGAGACTAAAGGTACCATGAATATTGTTAGCTTACCGCCAAGATATCCTACATAGCACTTTAGTGCATTCAGGATTTCTAATAGCGAGGAATGCTTAATAGTAAAAGACTGGAGCAAAATTGTGAACGATCATAGAGAAGTACTAGGGGGCAGCAATCAGAAGCGCAACCCACGATTAGGAGATAGATTCATCTGCATGCTCCAATATGATGAATCAGCAAAGCTATACATGTTCTATGCTATTTTACCTGAGAGAGAGCAGCAGGAGTGATTAATTAGCTAGTTCATGCTCTTAGTACTTGTCCTCTCATGTCCGTGTTCTTCGTCCTGAACTTAATATCAAAGAGTGATTTGCTTTTGTGGTGTTATGAACGCTTATAATATCATTACCATGTTGAACTCGATGATATCTTTGCTATGAAAACCGTTGGTGATGATATATATGATGCAAGAGTTTTTATATTAATTAATATGATGATGATGAGTTATTATATCATTTATGAAAGAAATTGCATATTAGTTTCAACTGGATGGATTCTAGCTAAGTGATCAAGTATATGCCATATCCATATTACCTCGATCACTTAAGTAGGTGATCAAGTATATATAATATGGATATGACATATACTTGATGACTTAGCTAGGATCCACACGCATCCAGTCAAACTAATCACCTAATGATTTAACAACTCATTATAATGTAAAACAATCACTAAATTAAATTGAAAACACAAAATTAAAGTAAAAATAAAAAATAAAGCCAAAACACACCAAAACATTTAGTACTGGTTGGTGTTACTAACCGGTACTAATGTCCTATGCGCCCACGGAGCTGGCTCGTGCCACATGGTTGCCCTTTAGCACCAGTTTGTGCTGAACCGGTACTAAGGGGGGGGGGGGCTTTAGTGCCTACAATTTAGTGCTGGTAACCGAACCGGCACTAAAGGCCCTTACGAACCGGTGCTATTGCCCGGTTCTGCACTAGTGACATGCTCCATGGTTGTGATAGGAGGGAGTGCAATCTTGTCACCGGTGATAGGGTTGAGAAGCATCAGGTCAGACTTCTCATCCATGGTGACTAGCCATCCATGTGATGAACCAATCAGTTGTTGATGGGAGGTTCAGGGAGGGGCATGGAGTAGGCCTTTCGTTCAGAGAGACTGTACATGCCAAGAGCATTCGCACCGGTGGCCTCGGTACCATAGAGTAAACAGGGTGTCTGCCTACTGGGGCAGACGCCGCTGCGGCGGACCATGGAGTATGCCTTGTGCCAGAGTGTGCAGACGGCGGCGGATCGGAGGAGGTCCGAGCACTGGAGCAACTGGAATATGCTGATCAATATGTCAGCTGGTAACCCAGACTAGTCTTGAGCCAGAGCCGGAGCTGCCATTGAGGGAGACAAACACCACAGCTTTAGAGCAGGTCGACTACAATCGCACGGGTGGCCGGAGCTACAAATCAATCACCGCTTCGTCCGCTCTCTCGGACAACAAGGGGGAAACCCACGCCGCCGGCCCTCCTCTCTCCTCCTCTAGCGCAGCCGCCACTTGAGGCGCCTTCGGAGAAGCCGTGGTGGGTGCCGGGAAAGGTAGCAAAGGGGATCGTCTCCCGCGCGCGGCCCTGGGCGAGATCCGGTGGTGGCGTGTGGCGATCTGGGGCGTTGCGGCGGCGGTGGGCTCGCCCCGGTGCTGGTTCTTCGTTGCGCGAGGCCCTTCTATGGGGCTGACCGACGGTGCAGGGCTCCGGCTACTGGCGGTGATGTTTTTTTAGGGGGTACCGGCGGTGATGGTGCTTGTGGCAGGGTCTCTGCGCGTGCCCTCGGCCGGATCTGGCCCTCCGACAAACTTGGCCATATGGGCCGTGCCACGCGGGCTGGCCCGCAGAAATGGAATTTTGGCCCGGTATATGCCCGACACAACACGCGATTAAAAGGGCGCCATGGAACAAAGCCGACCTTGAAGTTGCTAAAAAAGAACAACCTTGAAAGCTAGGCCTTAAGGCCGGGGATGGAGCGACCCTTTTAATTTTGTGTTGGAACGATCCGACGTGGCACGCCGTCCGACTTGTAACTAGGTTTTTTCATATATTTTTAGATTTTCTGTAATTTTGTTAAATTTAACATTTTCTTTGTTCTTACTTTTTTTAGATTTCTCTAAAGTTTTAGAAAATAAAAGACTCGAAAGGCTGAAATTGAACCCGGACACCCTTTATAACTGGCATGCTGGGCCGATCCCCGTGGCCAGACATTCAGGCCGGCATGACACAACCCTTTTACAGCTGGGTCGTGTCATGCCGACCCGTGTGGCCAGGTTGGCATCTGAGGCCTTTCTACCCTGGCCGCTCGACATGTGTTGGTGTTGTCCTGATGGGGCGAGCAGGTGGCTTCCGGATGCCGGTGATCTGCATTCCTGACCAATGCCATCAGTGAGGGGTTGGATCCAGTCAAGATCTGACCCAGTGTCGGAATGTTTTTTGTGCGGCCTGTCTTCTGTGTTGCATGTCCATGTTTGCCATGTGTCCTAACTATGGCGAAGAGTCGGCTTTGGAAGCCGGAGCGATGACCCTGGGTGGTGACGCTATGCGTTTGGCTTTGCGGTGAGCAGCAGTGGTGGCTCCTCCTCTTAATCATGTGGGTAGCAAGGGGAGGGGTGAAGAGTGAATCTGGTGTCGTTGTGGTGACGACCCACAAGTATAGAGAATCTATCATAGTCCTTTCCATAAGTAAGAGTGTCGAACCCAACGAGGAGCAGAAGGAAATGGTAAGCGGTTTTCAGCAAGGTATTCTCTGCAAGCACTGAAATTATCGGCAATAGATAGTTTTGTGATAAGGTAATTCGTAATAGGTAGCAAGTAACAAAAGTAAACAAGGTGCAGCAAGGTGGCCCAATCCTTTTTATAGCAAAGGACAAGTCTCGACAAACTCTTATATAAAGGAAAACACTCCCGATGACACATGAGAATTATCGTCAAGCTAGTTTTCATCATGCTCATATGATTCGCGTTAGTTACTTTGATAATTTGATATGTGGGTGGACCGGTGCTTGGGTACTGCTCTTCCTTGGACAAGCATCCCACTTATGATTAACCCCTCTCGCAAGCATCTGCAAGTATGAAAGAAGAATTAAGGTAAATCTAACCATAGCATCAAACATATGGATCCAAATCAGCCCCTTACGAAGCAACACATAAACTAGGGTTTAAGCTTCTGTCACTCTAGCAACCCATCATCTACTTATTACTTCCCAATGCCTTCCCCTAGGCCCAAATAATGGTGAAGTGTCATGTAGTCGACGTTCACATAACACCACTAGAGGAAAGACAACATACATCTCATCAAAATATCAAACATATACCAAATTCACATGACTACTTATAGCAAGACTTCTCCCATGTCCTCAGGAACAAACGTAACTACTCACAAGTCATATTCATGTTCATAGTCAGAGGGGTATTAATATGCATAAAGGATCCGAACATACGATCTTCCACCAAATAAACCAACTAGCATCAACTACAAGGAGTAATCAACACTACTAGCAACCCACAGGTACCAATCTAAGGTTTTGAGACAAAGATCGGATACAAGATATGAACTAGGGTTTGAGAGTAGATGATGATAGTGAAGATGTTGATGGAGATTGACCCCCTCCCGATGAAAGGATCGATGGTGATGACGATGGTGACGATTTCCCCCTCCTAGAGGGATGTTTCCCCGGCAGAACAGCTCCGCTGGAGCCCTAGATTGGTTCCGCCCCGAGACGGCAGCGCTTCGTCCCGAAAGCTTCCTGCTTATTTTTTCCAGGGCAAAAGACTTCATATAGCAAAAGATGGGCACCGGAGGCCTACCAGG
The DNA here is from genome assembly GCF_018294505.1 of Triticum aestivum. Lineage (NCBI taxonomy): Eukaryota > Viridiplantae > Streptophyta > Magnoliopsida > Poales > Poaceae > Triticum > Triticum aestivum. The sequence continues at coordinate 630,547,857 of NC_057812.1, read as the reverse complement.
GGGCCCACGAGGCAGGGGGCGTGCCCCCCACCCACGTGGACAGGGTGTGCCTCCCTCTGGTGCTTTCTTCGCCCAATATTTTTAATATATTCCAAAACTGACTTTCGTGGAGTTTCAGGACTTTTGGAGTTGTGCAGAATAGGTCTCTAATATTTGCTCCTTTACCAGCGCAGAATTCCAGCTGCCGGCATTCTCCCTCTTCATGTAAACCTTGTAAAATAAGAGAGAAAATGCATAAGTATTGTGACATAATGTGTAATAACAGCCCATAATGCAATAAATATCGATATAAAAGCATGATGCAAAATGGATGTATCAACTCCCCCAAGCTTAGACCTCGCTTGTCCTCAAGTGGAAACCGATATCGAAAAATATGTCCACATGTTTAGAGATAGAGGTATCGATAAAATAAAATACGGACATGAGGGCATCATGATCATTCTTAAAAACATCAGCATATACATATATTGCCATATGATTTCTCATGCTAAAGTAACAATCTATTCACAATGTCAAGTATGAATCAGAAACTTCATTGAAAACTAACAAACTATAATATCAGTCATTGAAGCAATTGCAATTTATCATAACATCGGAAAGAGTCAATATAAGAGCTTTTCAGCAAGTTCACATACTCAACTATTATTTAGTCTTTCACAATTGCTAACACTCACGCAATACTTATGGGTATGAAGTTTTAATCGAACACAGAGAAAGATAGGGGCTTATAGTTTTGCCTCCCAACCTTTTACCTCAAGGGTAATGTCAACAATAATAATTTATGATAACTTACATCCAATTAGATATATATATATCAGGATCTTTCCAACACATAGTGCTTGCCAAAGGATAAAGTGTAAAAAGGAAAGGTGAAGATCACCATGACTCTTGTATAATGCATAAGACAAAAATAAAAGATAGGCCCTTCGCAGAGGGAAGCAGAGGCTGTCATGTGCTTTTTTGGTTGGATGCACAAAATCTTAATGCAAAAGAACGTCACTTTATATTGCCACTTGTGATAGGGACCTTTATTATGTAGTCCGTCGCTTTTATTTCTTCCATATCACAAGATCGTATAAAGCTTATTTTTTCCACACTAATAGATCAAACATATTTAGAGAGCATTTTTTATTGCATGCAACAATGACAACCTACTTGAAGGATCTTACTCAATCCATAGGTAGATATGGTGGATTCTCATGGCAAAACTGGGTTTAAGGATATTTAGAAGCACAAGTAGTATCTCTACTTGGTGCAAAGAATTTGGCTAGCATGAGGGGGAAAGGAAAGCTCAACATGTTGGATGATCCATGGCAATATACTTTATTTCGGATATAAGAAAACATAACCCATTACGCTGTCTTCCTTGCCCAACATCCACTTTTTAGCATGTCATATTTTAGTGAGTGCTCACAATCATAAAAGATGTCCAAGATAGTATATTTATATGTGAGAACCTCTCTTTCTTTATTTACTTCCTATTAATTGCAAAGATGACCAAAACTATGTTTGTCAACTCTCAACAACTTTTATTTATCATACTATTTTATATGTGAAGTCATTACTCTCCATAAGATCAATATGATCTCTTTATTTATTTTTATTCTTTCTTTTATTCCATCAAGATCATAGCTAGGTAACCAAGCCCTCGACTCAAAACTAATCTTTATTATATATAGCTCACAGACTCGATTACATAGATAAGGATCAACATAAAACTCAAAGCTAGATCATATTAAAACTTTATTCTACTGGATCAAGATATTACCAAAAGGATCGAATTAAGAAAAACGGTAAAGATAGGAGTTTGATGGTGATACGATACGGGGCACCTCCCCCAAGCTTGGCGGTGGCCAAGGGGAGTGCCCATACCCGTGTATTTATTTCTCTTTCTTCGGAGGTGATGATGAAGTGATATTCTTGGCGATGATGCCCCTTAGGATATGATTCTCTTCCTCGATCTTATTGACTTGCTGCTTGAGATCCATTATTTCCTTACGGAGTTTGCTCGTGACGGCTAAAGCTCCTTTCACCCATGGATGTTGCATAGCTGCGGGAAAACATGTAACACTTTTCTTCATATTTTCATAAGAAAGAAATTTAACGTTAGGAGGGATGACCAAATTTGGAATTGCTGTGCTCTGAAGTTCCTCCACCGTGAATCTGGCTTGGAGACGAGAGGTAACTTCTTGATCCTCCCCATGGCATCTATCCCTTTCAAGTCAGCCTCCATCTCCTCCTCAGTGGATGACCCAAAGTGATAGGCATCACTGTTTGCTTTTGTCCACGGTGTCGGGTGAGATACTCGGCTCTCCCTGACTGACTCTTGAGAAGACATCTTGATCTAATCTACAGCAGAAACAACTCAAAACAAAAACAAGATGTATTGTCATGGTATGGTGCTCAAAACCTTCGGGAGATTATATAATGAATTTTTGCCTACCAAAAGACGTATCGTGCAAGAAAACGGACTCCGGAGAGTACACGAGATGCCCATGAGGCAGGGGGGCGTGCCCAGGGGGTAGGGCGCGCCCTCGACCCTCGTGGATGCCTCGTGTCCTTCCAGGACTACTTCTTATTTTCCTATTTTCTTAAATATTCCAAAACAGAGAAAAATTTCTATTAGAACTGTTTTGGAGTCGGTTTAATTACTTACCGTACCACTTACCTATTCCTTCTCGGAGTCTGAAACGTTCTAGAAAGTGTCCCTTATGTATTCCTCTAGGGTTACGCTTTCAATAACATTAGTTTCAACATTTATGGGATTACCTGAGATATAATGTTTGATTCTTTGACCGTTCACCACCTTCGGATTTGTGCCTTTGAAGTTGTTGATTTTTATGGCACCAGAACGATAGACCTCCTCAATAACGTAAGGACCTTCCCACTTAGAGAGGAGTTTTCCTGCAAAAAATCTTAAACAAGAGTTGTATAGCAAAACACAATAACCTACGTTAAACTCACGCTTTTGTATCCTTTTGTCATGCCATCTTTTAACTTTTTCTTTAAACAGCTTGGCATTCTCATAGGCCTTGGTTCTCCACTCATCAAGTGAGCTAATGTCAAATAGTCTCTTCTCACCAGCAAGTTTAAAATCATAATTGAGCTCTTTAATGTCCCAATATGCCTTATGTTCTAGTTTGAGAGGTAAGTGACATGCTTTTCCATAAACCATGCATTTTATATGGAGACATACCCATAGGATTTTTATATGCAGTTCTATAGGCCCATAATGCATGTTTCTTGGACAAATTCTTTCTAGATCTATTAACGATCTTTTGCAAAATTAATTTAATCTCCCTATTACTCAGTTCTACCTGACCACTAGATTTTGGGTGATATGGATATGCAATTCTATGATTAACGTCATACTTAGCAAGCATTTTACGAAAGGCACCATGAATAAAATGTGAACCACCATCAGTCATTAAGTATCTAGGGACTACAAACCTCAAAAAAGTAACTTCTTTAAGCATCTTAATAGAGGTGTTATGATCAACACTACTAGTTGGAATAGCTTCTACCCACTTAGTAATGTAATCAACAACAACTAAAATATGTGTATACCCATTAGAGGAAGGAAACAGTCCCATATAATCAAAACCCCAAACATCAAATGGTTCAATAACAAGTGAATAGTTCATAGGCATTTCTTGATGTCTACTAATATTACCAATTCTTTGACATTCATCACAAGACAAGACAAACTTACGGGCATCTTTGAAGAGAGTAGGCTAATAAAAACCGGACTGCAATACCTTATGTGCAGTTCTATCTCCAGCGTGGTGTCCTCCATAAGCCTCAGAGTGAAACTTGCGTAGGATCTGTTCCTGTTCATGCTCAGGTACACAACGTCTAATGACACCGTCTACTCCTTCTTTACAAAGGCGTGGGTCATCCCATAAGTAATGTCGTAAATCATAGAAAACCTTTTTCTTTTGCTGGTATGTGAAACTAGGCGGTATAAATTTAGCAACATTGTAATTAGCACAATCAGCATACCATGGAGCAGTACAAGAAGCATTTATGACAACTAATTGTTCATCAAGAAAGCTATCATCAATAGATAGTGGGTCATCAAGAACATTCTTTAACCTAGATAAGTTGTCTGCAACGGGGTTCTCAGCTCCCCTTCTATCAATATTATGCAAATCAAATTCTTGTAGCAAGAGAACCCATCTAATAAGTCTAGGTTTAGCATCTTTCTTTTTCATAAGATATTTAATAGCAGCATGATCAGTGTGAACAGTTACTTTAGAATCAACAATATAAGGTCTGAACTTATCACAAGCAAATACAACTGCTAAAAATTCCTTGTCAGTAGTAGCATAATTTCTCTGGGCATGATCTAGAGTTTTACCAGCATATTGGATAACATTTAATTTCTTATCAACTCTTTGTCTTAGAATAGCACCTATAGCATAATCACTAGCATCACACATAATTTCAAAGTGTAAATTCCAATCAGGTGGCTGAACAATAGGTGCAGAAATCAAGGCTTTCTTAAGTATTTCAAATGCTTCTACACAATCATCATCAAATACAAAAGGAACATCTTTTTGTAAGAGATTAGTCAGAGGCCTAGAAATTTTAGAGAAGTCTTCAATGAACCTCCTATAAAAATCGGCATGACCAAGGAAACTTCTTATACCATTAATGTCTTTAGGACACGACATCTTTTCACTAGCATCAACTTTAGATTTATCAACTTCAATACCTCTTTCAGAAATTTTATGCCCCAAGACAATACCTTCATTAACCATAAAGTAGCACTTCTCCAAATTCAAGACAAGATTAGTTTCTTCACATATTTGCAAAACTCGATCTAGGTTGCTTAAGCAATCATCAAAATAAGTTCCATACACGGAGAAATCATCCATGAAAACCTCAACAATCTTTTCACAAAAGTCAGAGAATATAGCAGTCATACATCTTTGAAAGGTAGCAGGTGCATTACATAAACCAAAAGGCATGCGTCATTAAGCAAAGGTACCGAAAGGGCAAGTAAAAGTGGTCTTTTCCTGATCCTCTTTTAACACAGGTATTTGAGAGAAACCAGAGTAACCGTCTAAAAAGCAAAAATGTGTATATTTTGATAATATTTCTAGCATTTGATCAATAAAAGGTAAAGGGTAATGATCCTTCTTAGTAGCTTTATTTAATTTACGGAAGTCAATTACCATTCTATAACCTGTAACAATTCTTTGTGAGATCAATTCATCTTTATCATTAGGAACAACAGTAATACCTGAAGGAAATATGCCCTAGAGGCAATAATAAAGTTATTATTTATTTCCTTATATCATGATAAATGTTTATTATTCATGCTAGAATTGTATTAACCGGAAACATAATACATGTGTGAATACATAGACAAACAGAGTGTCACTAGTATGCCTCCACTTGACTAGCTCGCTGATCAAAGATGGTTATGTTTCCTAACCATAGACATGAGTTGTCATTTGATTAACGGGATCACATCATTAGGAGAATAATGTGATTGACTTGACCCATTCCGTTAGCATAACACTTGATCATTTAGTTTGTTGCTATTGCTTTCTTCATGACTTATACATGTTCCTATGACTATGAGATTATGCAACTCCCGTTTATCGAAGGAACACTTTGTGTGCTACCAAACGTCACAAGTAACTGGGTGATTATAAAGGTGCTCTACAGGTGTCTCCGAAGGTATTTGTTGGGTTGACGTATTTCAAGATTAGGATTTGTCACTCCAATTGTCAGAGAGGTATCTCTGGGCCCTCTCGGTAATGCACATCACTCAAGCCTTGCAATTAATAAGTTAGTTGCGGGATGATGTATTACGGAACGAGTAAAGAGACTTGCCGGTAACGAGATTGAACTAGGTATTGAGATACCGATGATCGAATCTCGGGCAAGTAACATACCGATAACAAAGGGAACAACGTATGTTGTTATGCGGTTTGACCGATAAAGATCTTCGTAGAATATGTGGGAGCCAATATGAACATCCAGGTTCCGCTATTGGTTATTGACCGGAGAAGTGTCTCGGTCATGTCTACATAGTTCTCGAACCCATAGGGTCCGCACGCTTAAAGTTCGATGACAGTTGTATTATGAGTTTATGTGATTTGATGTACCGAAGGTAGTTCGGAGTCCCGGATGAGATCGGGGACATGACGAGGAGTCTCAAAATGTTCGAGACGTAAAGATCGATATATTGGACGACTATATTCGGACATCGAAAGGTTCCGAGTGATTCGGGTATTTTCGGGGGTACTCGGGAGTTACGGGAATATGAGGAGGAAGTAATGGGCCTCATGGGCCAAGTGGTGGAAGAGAGGAGGCAGAGCGCGCGACCCCCCTAGCCCAAACCGAATTGGACTAGGGGGCCGGCCCCCCTTTCCTCTTTTTCCTCCTTCTCCTTCCTTCTCCTTCTCCTCCTTCCTTTCCTCCTCCTAGTAGGAGTAGGAAAGGGGAGTCCTACTCCTACTAGGAGGAGGACTCCTCCTCCTGGCGCGCCCATAGAGGGCCGGCTGGCCTCCCCCCTTGCTCCTTTATATACAGGGGCAGGGGGGCACCTCTAGACACACAAGTTGATCAGTTGATCTCTCCCAGCCGTGTGCGGTGCCCCCTCCACCATATTCCACCTCGGTCATATCATAGCAGTGCTTAGGCGAAGCGCTGCGTCGGTAGCAACATCATCACCGTCATCACGCCGTCGTGCTGACGGAACTCTCCCGTGAAGCTCTGCTGGATCGGAGTTCGCTGGACGTCATCGAGCTGAACGTGTGCTGAACTCAGAGGTGTCGTGCGTTCGGTACTTGGATCGTGAAGACGTACGACTACATCAACCGTGTTGTGCTAACGCTTCCGCTTTCGGCCTACGAGGGTACGTGGACAACACTCTCCCCTCTCGTTGCTATGCATCACCATGATCTTGCGTGTGCGTAGGAATATTTTTGAAATTACTATGTTCCCCAACAATACCTCCCTTCTTAGGGACACAATGGACACTACTTACCCACTGACTATCAGCAACGGGATAAATTATACCTGCCTCCAGAAGCTTTAGTATTTCTTTTCTTACCACGTCTTTCATCTTAGGATTTAACTGTCGTTGGTGATCAACAACCGGTGTAGCGTCTTTCTCCAATTTTATTTTGTGCTGACATAGAGTGGGACTAATGCCCTTAAGATCATCAAGAGTATATCCAATAGCAGCACGCTGCTTCTTGATAACCCAAAAGTATAGGGGATCGCAACAGTTTTCGAGGGTAGAGTATTCAACCCAAATTTATTGATTCGACACAAGGGGAGTGATAACCCACAAGTATAGGGGATCATAACAGTTTTCGAGGGTAGAGTATTCAATCCGAATTTATTGATTCGACACAAGGGGAGCCAAAGAATATTCTCAAGTATTAGCAGCTGAGTTGTCAATTCAACCACACCTAGATAACTTAATATCTGTAGTAAAGAATTTAGTAGCAAAGTAATATGATAGTAGCGGTAACAGTGGCAAAAGTAACGGTAGCAGTTTTGGTTTTATAGTGATTGTAACAGTAGCAATGGAAAAATAAATAAGCGGAGAACAATATATGAAAAGCTCGTAGGCATTGGATCGGTGATGGAGAATTATGTCAGATGCAATTCCTCATTTAAAGTTATAACCTAGGGTGACACATAACTAGCTCCAGTTCATCAATGTAATGTAGGCATGTATTCCGAATATAGTCATACGTGCTTATGGAAAAGAACTTGCATGACATCTTTTGTCCTACCCTCCCGTGGCAGTGGAGTCCTATTGGAAACTAAGGTGCCGTGCGTTCGGTACTTGGATCGGTCGGATCGTGAAGACGTACGACTACATCATCCGCGTTGTGCTAACGCTTCCGCTTTCGGTCTACGAGGGTACATGGACAACACTCTCCCCTCTCGTTGCTATGCATCACCATGATCTTGCATGTGCATAGTAATTTTTTTGAAATTACTACGTTCCCCAACAGTGGTATCCGAGCCTAGGTTTTATATGTTGATGTTATGCACGAGTAGAACACAAGTGAGTTGTGGGCGCTATAAGTCATACTGCTTACCAGCATGTCATACTTTGGTTCAACGGTATTACGCGTACACTTACGCGAGATTGGTTCTACTGACGTGCTTTGCACACAGGTGGCTAGCGGGTGTCAGTTTCTCCAACTTTAGTTGAACCGAGTGTGGCTACGTCCGGTCCTTGCGAAGGTTAAAACAGCACCAACTTGACAAACTATCGTTGTGGTTTAGATGCGTAGGTAAGAACGGTTCTTGCTCAGCCCGTAGCAGCCACGTAAAACTTGCAACAACAAAGTAGAGGACGTCTAACTTGTTTTTGCAGGGCATGTTGTGATGTGATATGGTCAAGACGTGATGATATATAAGTTGTTGTATGAGATGATCATGTTTTGTTGAAGTTATCGGCAACTGTCAAAAGCCTTATGGTTATCTCTCTATTGCATAAGATGCAAGTGCCAAATAATTGTTTTACTTTATCGCTATGCGATAGCAATAGTTGCAAGAGAAATTGTTGGCGAGACAACCATGTGACGACACATTGATATAGATCAAGATGATGGAGATCATGGTGTCATGCCGGTGACGATGGAGATCATGACAATGCTTTGGAGATGGAGATCAAAGGCACGAGATGATGATGGCCATATCATGTCACATATTTTGATTGCATTTGATGTTTATCTTTTATACATCTTATTTTGCTTAGTTCGACGGTAGCTTTATAAGATGATCTCTCACTAATTATCAAGGTACAAGTGTTCTCCCTGAGTATGCACCATTGCGAAAGTTCTTCGTGCTGAGACACCACGTGATGATCGGGTGTGATAGGCTCTACGTTCAAATACAACGGGTGTAAAACAGTTGCACACGCGGAATACTCAGGTTAAACTTGACGAGCCTAGCATATAACAGATATGGCCTCGGAACACGGAGACCGAAAGGTCGAGCGTGAATCATATAGTAGATATGATCAACATAGTGATGTTCACCATTGAAAACTACTCCATTTCATGTGATGATTGGTTATGGTTTGGTTGATTTGGATCACGTGATCACTTAGAAGATTAGAGGGATGTCTTTCTAAGTGGGAGTTCTTAAATAATATGATTAATTGAACTTAAATTTATCATGAACTTAGTCCTGGTAGTATTAGCATATATAGCTCGCGTTTAGCTCCCCTATTTTATTTTTGATATGTTCCTAGAGAAAACTAAGTTGAAAGATGTTAGTAGCAATGATGCGGATTGGATCCGTGATCTGAGGTTTATCCTCATTGCTGCACAGAAGAATTATGTCCTTAATGCACCGCTAGGTGACATACCTATTGCAGGAGCAGATGCAGACGTCATGAACGTTTGGCTAGCTCAATATGATGACTACTTGATAGTTTAGTGCACCATGCTTAACAGCTTAGAATCGGGACTTCAAAGATGTTTTGAACATCATGGATCATATGGATGTTCCAGGAGTTGAAGTTAATATTTCAAGCAAATACTCGAGTTGAGAGATATGAAGTCTCCAACAAGTTCTATAGCTAAAAGATGGAGGAGAATAGCTCAAGCAGTGAGCATGTGTTCAGATTGTTTGGGTACTACAATCGCTTGAATCAAGTGGGAGTTAATCTTCCAGATAAAATAGTGATTGACAGAATTGTCTAGTCACCATCACCAAGTTAGTAGAACTTCGTGATGAACTATAGTATGCAAGGGATGATGAAAATGATTCCCGAGCTTTTCATGATGATGAAATCGATGAAGGTAGAAATCAAGAAAGAGCATCAAGTGTTGATGATTAACAAGACCACTAGTTTCAAGAAAAGGGCAAAGGGAAAGAAAGGGAACTTCAAGAAGAACGGCAAGCAAGTTGCTGCTCAAGTGAAGAAGCCCAAGTCCGGTCCTAAGCCAGAGACTAAGTGCTTCTACTGCAAAGGGACTGGTCACTGGAAGCGGAACTGCCCCAAGTATTTGGCGGATAAGAAGGATGGCAAAGTGAACAAAGGTATATTTGATATACAGATTATTGATGTGTATTTTACTAGTGGTCGTAGCAACCCCTCGGTATTTGATACTGGTTCAGTTGCTAAGAGTAGTAACTCGAAACATGAGTTGCAGAATGAACGGATACTAGTTAAGGGTGAAGCGACGATGTGTGTTGGAAGTGGTTCCAAGATTGATATGATCGTCATCGCACACTCCCTATACTTTCGGGACTAGTGTTGAACCTAAATAAGTGTTATTTGGTATTTGCGTTGAGCATGAATATGATTTGATCATGTTTATTGCAATACGGTTATTCATTTAAGTAAGAGAATAAATTGTTGTTCTGTTTACATGAATAAAACTTTCTATGGTCATACACCCAATGAAAATGGTTTTTTGGATCTCGATTGTGGTGATACACATTCTCATAATATTGAAGCCAAAAGATGCAAAGTTAATAATGATAGTGCAACTTATTTGTGGCACTGCCATTTAGGTCATATTGGTGTAAAGCGCATGAAGAAAATCCATGCTGATGGGCTTTTGGAATCACTTGATTATGAATCAATTGATGCTTGCGAACCGTGCCTCATGGGCAAGATGACTAAAACGCCGTTCTTCGGAACAATGGAGCAAGCAATTGGCTTATTGGAAGTAATACATACTGATGTATGCAGTCCGATGAATGTTGAGGCTCGCGGCGGGTATCGTTATTTTCTGACCTTCACAGATGATTTGAGAAGATATGGGTATATCTACTTGATGAAACATAAGTCTGAAACATTTGAAAAGTTCAAAAACTTCAGAGTAAAGTAGAAAATCATCATGACAAGAAAATAAAGTTTCTACGATCTGATCGCAGAGACAAATATTTGAGTTACGAGTTTGGTCTTCAATTAAAACAATGTGGAATAGTTTCACAAAATCGTGCCACCTGGAACACCACAGCATAATGGTGTGTCCAAACGTCATAACCGTACTATTATTGGATATAGTGCAATCTATGATGTTTCTTACCGATTAACAACTATAGTTTTGAGGTTATGCATTAGAGACAACTACATTCACGTTAAATAGGGCACCATCTAAATCCGTTGAGATGACACCGTATGAACTATGGTTTGGCAAGAAACCTAAGCTGTCGTTTCTTAAAGTTTGAGGTTGCAATGCTTATGTGAAAAAGTTTCAACCTGATAAGCTCAAACCCAAATCGGAGAAGTGCTTCTTCATAGGATACCCAAAAGAAAATGTTGGGTGCACCTTCTATCACAGATCCGAAGGCAAGATATTCATTGCTGAGAATGGATCCTTTCTAGAGAAGGAGTTTCTCTCGAAAGAAGTGAGTGGGAGAAAAGTAGAACTTGATGAGGTAACTGTACCTGCTCCCTTATTGGAAAGTAGTTCATCACAGAAATCTGTTCCTGTGACTACTACACCAATTAGTGAGGAAGCTAATGATGATGATCATGTAACTTCAGATCAAGTTACTACCGAACCTCGTAGGTAAAACAGAGTGAGATCCGCACCAGAGTGGTACGGTAATCCTGTTCTGGAGGTCATGTTACTTGACCATGATGAACGTACGAACTATGAGGCAGCAATGATGAGCCCAGATTCCGCGAGATGGCTTGAGGCCATGAAATCTGAGATGAGATCCATATATAAGAACAAAGTATGGACTTTGATTGACTTGCCCAAAGATCGGCGAGCCATTGAGATTAAATGGATCTTCAAGAGAAAGACAGACGCTGATAGTAGTGTTACTATCTACGAAGCTAGAATTGTCGCAAAAAGGTTTTCGACAAGTTCAAGGTGTTGACCACGATGAGAATTTCTCACTCGTATCTATGCTTAAGTCTGTCCGAATCATGTTAGCTATTGCCGCATTTTATGAAATCTGGCAAATGGATAAACAAAACTGCATTCCTTAATAGGATTTATTAAAGAAGAGTTGTATATGATGCAACCAGAAGGTTTTGTCGATCCTAAAGGTACTAACAAAATATGCAAGCTCCAGCGATCCATCTATGGACTGGTGCAAGCATCTCGGAGTTGGAACATACGCTTTGATAAGTTGACCAAAGCATATGGTTTTATACAGACTTGCGGTGAAGCCTGTATTTACAAGAAAGTGAGTGGGAGCACTACAACATTTCTGATAAGTATATGTATGACATATTGTTGATCGGAGATGATGTAGAATTATTCTACAAAGCATAAAGGAATGTTTGAAAGGCGTTTTTTCAAAGAAAGACCTCGGTGAAGCTTCTTACATATTGAGCATCAAGATCTAGAGAGATAGGTCAAGACGCTTGATAAGTTTTTCAATGAGTACATACCTTGACAAGATTTTAAAGTAGTTCAAAATGGAAAAGTCAAAGAAGGAGTTCTAGCCTGTGTTACAAGGTGTGAAGTTGAATAAGACACAAAACCCGACCACGAAAGAAGATAGAGAGAGAATGAAAGTCATTCCCTATGCCTCAGCCATAGGTTCTATAAAGTATGCCATGTTGTGTACCAGACCTATTGTATACCCTGCCCTGAGTTTGGCAAAGGAGTACAATAGTGATCTAGGAGTAGATCACTGGACATTGGTCAAAATTATCCTTAGTGGAATAAGGATATGTTTCTCGATTATGGAAGTGACAAAAGGTTCGTCGTAAAGGGTTACATTGATACAAATTTTGACACTGATCCAGATGACTCTAAATCTCAATCTGGATACATATTGAAAGTGGGAGCAATTAGCTAGAGTAGCTCTGTGCAGAGCATTGTTGACATAGAAATTTGCAAAATACTTACGGATCTGAATGTGGCAGACCCGTTGACTAAACTTCTCTGACAAGCAAAACATGATCACACCTCAGTGCTCTTTGGGTGTTAACAACATAGCGATGTGAACTAGATTATTGACTCTAGTAAACCCTTTGGGTGTTGGTCACATGTCGATGTGAACTATGGGCGTAAATCACATGGTGATGTGAACTATTGGTATTAAATCACATGGCGATGTGAACTAGATTATAGACTCTAGTGCAAGTGGGAGACTGAAGGAAATATGCCCTAGAGGCAATAATAAAGTTATTATTTATTTCCTTATATCATGATAAATGTTTATTATTCATGCTAGAATTGTATTAACCGGAAACATAATACATGTGTGAATACATAGACAAACAGAGTGTCACTAGTATGCCTCTACTTGACTAGCTCGTTGATCAAAGATGGTTATGTTTCCTAACCATAGACATGAGTTGTCATTTGATTAATGGGATCACATCATTAGGAGAATGATGTGATTGACTTGACCCATTCTGTTAGCATAGCACTTGATCGTTTAGTTTGTTGCTATTGCTTTCTTCATTACTTATACATGTTCCTATGACTATGAGATTATGCAACTCCGTTTACTGGAGGAACACTTTGTGTGCTACCAAACATCACAACGTAACTGGGTGATTATAAATGTGCTATACAGGTGTCTCCGAAGGTATTTGTTGGTTTGGCATATTTCAAGATTAGGATTTGTCACTTTGATTGTCAGAGAGGTATCTCTGGGCCCTCTCGGTAATGCACATCACTCAAGCCTTGCAAGCATTGCAATTAATAAGTTAGTTGCGGGGTGATGTATTATGGAACGAGTAAAGAGACTTGCCGGTAACAAGATTGAACTAGGTATTGAGATACCGACGATCGAATCTCGGGCAAGTACCATACCGATGACAAAGGGAACAACGTATGTTGTTATGCGGTTTGACCGATAAAGATCTTCATAGAATATGTGGGAGCCGATATGAACATCCAGGTTCCGCTATTGGTTATTGACCGGAGATGTGTCTCGGTCATGTCTACATAGTTCTCGAACCCGTAGGGTCCGCACGCTTAAAGTTCAATGACGGTTGTATTATGAGTTTATGTGATTTGATGTACCTAAGGTAGTTCGGAGTCCCGGATGAGATCGGGGACATGACGAGGAGTCTCGAAATGGTCGAGACGTAAAGATCGATATATTGGACGACTATATTCGGACATCGGAAAGGTTCCGAGTGATTCGGGTATTTCCGGGGGTACCGGGGAGTTACGGGAATACGAGGAAGAAGTAATGGGCCTCATGTGCCAAGTGTTGGAAGAGTGGAGGCAGGGCGCAGCGCCCCCCTAGCCCAAACCGAATTGGACTAGGGGGCCGGCCCCCCTTTCCTCTTTTTCTTCCTTCTCCTTCCTTCTCCTTCTCCTCCTTCCTTTCCTCCTCCTAGTAGGAGTAGGAAAGGGGAGTCCTACTCCTACTAGGAGGAGGACTCCTCCTCCTAGCGCGCCCATAGAGGGCCGGTCGGCCTCCCCCTTGCTCCTTTATATACAGGGGCAGGGGGCACCTCTAGACACACAAGTTGATCAGTTGATCTCTTCCAGCCGTGTGCGGTGCCCTCCTCCACTATATTCCACCTCGGTCATATCGTAGTGGTGCTTAGGCGAAGCCCTGCGTCGGTAGAAACATCATCACCGTCATCACGCCGTCGTGCTGACGGAACTCTCCCGTGAAGCTCTGCTGGATCGGAGTTCGCGGGACGTCATCGAACTGAACGTGTGCTAAACTCGGAGGTGCCGAGCGTTCGGTACTTGGATCGGTCGAATCGTGAAGACGTACGACTACATCAATCGCGTTGTGCTAACGCTTCCGCTTTCGGTCTAGGAGGGTACGTGGACAACACTCTCCCCTCTCGTTGCTATGCATCACCATGATCTTGCGTGTGCGTAGGAATTTTTTTGAAATTACTACGTTTCCCAACAATACCTCCCTTCTTAGGGACACAATGGACAGGACTTACCCACTGACTATCAGCAACAGGATAAATTATACCTGCCTCCAGAAGCTTTAGTATTTCTTTTCTTACCACGTCTTTCATCTTAGGACTTAACTGTCATTGGTGATCAACAACCGTTGTAGCGTCTTTATCCAATTTTATTTTGTGCAGGCATAGTGTGGGACTAATGCCCTTAAGATCATCAAGAATATATCCAATAGCAGCACAGTGCTTCTTGATAACCCAAAAGTATAGGGGATCGCAACAGTTTTAGAGGGTAGAGTATTCAACCCAAATTTATTGATTCGACACAAGGGGAGTGATAACCCACAAGTATAGGGGATCACAACAGTTTTCGAGGGTAGAGTATTCAATCCAAATTTATTGATTCGACACAAGGGGAGCCAAAGAATATTCTCAAGTATTAGCAGCCGAGTTGTCAATTCAACCACACCTAGATAACTTAATATCTACAGTAAAGTATTTAGTAGCAAAGTAATATGATAGTAGCGGTAACAATGGCAAAAGTAACGGTAGCAGTTTTGGTTTTATAGTGATTGTAACAGTAGCAATGGAAAAATAAATAAGCGGAGAACAATATATGAAAAGCTCGTAGGCATTGGATCGGTGATGGAGAATTATGTCGGATGCAATTCCTCATGTAAAAGTTATAACCTAGGGTGACACATAACTAGCTCCAGTTCATCAATGTAATGTAGGCATGTATTCCGAATATAGTCATACGTGCTTATGGAAAAGAACTTGCATGACATCTTTTGTCCTACCCTCCCGTGGCAGCGGGGTCCTATTGGAAACTAAGGGATATTAAGGCCTCCTTTTAATAGAGTACCGGAACAAAGCATTAGCACTTAGTGAATACATGAACTCCTCAAACTACAGTCATCACTGGTAAGTATCCCGATTATTGTCACTTCGGGGTTAACGGATCATAACACATAATAGGTGACTATAGACTTGCAAGATAGGATCAAGAACACAAATATATTCATGAAAACATAATAGGTTCAGATCTGAAATCATGGCACTCGAGCTCTAGTGACAAGCATTAAGCATAGCAAAGTCATAGCAACATCAATCTCATAACATAATGGATACTAGGGATCAAACCCTAACAAAACTAACTCGATTACATGGTAAATCTCATCCAACCCATCACCGTCCAGCAAGCCTACGATTGAATTACTCATGAACGACGGTGAGCATCATGAAATTGGTGATGGAGGAAGGTTGATGATGACGACGACGACAGATTCCCCTCTCCGGAGCCCCGAACGGACTCCTGATCATCCCTCCCGAGAGAGTTTAGGGCTTGGCGGCGGCTCCGTATCGTAAAACATGATGAATCCTTCTCTCTAATTTTTTTCTCCCCGAACACGAATATATGGAGTTGGAGTTGAGGTCGGTGGAGCACTAGGGGGCCCACGAGACAGGAGGCGCGCCCCACCCTCGTGGACAGGGTGTGGGCCCCCTGGCCTTGATTCTTTCACTAGTATTTTTTATTAATTCCAAAAATATTCTCCGTTGATTTTCAGGTCATTCTGAGAACTATTATTTCTGCAAAAAAAAAACACCATGGCAATTCTGCTGAAAACAGCGTCAGTCCGGGTTAGCTCCATTCAAATCATGTAAGTTAGAGTACAAAACAAGGGCAAAAGTGTTTGGAAAAGTAGATACGACGGAGACGTATCAAGTCCCCCAAGCTTAAACCTTTGCTTGTCCTCAAGCAATTCAGTTGATAATCTGGAAGTGATAAAGAAAAACTTTTACAAACTCTGTTTGCTATTGTTGTTGTAAATATGTAAAGCCAACATTCAAGTTTTCAACAAATATTATGAACTAACCATATTCACAATAACATTTAGGTCTGACATTTTCTCGTACCAATGGCATAATCAACTAGCAAGCAATAATAATAAATCCCGGATGACAACACTTTCTCAAAACAATCATAATATGATATAACAAGATGGTATCTTGCTAGCCCTTTCTGAGACCACAAAACATAAATGCAGAGCACCTCTGAAGATCAAGGACTGACTGGAAATTGTAATTCATTGTAAAAGAGATCCAGTCATACTCATACTCAATATAAATTAATAGTAATGGACGCAAATGACAGCAGTGCTTTTTTAATGAGAGGATGATGACTCAACATAAAAGTAAATAGATAGGCCCTTCGCAGAGGGAAGCAGGGATTTGTAGAGGTGCCAGAGCTCGGTTTTGAAATAGAGATAAATAGTATTTTGAGTGGTATACTTTCATTGTCAACATAACAACCGAGAGATTTTGATATCTTCCATGCTGCACACATTATAGGCGGTTCCGAAGCAGAATGGTAAAGTTTATACTCCTCCACCACCAACAAGCATCAATCCATGCCTTGCCCGAAACAACGGGTGCCTCCAACTAACAACAATCCTGGGGGAGTTTTGTTTGCAATTATCTTGATTTGATTTACTTAGAGCATGGGACTGGGCATCCTGGTGACCAACCATTTTCTCGTGAATGAGGAGCGGAGTCCACTCGTCTTGAGAATAACCCGCCTAGCATGGGAGATACAAACATCCCTAGTTGATACATGAGCTATTCGAGCATACAAAACAGAATTTCATTTGAAGGTTTAGAGTTTGGCACATACAAATTTACTTGGAACGGCAGGTAGATACCGTATATAGGTAGGTATGGTGGACTCATATGGAATAACTTTGGGGTTTATGGAAGTGGATGCACAAGCAGTATTCCCGCTTAGTACAAGTGAAGGATAGAAAGAGACTGGGAAGCGACCAGGTAGAGAGTGACAACAGTCATGAACATGCAAAATTAATCAACATTGAGTGCAAGCATGAGTAGGATATAATTCACCATGAACATAAATATCGTGGAGGCTATGTTGATTTTGTTTCAACTACTTGCGTGAACATGTGCCAAGTCAAGCCACTTAAATCATTCAAAGGAGGATACCACCCTATCATACCACATCACAACAATTTTAATAGCATGTTGGCACGCAAGGTAAACCATTATAAACTCCTAGCTAATTAAGCATGGCATAAGCAACTATAATGTCTAATTGTCATTGCAAACATGTTTCATTCATAATAGGCTGAATCAGGAACGATGAACTAATCATATTTACAAATACAAGAGAGGTCGAGTTCATACCAGCTTCTCTCATCTCAATCAGTCCATCATATATTGTTATTATTGCCTTTCACTTGCACGACCGAACGGTGTGGATAATAATAATAGTGCACGTGCATTGGACTAAGCTAGAATCTGCAAGCATTTAATATACATGAGAAAATAAGGTAATATGGCTCTTGGTTAAATCAACAATAATGCATATAAGAGCCATTTCAACATTTTCATCATGGTCTTCTCCTCTCAACCCCAAAAGAACAAGAAAAGAATTAAAACTATTTACACGGGAAAGCTCCCAACAAGCAAAATAAGAACGAGAAATCTTTTTGGGTTTTCTTTTTAATTACTACTACAAGCATGGAAAGTAAACTAGCTAGAAGCTACAACTATTTTTTTGGTTTTTCTTAAGTTTATCCAAACACACGAAAAGAGAGCGAGAGAAACGAAAATAAACTATAGCACAGATAATACAATGAAAAAGTATGAGCACCGACAACTAGAATGAGTGTGTAAACATAAATGTAATGTCGGTGGGAAATACGTACTCCCCCAAGCTTAGGCTTTTGGCCTAAGTTGGTCTATGCCCATGGATCAAAGTTGTAGCTGAGGTCGTACTGAGATGCAACGGCTATTGCCTGATGAGCTGCAGCTTGGAGGCGGTCTGCCTCCGTCCTCCTCTCATACTCGTTCACCTCCTCCCTGGTTATAACATATCTCCCTTTTGTTTGAAAGTCAAAGAAAGTAGGAGCAGGGAGAGCGACATGATAGGTACATCGTCTTTCAAAGATTAGTCGGTACTGGAGGAACTGATTGTTCCTCTCAACAAACTGATGACGAACCATAGCATCATAATCTAGATAAGAAGGAGGCAGCTCAATATCATCTCCATGTATGGGTATCTCAAGAAAGTTAGCTATATGAGTTGCATAAATTCCACCAAAGAAATCTCCATTGATACTATTATTATGCAACCGACGTGCAACAATGGCCCCCAAGTTGTATTGTTTATCTCCTAACACTACAAAAAAAGACACATCCATGACATTTTGGGCCGAACGAATTTTTTTTCTGTCATACATATGACACTTCTATGACGATAATTGTGACAAAACCCGATATCATCATAGATGTGGTGGGCTCCTACTTTTATGACAAAAAATCATGACAGAAAATGGGCTTTTCATCCTGGGCGGGCCGGAGACGTAGCTGCATGACATTCTTTGGGCCGTCCATGACGGAAAAAACGTGGTAGAAGCAAGGGGGAGGAAAATTTTGGGGAGTTCCCGGTTACGGTGGGAGGTCGGGGGCCGAGCGATGCGCGTTTCTCTCGTACACGTACGCGCGTGTGTGCGAGGCGTTGGATCTAACTGAACCCGAGCGAGGCGTTGGGCTCTAACTGAACCCGAGCGATTGCACTGCAGGCTATGCGTTACTGAATCCGAGCGATCGATCGATGGCTGTTAGCTGAACCCAATCGAGTGATTCCTTGGCTACTGCTGCTAACTGAAGCCGATCGATGGGATGAACAGTGAGCGTTGCGAGGGGGGGGGGTTGGATGAACAGTGAGCGATGGCGTTGCCTCTGGATGAACAGGACCCCGTGGTGTGGTGGAGGGCTGGATGAACAGTAGACGGTGGAGGGGTGCCCGTGGAGGGGTGGATGAACAGGACCCCGTGGTGTGGAGGGCAGGATGAACAGTAGACGGTGGAGGGGTGCCAATGGAGGGGTGGTTGAACAGGACACCGTGGTGTGGAGGGCTGGATGAACAGTAGACGGTGGAGGGGTGGTTGAACAGTAGCCGGTGGAGTAGTGCGCGATGGGGGCTGGATGAACAGGAGCCCTGGAGGCTGGAGGAGGTCGACGGTGGATGAACAGTAGCTCGTGGAGGCTGGAGGGGGTCAACGGTGGAGATGAACAGTATCCCGTGGAGTCCCGTTTTGCGGTACGCCACACCCCTCCCGATGAACAGGACCCCCGTTTCTACCGTAGCGCTCCAACACAAGTCCGTTTCCTCCGTTTTGCGGTATGCCACACCCCTCCCGATCAACAGGACCCCTGTTTCGACCATAGGAGGTCTGTTTCCTCTGTTTTGCGGTACACCACACCCCTCCCGCTCAACAGGACCCCCGTTTCGACCGTAGGAGGTCCGTTTCCTCCGTTTTGCGGTACGCCACACCCCTCTGATCAACAGGACCCCCGTTTCGACCGTAGGAGGTCCGTTTCCTCCATTGTGCGGTACACCACGCCTCGTTTCCATCGCCTCTTCCATCCAAGCCCTCCCGATGAACACGACCACGCATTCCATTTTGACCCATGAACACGACGATGCTGTTTCTCCGTTCTGACCCAGCCATGTACACGAGCCCTCGCCGTACGTATGCGCGAGTAGGCGTTCGAGACCCCGCCCGTATGTACACATACATGGCCGTATTTTCTTTCTTGCACCCTGGCTGCTGTACGTACGTGTACATGCTACGTGCGCACCTCTACTACGACACGTGCACGCCTCTACATCGACCAGTATGTACGTACACGTTCGCGATCAGAATGTCAATGCTACGTACTCTTCGACCAGCTGGGTCCCGACTGTCAGGCACTTCCTTGCCTGCGAAGATGTAGCTGGTGGATCCCAGCAGTTAGGGGGCGAATCATTTTTTTTGCCTGGACGCACTTCCTTGCGTGCGAAGATGTAGCTGGTGGGTCCCAGCAGTCGGGGGGGGGGGTGGGTCCCAGCAGTCAGGGGGGCGAATCGTTTTGGTTTTTTTTTTGCCCGGACACACTTCCTTGCGTGCGAAGATGTAGCTGGTGGGTCCCAGCAGTCAGGGGGGCGAATCGTTTTTTGCCCGGATGCACTTCCTTGCGTGCGAAGGTGTAGCTGGTGGGTCCTAGCAGTCAGGAGGAAATGTTTTTTCATGAAATATGGTGGCCCGTCCGGTGGGTCCCTGCTGTTAGGTGGAGGAATCATTATTTTCCGCATAATAATGAGGCACTTCCTTGCTGCCACTATGGACCCAGCTGTCAGCCTCTCCACGTACAGTCCACGTCCGATGGAAGTCGTTCCTTGACCACGTTGACCACGCCGCGCCGAGAGCACCAGGGCGGTGGACGAGGGCGAGGCCTAGGAAGGGGACAACGGGGAGCCGGGGAAGACGCGGTAGTGGAAGCCCGCGCGTGCGCGGAGAGGAGTACGATGGTTCACTGGTTCGGCTGCAGTGTGAGGCTGCCGTCGCCGCAGGGCCTGGCTAGCGGTGGGAATAGTAGGGGGCGGTGAGGCCTCCGCGGAAGCACAGCCGGCCACGGGAGGCAGGAGCATGCGGCACGACCGGCGCTGCTTTGGGCGGCTGGAGCAAGAAGACCAGAGGTTGAAGAAGCACTACGGCCGTTGGATGGACATCGTATGGTCAATGGAGCTAGAATCGTTCATATTGACTAAGTTGACAAAGCCCTTCGTCCCCGTCAACTTAGTAGGCCCACAAGTCAGCCTCCCACCAAGGTGGGTCCCAGCTAGCCGGGGGAGTATTCATTTTTTTGTGCGTAATAAGGAGGCACTTCCGGTGGGTCCGAGCTGACAGCGGGGGGAACGTTTTTTTTGCGAAATACGGTGGCCCGTCTGGTGGGTCCCAGCAGTCAGGGGGAAACGATTTTTTTCGCAAAATACTGGTGGCCCGTCCGGTGGGTCCCTGCTGTCAGGTGGAGGAATAATTATTTTGCACGTAATAAGGAGGCACTTCCTTGCTGCGGCCGTGGACCCAGCTGTCAGCCTCTCCACGTACAGTCCACGTCCGATGGAAGCCGTTCCTTGACCACGTTGACCATGCCGCGCCGAGCGCACCAGGGCTATATATAATAATTTATATATAGCTCATGGAAACTTCTTATGCAATTTATTGCAGTCGTTTTTTTGGTTGGCCAGGGCCAATTTCGCATATTTCTGTGGGTTCCAAACTATTTTTAATACCGAAATGTCCAGCCAGATTTAAAGTACTTTGAAGATATATTTAAATTAGGTTAATGCCCAGTGAAATAGGAATCTGAAAATGTGATAAAATTCAGAAATTATAAAGTAATTGCCAATTTGTCATCTGTTTTTATATTTACAACCCATTTCATATTACTTTCAAGATTTGCAGGCGTCTTGAAAGAGTTGCAGCCCATCAGGGCGTAGAAAAATAAGTAGGCCTGGATTGGGTATTCTTCAGAAAAAATAAACTGGGCTCATTTTCACAAAGAAAAAATAGCTGGGCTGGTCACATGGTGAACATAAAATATAAGCCTGGGCTAGACGGGCCACAACCCAGTTCAAACCCTGCTCCGTCTCAACAATACCAAACAAAAAAAATACTGCTCGAGTAGCTACGTCCCAGGTGTCAGCCGATCTTGTGCTGTTCTCTTGTCTATTGACTATATACGCTCACAATGTCGTGGGTCCCAGATGTCAGGAAAACACTAGGAGGAAGCATTTTATTTTTCCATACGCTGACGTGGTGGGCCCCTACTGTCATCCTCTCCACGTACTTCTGCCGATTCCTGTTGTTTGTTGACCATGTTGACAACGCGAGAGGGCGGCGCCGCGGCGAGCGCACCAAAGCGCGCGGAGGACGTCGGCGTTAACGATTTAGGAGACGGTGGGGCGGCGATGCGTGCGCTGAGGCGCAGCCAGCCGTGGGAGGCGGAAGCAGGCGGCCCCGCCGGCGCTGGTTTGGTTTTGGCGGCTGGATGAAGACAGGACTGAAGAAACACGACAGACTGTAAAAGCAGCAGGAGTACTTAACAACCTTAACTGAAACCAGCAGGGGCACTTAACAACCAAAGCTGAAAGCAGTATGAGTACTTATACAGGTTCAACCGTACAAAGCACGCCTCGAACAGTGCTACTTTGCCTACAGTTAACCAAGGGTGAGGCCGCCAAGCCCCAGGACAAGGCCCAGGCGCCACCCCGCGCATCCACAACCTTCTGAAAGCGGCTTCATCTCGCAACGTGGTCAATAAATAGGATATTCGCTTTAGAGCCATGGAAAAGCATGAACATAATCTTCTGTCCTATTCTCCAAGATGGACGGGCCTTCATTATTTGAGACCACCCATGAATAAGTATCTTTTCACCTCCAAGGGGAATTGAGTAGGTCGACATATACATCATGTTGTGACCAAGCGCAAGTCTGACCCGACCATGGTCAGGCATCTGTATAGGAACAATAGAACTCGGCAGTTCCTGTTTCAAGAAGATCACAGCTGTAAAACTGTGTATAAGCAATAGTTTATGAACAACATATATAACAGAAAACAGCTCGTACCATAAGTTTCTCGACACAGTTGGACCTGTTCAACGAGTGCAGCAGTGGCACACATATCCCACGTGGCCTTCCACCATTGAAACGCCCCACAAGGACCTCAAGACGATCAATAAAGTGTAGGAACTTGTGGATGTCGATCCAGTCAACTTCAGTGCCATTAGTAACAGCCGAGTTATTACAGAGTAACAAACGAGCAGACTGCTTAACTCTGAAAAAACCTACACGTGCCACCAATTATAAGAAAATATTAGTTAGAAGTAGCATCTTCGTGAGAGATTCGTTGCTACTTCTAAAGTTAAATTGTGATTAGTTAGACAGAATAGGTGGATTAAGAAGTAATCGAGGCAACAAGCAAGAACCAGATACAAAACTAACATGGATGAACAATTGGAACGACGTCGGGGTGGAAGATCGCAGTGAAGATGAGACCAGGTTCTGCTATTTCCATCAACATTCGTGCGCCAACTTTCAGTCCGTAACACTTGAGAAAGTTTATCCAAGTTCGGCCATAAAAAAGCAGCGATCTTCTTGGTTCATGAACCCAACTCGGAACTTATATCCATGGCTTGTCTTCACTGTGACCATTAAACTAGTGTATTCAGTTATGGCAAGGCCGAGCATCTTGAGTACATGTGTTCTGGCAGAGCAAATAATACACTGCAGGAAAAATAATATGAGAACACAGCATGTTCAAAAAAACCCCACCCTCCCGGATAGAAAAGAGGATTCTAGGAACATACTGTGCGCGTTTCAA
This sequence comes from Triticum aestivum, assembly GCF_018294505.1. Taxonomy (NCBI): domain Eukaryota; kingdom Viridiplantae; phylum Streptophyta; class Magnoliopsida; order Poales; family Poaceae; genus Triticum; species Triticum aestivum. The sequence continues at coordinate 630,523,832 of NC_057812.1, read as the reverse complement.
AATGTTGTGTTAGGATGAGAAGGAACAAGTGTGGCGTCTCGCCGAGGGCGCAGAAACCTGTAGGGTACTCGCACTTTGGGCACTGCAAATGAAACACACTAGATTCAGTAGGAAGAAAAATGCATCAACGGCGGCGGCTGCCATCCTAGGATTACCTGCGACCAAGGGACTTGGGTTTATCGGGGATGGATGAAGAATTCGTACCTGGTTCTCCATGAGAAAACCCTATGCAATCGCCGAGAGGGGGTTTTCTCTGAACAAGCAGACGAGGGAGAAGGGGATTCAGGCCCAGTGAAATATTGCCGCTTCGTCCGTCCAGCTTACTGCTAAAGCTGGAAAGGGGGGGTTGTGATTTGACGGCTCATTGGGCATTACTGCGGCGCTACGACCGGGGTGTGTCTACCGTGAAGTTGTGCACTCTAATTTGTGCATATGGCACGTGGACCCCGTTGCCGGTTGCCCCACATATCAGCGAAAGGAAGTAGAAAGACAGGAGTAACTAGTTACACATAAATATATTTTTTGACAGAGAGATACTCCCTCTGTAAAGAAATATACAAATCTTTTATATCACAGGCTCACCTTGCCGAGAAATATACTCCCTCTGCAACGCACGGGCATTATGGGGGTTCAGCTTTTTTATGGGGGTTCAGCTGAGAATATAATACTCAGATAGGCTCACGGTTCTGGACTTTGGGCCGCAGGCCGACCCTGCATGTTTGGGGGCCCATGTGTTCTACCTCAGCGCTTTTCATATTGCAAGCGATCGGTACGGCGCTGGTTTTAGATGCTGTCGCAAGGCGAATACACAAAATTGAATAAAGCACGGCAGCTGTTGGAATGAAATCGAACGACAGTTCCTAACCAGCAATCAGAGTTGCAATTCTATCAACGATATACCATGTGATAAATAATACTGTCGTACTACTTATACACACAGGACACTTGTTTCACCATGCCAGATTATTACATCAAAATCTCTCGGAGGATAGATCAGTTCGGCAGTTGCGTGCTGCTAATTTCAAAGTTGATTTGGACCAGCTCTCCTTGCCGAGAAAGTTCGATTTTGACATCATCCCCTACCGCAAGATATGATTTAGATTTGAACCTTGACCATCCTTTAGCATCAATCATCATGCGACCATCCTTTGTACTTACGGTATATTGAGCAGGTTCATTCACACCAAGGCTGCGCATGGTAAGAGAAACTTGGCCGCGGTCGCCCGGATTGTTGAACGACTCCCTCGTTGCTCTAGGAATTCTCTGTTTGCAAACAAGAAGACATACCCAAACAGTTAGATCAACACAGTGAATCATGTGAAACAACATGGAAAGAAAAAAGAACGAAGCACTTGGGCGGCCAATGCTTACCAAGAAGGTGGACATGTCGGTTTTTGTAAGGACTTTGGTATATGAAGTGCGAACTGCAGCCCAGTCTGTTGCCGGTGCAACTGCACGGGCCGGAGCAGATGCAAGTGCAAGTGTTGGTGCAGGTGCCGAAGCCGCTGCTGCTGCCGGAGATGGTGCTCCTTGTAGAGCTGGTGCCGGTGTCGGAGCAGGTGCCGGTGTCGATGCCCGATCCTCCGGTAGATCAGACTAATCCGCTGACGCGGTCGGTGCCCAATCCTCAGCTGGATCAGACTGAGCTGCTGCCGCTGTCAGTGCTAGAGCAACTGCCGGTGCTCGATCTGTGCGAGACAGCGGCGATCGTGTCTGGTCTGCTATGATCAGCTTTCTAACTTGACTAGGATCCGTGACCGTGATCCAGTTTTTTTCTTCATTTCTTTTAAATGCGAGAAGGACTAATTGTGGCGTTTTTGTTAAACCAAACTGCAGTTCATCATAGGGATTCAGCTTGTACTCAGACAACAGACTGATCCAATTTTTTCCAGTAATATAAGTGATGGACAGTGCCTTCGTTACTGACACGACATAAGAAGTGAAACCTGCAAAAATAGCCATCGTAGAGCAAACCAAACGGTTTATTCTGTGATGAATGTCACATGGCAAAACCTGCATCGTAAAATTGCAGGAAAAGAAAGAAAACATGACATTAAATCAATAAGATTTAGACAGTAAATCAATAAGATTTACTTGATGTGACACGAGTGAATCCTTACCAGGAAATCACTATGTTGAAGTACTAAACAGAAGATTGATCGTCCAACTACGCGTGGCATGCAGGGGCCCTGCCTACTCCCACAAGCAGGACAGTCCAAAGGTCGTGACAAATCGTATGGACCGAACATCCATGGGACTGGAAATCCTGGTGGGTGCGATAAACCCTGCAATGCATACAGATATTGGAGTGTAACCATAATTGATAAACCGTCCTCACAAAAAATATGATCTGGATACTTCAAAATATACAGACTGAATTGAGTGGACAGACATTAACATAGACCGTTCTCAGGACTGACCACACACCAAAAGCGGCAGTACTAATAAACAATACAGGGTTCACAAACACAAATCAAGTACTGAACAATAGTACTTACTACAGACAAGCAAAGTTGCACTAACTAAACTCTGCAGACTATTTCTTGCCACCGACCTACGGGATGAACCCCGCATAACTGACTAGGCCATGGACTTCGTGTGAGATGTCTACACGCACCATCACCATCTTGTCAACCTTGGAGAACCTAACAGAGTGGTCTTTCCACTCATAAACATGATGATGAAGACAGGCCGCATCAGATTTGTTGGGAAGCTTTACAAGAACCACACCCTTCGTAATCGAAGGCACAGCCAGGAAATTGTTGTGGTCAAGTACAGCCTCGAGAACACGCCTGACAACAATGCTACAGGAAAACACTAGTTCAGGACACGTGGCGACAAGGACACAGCAGCTGGATAGTTCAGCAGTAGAACTCATCATCAGGTCTTCCAGTTCACACGGCATGACTTTGAGAACTTCATCTCCACCGCGGACCTGGTTCTAATTCAAACAGAAACCATATTTTATTACTACCTCCGTTCAGAAATATAAGATGATTTTCGATATTATACTCCATATATGACTACATATACGCACAGAAATGAGTGAACAAAGACACTAGAACATGTCTTCAAAGGCATGAGAGCAGAGGGATTACATGCAAAATCCATAACACAAGTTACTGAGGCAAATATACCCTCTTAAAAGGTAGCATTGATGTTCATAAAGTACTCCCTCCGTCCCAAAATTCTTGTCTTAGATTTGTCTAGATACGGATGTATCAAGTCACATTTTAGTATTAGATACATCCGTATCTAGACAAATCTAAGACAAGAAATTTGGGACAGAGGGAGTAGTTGAAAGTAATCTATAAGAAATCAGTGTCAACCTCTCGCATGTTTTGGTCAAAAGAGGAATTTAGAACCGTCATTTGGCACACAAAAATCACATGCAAGATCACCCAGAAAGTTGTACTACTAGTACTAGTACTGCGTGTTAGATGAAAAAACACGATCAAGATCGAGAAAAAGATCGTCAAGAAGAGATATTACCTGGACTTGCTTAATGAGGGATCCCGGAGAGGGGGGCTTGGACAGGGCGATGGCTTTGAGCTTGTCTGCGGTAGTCTCGGCGGGGTGCTTGCGCTTCTTCGTACCATGAGCCTCGACGGTTTTGGCCGGAGCCATAGACATCACTTCGGCCGGTGCTCCAGCGTCCATCAAGAAACTGTCAAATAGAAATAAAAGAAAAGAAACCATAATCACAAACCCAAAAGAAGAAAAGAGAGGGAGTTATAGGATCAGTCTCGGGGTTGCAAGACCGGGCCTTGGCCAGAATCAACACCATTGATGCGCTCACCTTTCCTTCTTTGGGAGAGAAGAACAATGGCAGAAGCAGGTCGGGGTTTTCTTGAAGAAATGAGGAACAAGATGAGGCAGAAGCGAGGGTTGGGTAGAGAGGAAGCTGAGAGAGAAGAGTGAAATGATGGTTGCTTCGTCCGTCCAACTTACTGCTGGAAAGGAGGGGGTTTTGTGATTTGACGGCTCATTGGGCATTACTGCGGCGCTTCGATCGGGGTAGTCTACCGTCACTCTACTACGGAGTAATTTAGTGCATGGCTGGTGGACCCCGATGCTGGCTGTCCCACACGTCGGCGAAAGTGAGTAATTTAGTGCATGGCTGGAGGAGGATCCGCACGGTAGAGCGTGTCCACTGTTTTTCAAAAGAAAAAATGATTACAGCAAGCGTTTCCACTCTTACGACGGAGGAGTGCGAAACACGGCAGCCACTTGAACATACACAGTGCTCCTACTACTAGGCATGTGCAGTGGTTCATACGTCAGTACTACACAATCTTGTTGCTAGTGTAGTAAGATATGACGATAACAAATGATGTTGTGCGCATGTCAACTACTCCTATATGTAACAAATACACGAAGAGGAAACAACTATATTGAGATGAGAATGCAACCAAACACACCCACACGCTTTGTGCTACAGTGACTGATCTGCACCGTCTGAGTTTGATCCAACGGTCATGTTGCGCCGAGACATGGACATGCCCATGCAGAGGGCGCCTAAACACCACCGAAGTCCCTCTGCTTCTCGAGGCGCACGACGTTGGTGATGCAGGGTGCAACCGCCCGCAGAGCCCGCTCCCGGTCGACGGGAGCCAGCTCGTCAAAGACGGCGTCCAATGGCACGAATGGATTCCGGTGACGGAGCCCTGAAAGGATTCGCCCGGCAACGGCGACGGCAGCCCGCAACCCCTCCTTGTCCAGCTCAGCCCCCACCATCGCGCGGAGACGGCTCAGCTCCTCGGAGATATAGGTGAAGAAGGAGACCAGGTCAGGAAGCCGCAGCTCGTTGAAGTCGACCGGGTGGTCGAACGGGTTTAGCCCGACGGCCGGCATCGTCGCGCTGGCACGACGGTAGGCATCGCGCAGCCGCAACACGTGCGTGGCAACTTGGTTCACCAAGTGGCTGAGGCGATCCTGGACCTCGTCACGATCGGCCCGCTCGCGCTCCAGCCGGCTCCCCTGACGGCCTATCGTATCTCCCGCTTTCTGCAGCAACGCCGCCGACGCCTCGAGCATCTTTGTGGTGGACGCCTGCCGCTTTTGAAGCTCCGTGAACTCCCGCACATAACGGAGGAGCATGGCACTCCTCTCCTCCTTGAGCTCACGGAGCTCCACGTCCTTGGCCCTGAGCTCCGCATCCTTGGCATGGAGCTCCTGTGTCAGGAGCCTCACCTCGGACTCCGTGATCTGCTGCGCCGCCATGGCACCAGGTAGAAGCAATGGGGAGAGGAAGCAAAGGGGGCGAAACGGCTGAAAGGCAATGCAATCTACGGGAAGGCGGAGGGAGCGGGGAATCTTTTGGTTTTCACCACGGTAAAACACCAGTCGACGACTTCTCACATCCAGGAGCGGTGGGTTTTTACAGGCGGAGTCATCATGACTAATTGCTGCCGCGCCTGCTCCCGTCAATCAAAAAATTAAAAATCCTGCCGCGCCTGCTCCCGTCAATCAAAAAAATAAAAATCCTGCCGCACCCAAACACCAGAGCAACGCCGCGGTGGATATTTATATTTACCTGCCGGCAAGTAGATAAAAAAGGGGTGAAAAAACAAATGTGGCGGCGGCCTAGCTAATCGGTCGAACTAGCCCAACTAGCTAGCCACCGTGCTTCACTGATGTACTCGGCGGGAAAGGTGGTCTTTCGTGATTTGACGACTCATTTACTTGCTTCGGCGCTACGACCGAGGAGGACCCAGAAAACGCGCGGTAGGGCGTCCCACGTCAGGAAGAATATATGCGTGCACCACCCGGGAGGACCCCGAAACCGCGCGGTAGGGTGTGCCACGTCTCGGCACGGAGGAAAAATGTGCGTGTAAAAATATACTGTATCAGACGTAGTACCTATGGTTCGACCTCGGGACCCAGCCAGTCGGTCGAAAACACCCCACTAGCCACACAGCTTCATCATGCAAACGTGGCACGGAGGATAGATGTGGTTAGCTCCGTCTCGACCAGCCACAACGTCTCTTGTTCTAGGCGATTCTTCTATTTTCCAAGCTTTTTTTAGTTGTAATAACACCACGGCAAGCTAGCGCCGCTCTTCGTGTGTGCCCGTGCAAAGGTTAGACGATGGAGAGAAGAGAGATTGAGATCGCAGACCTGGGACCCACCAGTAAGTGAGACAACGGTCATGCACGTGTTGACGAGGCACTCCCTCTACTCTACTCAACGAAAGTACTGTATAAATAAAATCAAGTTATGGGACAAAGCCAACAACCGTTCGTTTTTTCAGGCTATCGACTTACGCTTTGTAGTCCAGGTTGCCAGTTCGAATCTCGTCTTTCAGATTTGTTAGTTTTAGGTCCAAATTTGATTAATGACAAGTGGGACCCCCGTGTGTTGTTCCGATATTTCAGTGTAGGATGGTTTTTTTGAACAAACACTTTGCGCGGTTAGACAAGTAACGGCACGAGTTACACGTATTTTGCAAGTTTACGAACAAAAATGACAGCGGCATAGAATATCACATCCACCCCGCAGCTTAGATACTATGGTGATACGAGTTTTTACACCGTTGGAAGTGAGATCCAATGGCTTGGGAGTAGTCTTTGTAATTATGCGCAATTTCCAAACTCTCCAAAGGTTTTTTTTGCAAATAAAACATTCAGGCCTCGTGTGTGCCGCTGCATCTTCGATCCAACGGCTCCCCGGTGCTCATATTAGGTGCTCCCCGTAGCTTAATTACCCGCTACGGTGATATGAGCATCTAGGTCGTATGATCAGTGATCAGATGGCACATGCGTAGTACTTGTACTTTCTGCGCATTTCCCAAACTCTATCAGCCGTATATTGCAAAAACATTCAAACCTCCTATTGTGGGCCGTTAGATCTCAGTGAACTCGTATCACCATAGAATCTACGGTGCGGGAGCACCTCATACTCTCCCGTGCGAGAAAACATAAGGTGCTATCGCAGCTTGGATGCTACGGTGATACGAGCTTGGAGGTCGTTTGATCTGAGATCCAATGGCATCTGAGCAGTCTTTGTGCTTGTAAGCAGTGGCCGAACTCTTTTGGGGCTTTTCTGCAAAAAACCATTCGAACCACCGAGGAGGTGTTGGGTCACAAATCCAACGCCTCCGAAGAGCTTGTATCACCAAAGCATCTAAGGTGTGGTAGCACATGATATTCTTACATACAGGAGAATATGATGTCCTCCTTCATCTTAGATGCTACGGTGATACGAGCTTCGAGGTCGTTGGATATGGGATCAAAGGGCATCTAAGTAGTTTTTGTACAAATTGTGTGCAATTCTCAAACTCATCAAGGTTTCCTGCAGAAATATTAAGACACATCATGTGAGCTGCTATATCTCAGATCTACAAGCTCCAAGCAACTCGTATCGGCATATAGCATCTAAGGTATGGGGGCACATGATATTCTCCCGGGGAGGAGGGGTGGGGGTGCACAACCAATCGGTGGCTGGGAGGGTGGGGACAAATATAATCTAAACAACCCTAAACAGAGCTCCACAATTTTATCTAAGGTCGAGGGGTTGACCCCCGACAATCATAGCTCCGCCTAAACAGAACATTTGCATGTACTATAGTAATAGACTTAATATTCATGTTTCAGTTTCATGTTCATTTTAAATATTGAACTGAGGACCATGGATGTTTTACATTTTACTCCCTTCGTTCCCAAATATTAGTCTTTTTAGAGGCTTCAAATGGACTGGCACATACGGATGTATATAGACATATTTTAGAGTCTAGATTCACTCATTTTGCTCCGTATGTAGTCACTTGTTGAACTCTCTAAAAGACTAATATTTAGGAATAGAAGGAGTATTTTTGAATTCGTGTCATACATGCATGGTTTGGAAAAATAGATGCAGTATACTTACTGGATTGTTGTTGTGTTCGTGCGTGTGTGTCTCTCTGTGTGTGTGTGTGTGTGGTCATATGCTTGATACATACAAAGTTCTCTCACCTCCATGTTGTTCATCTTTTAAATTTGAATTTGCATTGGAAAACTTACTAGGGATACCATGAAATGTGAAATCCACGTTGAGATCACTATATCACAAACTCACTCTAATTCAACAACTCGTCATAAATCAATTACCACGTTGAGATTAGTATTTGCAAGGAAAATACGGGTATTGTAATACACATAGATTCGTTCGGCAATTTAAAAGGTTCCTTTCGTATTCTCGAATGGTAGGACCCAACGGCGTACCAGCCAGACCTTGGCTCGTGTTGATCCTAAAAAAAGCGGGCTCGTGTCCTTCGGTGGCGTGCGTGGTACGCACATTAGGCAACCCCATTACCCCAACCAGTCGAGCCTCAGCGTTTCAAGTCGAAATATCTGGCGCCCAGAATTCCAGCCCTAGGAAATTCCCCTCATGTCCCCAGTCCATAATGACTACCAATGAACAATGGAGGGATGCTTTAGTAACTAGACAACGTTACCTACCGTGCCGAGCACGGTTCAATTCCCTCGGTCGCCGCTCGTCAAGGTCACCCGTCAACTGCATTGCCTAGTACTACTACTACTACTACTACTACTACTACTACTACTACTACTACTACTACTACTACTACTACTACTACTACTACTACTACTACTACTACTACTACTACTACTACTACTACTACTACAGGATGAGCACATAATTGAGCCCGTTTGTTCGTGCCTAGTACTTGAGTTAATATATCAGGCAATGTACTGGTACGGAGGGATTATCCTTTTACTCTGCATATATAACTTGTCTGAAGTCTAACTAAGCAAAATGTTTGACCAAATCCTTTCTTAAGAAATACAACAGGACAGATGTACGGATTGAAAATTTATTGCATGATGCAGGTTATGATATTGTTTCGAATCCTGGATCTTAAATTTCTGAAAATCCACAAGTGAGCATAAATTCTTGAAACTAAGCATGGTCACGTGATATGGCACAAATATTACTTCGTAAGTTTTTTCTTCAATTTGAGACAAGCTGCTTATGACAAGTTGCACAAATGAAGAGCCAAGGTATTTTGGAAGAAAGACCTGTCACATTAAGGCGAACGCTTTCACTATTGAAACCGTGGGCGTTTACGTGCCGCCACGAGTCCCCGCTTCTCATCGGCAATCGGCAGGTGCCGTTCGAGCAAGCGTGTGAGTCGACGGGAGGCGTGCGAGCAGACCACTGCGCCGGCTGTCAGGGAGGCGTGTGAGCAGACCGCTGAGCAGGCTCATCAGGAGGCGAGCCCTTTGACCAGGCTCCGCCGCCCACCGTCGTCCCAACTTCTCCCACTTTTAATGTCGCCGGCGCCGCAGTTTAAAATCAACCCCGCACTACCCGGTACTCCCTCCTTTCCGGTTTATAGGGCTTATCTCAAAATATTAGTTTTTCCATTTTATAAGGCTCAATTTTGTTGTTTCCCATCCCATGTTCAGATTCCAAGGTAAATTAAATCATTGCATGCAAGTATTAAGAGAAAATTGACCAATGCATGTAATTTATGCATGCATGCATTACAATTAATGCATTGGTAAACATATTTTTTTGAGAAAAACAAGAGCATTAATTGGGTGCTTTTGCAAACTACAAAAAGTATTCCACCACTCACCATCTACCTTGGTTGGTGAGATTTTTGAATTGAGCCTTATAAACCAGAAAGGAGGGAGTATCGCTACAATCCTCTCTCTTCCTCTCCGATTCTCCTGTCGTCTACCTCCAACTAGCCTGAGCTAAATGTACACCATACCGCATCATAATGGTCTGCCCTTAGTGTTCCAGTTTCCTGAGGAAGACACCCAGCCTGAGTCTCAAGAACATAAGGCGCTTTGGGACGAGCTTGAACTGGCCTTGCGGGAAGACGCCGCGCCTGTCCCCGCTCCCGTTCCGGCTCCCGTCGCCCCGACTGCGCCAGCGCCCATCCCCGTGGCATTGATGGGATGGGAGCCGCACATTGTCACCGAGCTTGATCCCACGGGGTTCCATGAGGTGCCCGCCGACTTTCACGCGCCCGTGCACCTGCCAGCGCATGCGCCTGCGCGTGCACCGATGCGCATGCCCATGCCGGTGCCCGTGCACCTGCCAACGCCTGCGCCTGCGCGTGCACTGACGTGCGCTCCCGTGCCGGTGCCCGTGCACACGAATGTCTCCGCCGCGCCGTTGAGAGCGCATGTCCCCGCGCGGGTGCCAGTGGCCCCCTCAGCGGCATGGATGGCCGCCGTCGACCGCTTTATTGCACCAACGCCAGTCGCCTCCTCCCGCCAGTCGACTCGCTCCAAAGTCCAGAACATTTTGCCCTTCCTTGAAGCTAGGCCAACGTCCAGGAGTACGCCAACAATGGCGCAAGACGCCGCCGTTGCCGTCAGTCGGTGGCCCGACGACACACAGAGCACGACAGAGGAGCCGCTTCCCACCGTGAGACACCCCCGCCGCCGCCGCGTAATCTAAATTTGCCATGAAAAACATTCGGATTGCCATGCTTAAAATCCAAATGTTTATCATTTCCATTTATTTTATATCGATCGTCGTATAATTTAAAGTCAGAGTCAGACTGAACGAAATGTATGGTTTGATCGATTGAGTGTTCTGCTAGAGCCGTATCAAATTAAATATAGAACGTCATCAAGCCACATGTATTCCTTGTCATCCAACGAGCTAGACTGCTTCAATGTCGAGCACTCAACACGTTTAGCGTGCAGTTAATTTCATGCCAAAAATAGTGCTAATCACATGAGAACACGCAAATAATATCCTAGTAGTTAATATTCGCATGCACTTAATATACATCCAAATTAACGTGCATTGCACATACACACTGACTAGTGCTGCTAGTAAGTGAAACTGGTGCCGTGACTTGTGAATGCGTCCAGATATGGTCAACGGCAACATCGCCCGCGAGTTCTTCCTATTTTCCCGTGCGTCTAAACGCAGAAGGGGAGGAGAGAGAGAGAGCACACATGGAACCCACCAGTAAGTGAAGACGTGTAGATATATTTTGTGCGTGGGAGGAAGCAAGGTCAACCGATCACATAGGGTCACCGTGCGATCGAAAGAGTGAGACGGGTTGGAGAGAGTGACCTAGATAGACGATGTGCGTGAGAGAGTATACAATGTGAATAGGTCGAATTGGGCTCAAACATGGTGATATATCGTTTTTGTCCGAGAAAGAGCGAGGTCAATCGAGACATACGGAGAGAGAGAGAGAGAGAGAGAGAGAGAGATTGAGTGAGCGTGGCCCACCATGAGGTCGAAAGAGTGGTGGCGGCTTGGATGGACTGACCTAGATAGACAATCTGCGTGAGAGAGTATAGAGTGTGTTGATCGAGGCCCGAACAGGGAGATATATCATTTGTGTGTGAAAGAAAACGAGGTTAAACGAGACTCGGATAAAGAGAGCGAGATTGAGCGAGTGTGGCCCGCCGTGCGGAAGAAAGAGTGAGACAGTCTCGAGGGAGTGACCTAGATATACAACATGCGTGCGTGCGCATGCACGAGAGGTTGGGGGGCTAGATAGGCAATGCATGTATTTAGCGCGAGAGGGTGAGAGGGAGAGGGGGGGGAGAGAGAGCTCGGCATGGGGTGCAATGGCGGGTGTGTGAGGTAAATACATTTGGTAACAGAGTGTTAAAAGCGGTTGTGTAGTTGAGAGACTTAGATATCGAAACATGGAGAGAAAGAATGAACATTTGTTGGAAACCGATAGCTTCCTAAGGTGGTTAGGAGAGGAAGATTGACCGATACAGGAAGTATGTACCATTTGTGCGGGGGGGGGGGGGGGCTAAATACAACATTTGAATGTACATAGTATGAGACTTAATATCGATGTTTCAATTCGGTGTACATTGTAAGATTTGAACCGAGGAGCAGGCATACGGGTAATTATTTCGAATTCATGCCATACTAAGTTTCGAAAAGTTGACATTGACTCAGTTTGTTGTGCTATTTTGTAGGTCATATGTTTGAATCCATCCAAAAGTTTTCTCACTACCATGGTGTTCATCATATACATATGCATTTGTATTAAAAAAGTAGCATGGATACAGTGAAATGCGAAATCCACGTTAGAATTGGAGATCGCTACGTGACACACACTCTAATTCAAATAACTAACTACGTGACACACACTCTAATTCAAATAACTAATTATGTGAGACACACTCTAATCCATGTTAGCGTGGGCACCATTTTGATTTTTTTTCAAATAACTTCTCATTAATTAATTTATAGTACTCCCTCTCTTCACTCTTATAAGACCTTGAAGACATTTCAGACAATGTGCAAAACAGTTCATTTTAAGTTGTTTGAAACGACTTACAAAAGTGAACGGATGGAGTATCTTGTTTCGAATGACTAATTATTGCAAGGAAAACACGGGCATGGTAATACATACAGATTCGTTTGCAAATGAAAGAAGATTCGTTTGCATTCTCAAATGTAGGCGCACCAGGCAAACCAGGGTCGTGTCGTTGTGGATGCTGCTTCGGTGCCTTAAAGGCAACTGCCTTTGCGTCACTTACATGTGGGCCAGCCACCTGTTGGGCCCATATGTCATGGACACAAAGGCAGGTGACTTAAGGCACCGAAGCATAGTCCTGTCGAGGTGGTCGCGTGTGTCGGACGGACGCGTAGCACCCAACCACCCACCCCCTCCCCCCCAAAAAAGGACGACGACAATATAAGTTCGCGCTTCCACATTTCGGATTGAAATATCTGGCGGCCCCAATTCCAACCCTGCAAAATCTCTCTTCTCCACCGTCCCCTTCTGCGCCCAGATTGCTCAAATCCCTAATTCGCTGCCAACCCTGGAATCTCCCCTCGTCTCGTCTCTTTCCCCACCGTTCCCCATCTCTGTGCCGGACGACGACGATGAAGACGATGGTCGCGCTTCACCACCGCACCGGAGCTACCTCATCTACGCCCTCGTCCACCGCACCGGGTGGTCCACCGACAATGTCGGCCACCGCAACCGACATGCCTCATAGACACTGAGTTCCACCGCATCAGGTGCACTTCACCGACGCTGTCTCCTAGCTCACCGGGGCTACTTCACCGAGCACATCGTCGCACCTCCGCCCCCCGAGGCCGTTGGGGCTTCACCAACGGTCTCGTCCACCGCATCGTAGTGCTCCACTGCCACTCAAGATCTGCATCCGTGCGCGGCCAGCCAATTCCAGTGCATCACCCTCAATAGCTCTGAAGTGACCCGCACTCTAGCTAGGCGAGCATGCCCAAACGCCGGCCCGAACAAGGTATCCACACATCACTCCCTTGTGCACTGTTCCGAAGATGTTTGGATATCCTTTCACTGATCTCTTAGCTTACACGCCTATGCAACTCTGACCTTAACTCTTATTTCTTCTGGAGATATCATCTGAAACAAGCAAATCCATATTTTAGCGAAGCATGACAGCTGTAGCGACCAGACCTCAAACAGTCTGATCTGTGTGCTCCGGCGTCATCCCTGGATCAGTAATGCTGACACCACACAGTACTCGGAGGATTTATAACAGAGTAGCAATCACACACTTATTACATCGAGTGTCTCAAAAGAGAACTTATTACAATAAATATGGCTTAAGGCCATCTAATAATGATAACAGCGGAGAGCTTGGAAGATAAGTGAGTCCATCAACTCAAACAGCATTACTGAGTATAGAACCACGACCTAAAACTCCTTAATCGTCGTCTGAAAAGTCTGCAACATTAACGTTGCAGCCCGAAAACGGGTCAGCACATGGAATATGCTGGCAAGGTAACACATAGAGAGTAATGGAATGAAACAGCTATACTATATGCATATTTGGCTGGTGGAAAGCTCTATGGTTACAGTTTTGTGTAAAGCCAATTTTCCCTGCTTCAAAGGAATAAAATTTATTTAACTATCATGGTAGTTGTTAAACATTGAGAATGGTTGACAGCATTCTCAATCCCAATTAAGTATCATCATTAAAACCCAACAAAATTAATTTTAGAGTAACATGTTGAGATTCACATGATAATTCAAGTACTAGATACTCAAGATGTCCATAACCAGGGACACGGCTAATCATGATTAGTTTATTACACTCTGCAGAGATTTGCGCACTTTTCCCCACAAGACTCGATCGCCTCCGTTTGGTTTCTCGCACTACATGGTGTTTGAGAAGACGGATGACCGAGACATAGTCTTTCAGAAGCGCTAGCACCTTACGATCGGGTAGACCGTACCACCTACATCCCCTACATCTTCTAGTCTACCACTGTAAGAGTTCGCACAACTTAGTCAACTATGCTAGAGCCCATAATAGCTTGTGGCTGCACACGGAAGTTTCTAGTATGAATAGTCTCATGATCCCTTTGAGCCTGGGTGGCGGTCCAAAAGAAAACAGGCAAGTCCTAGAATACCCAGGTGCCTCAATCGACCCAGATGTGTGTTTAAGTTGCCACCTTAGATAAACCATTATTTAACAAACTCACATCTGTCATGGATATCACTCACCCAATCCACGTCTACTAGCATAGCATGGCATAATAAGCAAACGTAGAAGTAACTCCCAAAGGTTTGATAATAACAGTAATAGGTACTACCTCATCTACTTCCCATCCCACAATTTAATTAGATCCTAATCATGCAATGTGTGAGGATTTATCTAATGCAACAAAACTGGGTAGTAGAAAAGGTATGATCAAAGTGTTACTTGCCTTGCTGATGATCCGGGAAACCTAACGATTCGAAGTAACAGGCGGCGCACTCCGGGTATTCTATCGCAGACAAACAAACAAGCATATAATAAGTACTCGTCTAATGCACAGGTAAAACTCAAATAAGAGATCTAACCAGAAGGTTCAACTTAAGAACTCCGGTTGGCAAAAAGAATCAAATCGAACGAAGCAACGAAAGACAAACGGCGAAAGAAAACAACTTCGTTCTAGTAATCTGGATCTAGGGCAAATTTTACAGTAGCAAAATCTTGTTTAAGTTGGTTAAACGGATAGAGAGTTTCAAGACGAATCCCTAGGCGCTTGAATCGCCTGATTCTGATAAGCGAGCGAAAAGTTAAACTAAAACGAAAATCGGATCAGGAATCGCGATCAAAAAAATCGCGGATTTAATCCGAGAAAAAGAAAAATGACGAACAGTTAATCGAACAGACGTTCGTTAACAGAAACTAACCAGTGAACACGTTCGCTAAAACGATCGGATCGGTGAATGTTCACTAATTAACTAAACCAGAGAAAAAAATAAACCGATCTAGGGTTTCGAAAAAAAATTAACCGAGGTGGTTTATTTTTTAAAAAAAAATCGAACGGCGAACGGCGGCGGCTATACCTCCAGCGAGGCACTCCGGCGGGCGGGGCGGGGCTCCGGCGGGTCGGCGGGGGTGCGCCGCGGCGACGGGAGGCGGCGGGCGGCGGCGTGCTGCTCGGGCGGCGGCGGCACGGGCGGCTCGGGCGGGCGGCTCGGGGCGGGGTGGGGTGAGGTGAGGGGCGGCGGGGTCCGGTATTTAAGGAGGGGAGGGGGCTGCTGCCTTGGGGAAGGGGGCACGGCGGGGTGGCTTCGAGCCGGACTCGGGCGGCGGCGGTGGCTCCAGTCTCCTGGAGGGAGACGGCACGCGGCGGGGTGGGCCGTCGGCTGGGCCTTGGCCCAGTCGGCGCGCGGCGCTTTTTTTTAAATTACACGCAGAAGAAAAATAAAAAGAAATACTAAACGGACTCCAAAAATTTCGAAATAAATTTTCGCGGGCTTCTAAAATCAAGCCTCACAAGGTGAACATTTATTTGGGACCTAAATGCAATTTTGAAAAACACATTTTTTTCCTAAATTCAAATAAAACACCGAAAAACTCTGGAAAAAACCTATTTGATTTTATTATTAAATCCTCAATATTTCTTTATTTTGGGAAAGTCATTTTATTCCCTCTCTCATATTTTTGTAATAGAAATAATTGATGATACAATAAATAAAATCAAATGATCCAATTCTCAAAATTTGAGAAAACTCAAATATGAAAATAACGAAATCCCCAACTCTCTCCGTGGGTCATTGAGTTGCGTAGAATTTCTAGGATCAACCAAAATGCAAATAAAATATGGTATGCATTTATGATCTAATGTATAACATTCCAAATTGAAAATTTGGGATGTTACAAACCTACCCCCCTTAAGATGAATCTCGCCCTCGAGATTCGGGTTGGCTAGAAAATAGGTGAGGGTGGTCCTTGAACAAATCTTCCTCTCGCTCCCAGGTGGCTTCATCCTCTGAGTGGTGGCTCCACTGAACTTTGCAAAACTTGATAACCTTGCTGCGAGTAACTCGGTTGGCAAACTCAAGAATCTTGACTGGCTTCTCCTCGTAGGTCAAATCGTTATCCAACTGAATAGTTTCCAAAGGCACTGTATCTCTCAACCGTATGTCAGCCATCTTCGCATGACACTTCTTCAACTGGGAAACATGGAACAAATCATGAACTCCTGACAATCCTTCGGGCAATTCCAACTTGTAGGCCACTTCTCCCATACGCTCCAAAACTCGATATGGTCCTACAAATCGTGGCGCTAACTTCCCTTTAACTCCAAAACACTTTGTTCCTCGAAGTGGAGATACTCGAAGATAAGCTCGATCCCCGACTTCGTAAACTGTCTCCTTGCGTTTAGAATCTGCATAACTTTTCTGTCTGGACTGGGCTACCTTGAGCCCATCGCGAATCAACTTCACCTTCTGTTCAGACTCTTTAATCAAGTCAGGTCCAAACAACTGGCGGTCTCCAACTTCGTCCCACGACAACGGTGTCCTGCACCTCCTTCCGTACAAGGCTTCGAAAGGGGCCATTTTTAAACTGGTTTGATAACTGTTGTTGTAAGAGAACTCTGCATATGGCAAACTGTCGTTCCAACTAGATCCATAATCTAGCGCACAAGCTCTCAGCATATCCTCCAAAATCTGATTTACTCTCTCGGTCTGTCCATCTGTCTGTGGATGAAAAGTTATACTGAATTCTAGCCTGGTACCCAAAGTTTCATGCAACTGCTTCCAGAACTTTGAGGTAAACTGGGTTCCTCTATCTGATACGATACTCATTGGAACTCCATGCAGACATACGATCCTGGTCATGTATATCTTGGCCAACTTAGCACTGGTGTAAGTGGTCTTTACTGGGATGAAATGAGCTACTTTCGTCAATCGATCAACTACAACCCAAATCGAGTCATAGCCTGAACGAGTCCTGGGCAATCCCGTGATAAAATCCATGCCTAACTTATCCCACTTCAATTCGGGTATCGGCAATGGTTGTAACAATCCTGCTGGGTTCTGATGCTCTGCCTTTACTCTCTAGCATACATCACAAACTGCTACATACTCCGCAATATCCTTCTTCATTCCGGCCCACCAGAAAATATCCTTCAAATCTAAATACATCTTGGTATTTCCTGGGTGAATTGAATACGGTGACTCGTGTGCCTCTTGCAAAATCAACTTCCTGATCTCCGGGTCGTTGGGCACGTAAACACGGTCTTCAAACCATAGGGTGTCGTGCTCATCCTCACGAAATCCTTTGGCTTTTCCTTTGCTCAGTTTCTCCTTTATAGCGGCAATCTCTTTGTCAGCTTTCTGAGCTTCTCTGATTCTATCCATCAAGGTTGACTGAATCTCCAATGCTGCTACATAGCCTCTCGGAACTATTTCCAAACATAGTTCATGGAGATTTTCTGCTAACTCCTTGGGTATTTCTCCCATCCTTAACGTATTGACATGGCTCTTACGGCTTAATCCGTCAGCTACCACATTAGCCTTTCTGGGGTGATAATGCAATTTCATATCATAATCCTTGATAAGCTCCAACCATCTCCTTTGTCTGAGATTTAACTCCTTCTGTGTGAAAATGTACTTCAAACTCTTATGATCCGTGTACACCTCACAATGATTTCCAATGAGGAAATGTCTCCATGTTTTCAATGCATGCACTACGGCTGCTAACTCCAAATCATGCGTAGCATAATTCAACTCATGGGGCTTCAGTTGTCTTGAGGCATATGAAACAACTCTCCCTTCCTGCATAAGCACTGCTCCAAGTCCTCGACGTGAAGCGTCGCAACACACCTCATAACCCTTGGTCTGGTCTGGCAAAATCAACACTGGTGAGGTAACCAAGCGTTTCTTTAACTCCTGGAAACTAGCCTCACATTACTCTGTCCATATGAACTTGGTATCCTTCTTTAATAACTCTGTCATAGGCTTCGCAATCTTTAAGAAATTCTCAATAAATCTCCGATAGTATCCTGCGAGTCCAAGAAAACTCCGGATCTCTCCAACTGTTGTTGGGGCTCCCCACTTGGTCACGGTTTCAACTTTAGCGGGATCTACTGTTATACCTTCTCCAGATATAACATGTCCGAGGAATCCTACTTCCTTCAACCAAAACTCACATTTGCTGAACTTGGCGTATAATTGATGTTCTCTGAGCTTTCCAAGTACCAAATGCAAATGCTCCTTATGCTCCTCTTCCTTCTTCGAGTAAACCAGGATATCATCAATGAACACTACGACGAACTTACCCAAAAACTCCATAAACACTTTGTTCATCATGTTCATAAAATAGGCAGGTGCGTTAGTCAGACCAAATGACATAATGGTGTACTCATATAGCCCATATCTTGTAGTAAAAGCTGTCTTCGGAATATCCTGTTCTCGAATCTTCAACTGGTGGTATCCTGATCGCAGATCGATCTTGGAAAATACCTTAGCTCCTTGCAATCGATCAAACAGATCATTGATCATTGGTAGTGGGTACTTGTTCTTGATCGTTACTTCATTCAATCCTCGATAATCAACAACCATCCTTAACGATCCATCCTTCTTCTCCACTAGAAGTACTAGCGATCCCCAAGGTGAAGAACTTGGGCGAATATATCCCTTATCCAGTAACTCCTTAATCTGGTTCTTAATTTCCACCAATCCTTTGCTGGCATCCTGTATGGTCTCTTTGATATTGGACCTGTGCCTGGCAATAGCTCAATCAAAAACTCAATATCTCTATCCGGTGGCATGCCTGACAACTCTTCTGGAAATACATCAGGGAAATCCCTTACCACTGGTACTTCCTCCTGCACAACTCCTGTTAGGAAATTTACTTGAGTCCTCTTTGGCACATGCCGGGATACATACTTGATCCTTCTCCCTTCTGGAGTAGTAAGCAATATTGACTTACTAGCACACTCAATATTCCCTTCATACTTTGATAACCAATCCATGCCTAATATCACATCCAATCCTTGAGATTCCAATACTATTAGGTCTGAGGGAAAAACATAGTTATGAATCTTTAATGGTAACCGATCACACCATAGACTAGCCACATACTCTGCTCCGGGCGAGGTTACTAACATGGGTGACCTAAGGGCTTGGGTTGGTAGGTTATACTTATCCACAAATCCCCTTGAGATGTATGAATGCGATGCACCAGTATCAAAAAGAACGAATGCAGTAAATGACTTAACCAAAAACTTACCTATTACTGCATCGGGCTGAGCCTCAACCTCCTCCACGCTAACGTGGCTCACCTGTCCCTTGTT
The DNA here is from genome assembly GCF_018294505.1 of Triticum aestivum. Taxonomy (NCBI): domain Eukaryota; kingdom Viridiplantae; phylum Streptophyta; class Magnoliopsida; order Poales; family Poaceae; genus Triticum; species Triticum aestivum. The sequence continues at coordinate 630,504,314 of NC_057812.1, read as the reverse complement.
GAAAGGGTTCGGCTTCTTCCCAGAACTTCCATTGCCATTTTGTCCATCAGGACATTCATTGGCATAATGTCCGATCTTCGAACACTTATAACAAGTGACTTGGTTTAGGTCCTTCTTGGCTGGGGTTGATGGGTTGGTGTGGTTCTGGCCGTTGCTTCCTCCATTGCCATTACCATTCTTGGTGCCATTGTGATTGTGCGAGCTACCTCCTCCATGGGTATGCTAAAAATGTCCTCCTGGTCTAGGGGTAAAACGTGGCTTCTGCTGAGCTCCTGAATTATACTTTCCTTGTCCATACTTTCTCTTGCGATTCTCAATTTGCTGCTGCTTCCCTTCAATCATAAGAGCATGATCTACCAACTCCTGGTAGTTGTTGAAGGTGGCTACCATTAACTGCATGCTCAACTCATCATTCAGTCCTTCCAGAAACTTCTCTTGCTTAGCTGCATCCGTAGCGACGTCATCTGGGGCATAACGTGCTAGCTTACTAAATTCCTCCACGTACTGGCCAACTGTCCGTCCTCCTTGGCACAAGTTGCGAAACTCACGCTTCTTCATGGCCATAGCTCCTGCTGAAACATGTGCAGTACGAAAGGCCTGCTAAAACTGGTCCCATGTGACAGTGTCGACAAGGAAAGTGGCTGTGAAATTCTCCCACCATGATGCTGCAGGTCCATCTAGCTGATGTGCGGCAAACTTCACCTTCTCCGCATCTGTGCATCCTGCTGTGGTCAACTCCCTAGCTATCTTGCGGAGCCAATCATCTGCTACTATCGGCTCGGTGCTACTGGAAAACACCGGCGGATTCAGCCTAAGAAAACGGGCTAAGTGATCAACAGGTGGTGGTGGTGGTGGTGGGTTGTTATTGTTCCCCTGATTCTGATTCTGGACTAACAACTGCATCAATGTGTTCTGCTGCTATATCAACTGGGTGAGCTCCGGTGGAAAGGTAAATCCGGGGTCACGTCTCGGAGGCATCTGAGGGTTTAGAAAAGATGAGATATAAGAATAGAGGTGTCTAAAGAGAAAACACTACCCATATGCACATGAGGCAAAAACAAACAATTCACTTCAATCAATCAAACCAAGGCATACAATCGATCTATCTATCACAAAAGTGCTCGGACTACTATATTTACATGGTGGACTACTACTACTGATGAGGTGGTCTACTAGAAATATTCTACGGTCGTTGACTCCATGATATCTGCTCCAGCTTCATCAACATAGTCATCATCGCTACTGTCTGGTTCCGAGTCGGTGCCATCGATGATGATGTAGTCTTCCGGGCTAATCTCCTTGGGTTCTTCATCTTCATCTACTGGCGTAGGGCCTCCCATAAATATTCCAATCTTCTTGATCAAGTCGTTATTCTTCTCCACCAATACTTCAATTTCTTCTTCATAATCTTCACATGTAGCCTTGAGTTCTTCCTCCAGTTCCTTGATTCTAGTCTTAGCCTTCTTCAGATCTATCATGTCGGCGCACATCTGATTCTCCTATCGTCGAATGTGCTGGTTTAGCTCCTGGAGAAAAGTTGCGATTGATCTATCCTTCCTGGTGCTGATCATCTCCCAGTGCTCATCTCGGCGCCCACAAATCTGGTAGATAGTACCCTTGAGATCCTTGCGGTAGACTTCTCCAATGCGTCCCATGGCGATGTGAGCTGCCATGTTCCTAGACTCCAAGTTGGTGCATCAAAATAAAACTCTATGGGATCAGTGACTGGCATGAACGTCCTTCTTGGAACTTGAACTTGAATCATCCAACGCTCTTCTTTAGGTAAAGTGGCGTTATAGGTTCCTGTGAAGCTTGGTACTCCTATGTTCAGGTATCTAGTGACTTCCTTCAAGTGACGTCCAAAGGGTGTATCTTCATCCGGTTGCGTGAACTTGTTCCTTGCATCCGCCATCCTAAAGAGTAGAAAAGATGAGGAGTCAGAGAAGAAAATAGTGAATAGTGATCTAGGTCTTTTAGCTTAGTGGTCGTGTCCTACAGTCAGCGTGTGCTCTGATACCATCTCTATAGCGACCAGACCTCAAACAGTCCGATCTCTATGCTCCGGTGTCATCCCTGGATCAGGAATGCTGACACCACACAGTACTCAGAGGATTTATAACAGAGTAGCAATCACACACTTATTACATCGAGTGTCCCAAAAGAGAACTTATTACAATAAATATGGCTTAAGGCCATCTAATAACGATAACAACGGAAGGCTTGGAAGATAAGTGAGTCCATCAACTCCAACGGCATCAATGAGTATAGAACCACGACCTAAAACTCCTTAATCGTCATCTGAAAAGTCTGCAACATTGACGTTGCAGCCCGAAAACTGGTCAGCACATGGAATATGCTGGCAAGGTAACACATAGAGAGTAATGGAATGAAACAGCTATACTATATGCATATTTGGCTGGTGGAAAGCTCTATGGTTACAGTTTTGCGTAAAGCCAATTTTTCCCTACTTCAAAGGAATAAAATTTATTTAACTATCATGGTAGTTGTTAAACATTGAGAATGGTTGACAGCATTCTCAATCCCAATTAAGTATCATCATTAAAATCCAACAAAATTAATTTTAGAGTAACATGTTGAGATTCACATGATAATTCAAGTACTAGATACTCAAGATGTCCATAACCGGGGACACGGCTAATCATGATTAGTTTGTTACACTCTGCAGAGGTTTGCGCACTTTTCCCCACAAGACTCGATCGCCTCCGTTTGGTTTCTTGCACTACATGGTGTTTGAGAAGACGGATGACAGAGACATAGTCTTTCAGAAGCGCTAGCACCTTACGATCGGGTAGACCATACCACCTACATCCCCTACATCTGCTAGTCTACCACTGTAAGAGTTCGCACAACTTAGTCAACTATGCTAGAGCCCATAATAGCTTGTGGCTGCACACGGAAGTTTCTAGTATGAATAGTCTCATGATCCCTTTGAGCCTGGGTGGCTGTCCAAAAGAAAACAGGCAAGTCCTGGAATACCCAGGTGCCTCAATCCAGCCAGATGTGTGTTTAAGTTTCCACCTTAGATAAACCATTAATTAACAAACTCACATCTGTCATGGATATCACTCACCCAATCCACGTCTACTAGCATAGCATGGCATAATAAGCAAACACACAAGTAACTCCCAAAGGTTTGATAATAACAGGTAATAGGTACTACCTCATCTACTTCCCATCCCACAATTTAATTAGATCCTAATCATGCAATGTGTGAGGATTTATCTAATGCAACAAAACTGGGTAGTAGAAAAGGTATGATCAAAGTGTTACTTGCCTTGCTGATGATCCGGGAAACCTAACGATTCAAAGTAACAGGTGGCGCACTCCGGGTATTCTATCGCAGACAAACAAACAAACATACAATAAGTACTCATCTAATGCACAGGTAAAACTCAAATAAGAGATCTAACCAGAAGGTTCAACTGAAGAACTCCGGTTGGCAAAAAGAATCAAATCGAACGAAGCAACGAAAGACAAACGGCGAAAGAAAACAACTTCGTTCTAGTAATCTGGATCTAGGCCAAATTTTACAGTAGCAAAATCTTGTTTAAGTTCGTTAAACGGATAGAGGGTTTCGAGACGAATCCCTAGGCGCTTGAATCGCCTGATTCCGATAAGCGTGCGAAAAGTTAAACTAAAACGAAAATCGGATCAGGAATCGCGATCAGAAAAATCGCGGATTTAATCCGAGAAAAAGAAAAACGACGAACAGTTAATCGAACAGACGTTCGTTAACAGAAACTAACCGGTGAACACGTTCGCTAAAACGATCAGATCGGTGGACGTTCACTAATTAACTAAACCAGCGAAAAAAAATAAACCAATCTAGGGTTTGAAAAAAAATTAACCGAGGCGGTTTTTTTAAAAAAACCTGAACGGCGAACGGCGGCGGCTATACGTCTAGCGAGGCACTCCGACGGGCGGGGCGGGGCTCCGGCGGGTCGGCGGGGGTGCGGCGTGGAGGTGTGCGACAGCATGGGCGGCGGGGCGGCTCGAGCGGGCGGCTCGGGCGGGATGGGGTGAGGTGAGGGTCGGCGGGGTCCGGTATTTAAGGAGGGGAGGGGGGTGCTGCCTTGGGGAAGGGGGCACGGCGGGGCGGCTCCGAGCCGGACTCGGGCGGCGGCGGCGGCTCCAGTCTCCTGGAGGGAGACGGCAGGCGGCGCGGTGGGCCGTCGGCTGGGCCTTGGCCTAGTCGGCGCGCGGCGCGTTTTTTTTTTAAATTACACGCAGAAGAAAAATAAAAAGAAATACTAAACAGACTCAAAAAATTCCGAAATAAATTTTCACAGGATTCTAAAATCAAGCCTCACAAGGTGAACATTTATTTGGGACCTAAATGGAAGTTTGAAAAACGCATTTTTTTCCTAAATTCAAATAAAACACCGAAAAACTTTGAAAAAAAACATATTTGATTTTATTATTAAATCCTCAATATTTCTTTATTTTGGGAAAGTCATTTTATTCCCTCTCTCATATTTTTGTAATAGAAATAATTGATGATACAATAAATAAAATCAAACGATCCAATTCTCAAAATTTGAGAAAACTCAAATATGAAAATAACGAAATCCCCAACTCTCTCCGTGGGTCATTGAGTTGCGTAGAATTTCTAGGATCAACCAAAATGCAAATAAAATATGTTATGGATTGATGATCTAATGTATAACATTCCAAATTGAAAATTTGAGATGTTACAACGGCGCCATGGGATCTGGTACACATCTTGCACACCCGTATAACCTTGTAAGTATCTGTCCTCCGGTACAACATCAAGGTCGATTCCTCTTATTTTATCAACCATTCGCCGTGTCAAAAATGCAGAGGGGGATGCAAGGAGCACAAGGCTTGCACATCCAAGCAAGTGGTAACATGGACTTGTACATGGAACATCCCAAGCGCAAGCAGAGCTGCAGTGAGCCTATACAACAAGCTAGCGTAAGTCCCTGCATTTCATTTAATTCGTACTGGCATTTGTGTATGATTTGTGTGCAGTGGCTGATCCACGAATTCAAGTTACCAGGGGCGAACATTTAACTTAAAAAATACGAAGGCACTTGCACTCCGGAAATCAACATAAATTGAGAAATGTGAAGCTACATGCACTTTGAAAACCAGCTAATGATCCAAAGTAGTTTAGATTATAAACACTAAATGATGCAAGCACCAAAAAACACAAAATGCAACATGGTGTACAAGGACTACAAACATGGTCTGTACCTGCTTGAATTATTCGTTCTCTGGCTGAAAATATCGAAGTGTAATTGCACGTATAACCAGTGCGCAAACTGCATATCAATATATCTATCTTGCACAAGTATGCCAATAGTTTCAAACAACAGATTAGAAAAGTATTTATGCTATGTTGTCATGATACGAGGACTTTCTGGTAGATGGCCTCGACGTTTCCTCAAGCTATGAAAATGCACTATAATTTTCTTGTCATCAATGCCTGCAAATCTCTGTCTCTCTCAACATAGTAGATCATCATTAGACACTAAATCCCTCAATGAGCTTGCAAAATGCTTGCATTAGATCCCTCATTAGACACTATATGTTCATCACCAGGAGCATGTAAAATGTTTGCATCAAATCCTTCATTAGCAGTCTGTTCATTAGACACTTCAGGCTCAAGAACAACATGAGCTTGTATGTTTGCACCGGAAACTTGATTAGATACATCAAATTCAGTCAGTTCAGTATTGATTGGGGGAGTTATAAAATAAGTAGAAATTGATTTCATTTTCTCATAGATTCCCTACATACAAGCAGTTTTACAACACTGTCAGGTTTAACTATTGGCCAGAAATTGAAGAGTTGAATTAGATATAATCAGGGATGTGATGTACCTGCTCGTTGCGCATGCTACTCTTGCAATTAGCAACTGTCCATTTGCGCAAGCTCGATGCCATGCCCGTGCTACCGCCGCTGCCTCCCACGCAGGCTACACCTAGGGTTGGACCTTCATCTTCTTGTCCTTTCGTTCGCTTGAAGCCCGACGACCGCCCTCCAATGAGGGCGCGAGGAAGTGCTGTGTCGGTCTGTCCAGCAACGGCTAGGTTAGGAGCGAACCAGACTGGAGGCTGGAGCGAATGAGTTGGGATTTTTCCTGCTGTCGATCGATATGGGAGGCGCTCGTTTGGGCCGCGAGCCTGCTATAGGGCCTGCCTTGCACTTATGTTATTGGCCCATCCAAATTGAAACATTTTTCTTCATTTTTTACATTGCCTGCTCGTGTGTTGGGACGAACAAAACTAGCATGGGCCAACCTGGACGACTCAAACTAGGTGCACATTTTCCAGCCACCTGAGGTGGCCGCCCATACCAGCCCCTATGGTGGCGTCGCCTCTTTTTGCGTGTATGATTGGATAGTGAAAAATATTCCAGTGACGCTTTTGATTTACCCACAGAATGGTTGAATTGCTTGTTTCTATGAACTGAGTTCGCCAATAATGTGAAGGATGCCAGTCTTTTCATCCTATTGTAGATTGCTTAGATCTCGATATGCCAAAAGTAATCGCATGAAATATACAGTAAAAGCCAGTGTGATGTGTTTCGCTACAACTAGTCTGACTACACGTCCTCATATAACATATCAAGGATGCACCATCTTACCAGATTAACCATTCGACTTACCCATGCAGTGTGGGAAGAAAGAAGTATTGGGACTGCGTATCCAAGCAATTGATGCCATGGACTCCTTCGTACAACCATGTAAGCAAAAAAGAAGTTGCAGTGTGCATGTACAAAGAACTAGCGTAAGTTCAGTTACCTGCTTCTCAGAATTTTAGTTAGCCACTTATTGCAAAATTGTTGAATTATGTTCCTTGGCTTAATTTAGTTTGCTACTGATTACATAATGGCACAGCCTGTTAATCATATTGTAGACTGCACCTATCTATGTGTTTGATACTTACTGTTAAGAATTACCTATTTGCCTTAACTTAAATATCTACTTGTTTGTTTAACTGCTTTGCTGCTGCAACAGTGGGTTACAATAATGTTAATAACTACTTTTCAACATCCAATTGAAACTCTTTAATTCCTTGTTTGTTTAATTGGTTTGCTGTTATAACTCCCAGTTGATATGTTTTGCTAACTTCAACTTTTCTGAATCCAATCGGAACTTTAATGGCAAAACAGGTTAGCCCAAGATCAAAGAGCGAGGTCCCCATGGACGTTGCATCATCCCATAGCAGTGGCACCGGATCAATCGTGCATTATGAATTGCCAACTGCTGATGCTTTAGAGGCTAAACTAGTGGTAGAAAGAGATTCTGCTTCTGCACTTAGAGATGAAGTTGACATGTTGAGGAAGCAAACAACACAATCACAAGAAGTACTCAAGACAACCATTAAATATTTGGTGGATTTCAAAACGTAGCAAGCTGAGACTGACCAGATTGTTAAGGTCCTGAAGGAAAAAAGGAAATTAAATTCCTACTTGGTAAATCATAGGTGAAATGTTCTTTCCATAGTTGAATAACCTTTGTGTTGTCTGTTCATGTAATCAATCAAACATTTGTTTTAGAGATCATGTAATAATTGTTTTTTTTGTTTGTAATTTTATTTGAGCACAAGTCTGTATTAATTGATAAGACTCAGAGACATTTCATTTGGATTGCTGTGCCAGACCTACAAATATGCCAATCGGGCTGAATGTGCATTCAGCAATACTAGTATAGATGGACCATAAGTGGCACGCATCGGAAAGGGCCAAGATGCTGGCTAAAAAAGGATGCTGTTGTAGCCAAAAAAAGTACATCGGCCTGGCTTATGTATGTTAGTTGATATTATTGATCCATATACTCTATAAGTGTTTATATGTCTGTTTCGTACATTCTTGGTTGATTGACTCGGTATTTGAATCTTGATACATCGCTTGTGTACATATCTAAATGGGAGTACACATTATGCTGCGTGTGACATTTGAGTTGGACATGAAGTGTTCCAAATATTTGAATTCACCTTAAACTGGATTCTAGTTTCTGAATTTGAGTATCGACATTTGTAAACCATATTCATATATGACAGTGGAATACATCTTTGTCGTCCTTTTGAAGATATATAAAAACACATAGAATGATTTATAAAGATTCATACAGGAATACAAAATGGATTCGTATTTAGTTGCCAGGGTAAACATGGATGCTTATTGTCCCAAAATTCGAAAGAAACAACAAAATGTCCACTCCCACATCGGCTGCCCGAAGCCAAGTGTTTGGGAGATGGAAATTACTGTCTACCCATTACACAGACAATCCATCGGCCCGATTTCCATTGCTCTAAATAGGGGTAGGTTAGTAACTTTAATTAGACGTGACACAACCGCCTCTGAGCCCATTCCGACACGGTGGGCATCAAACATGGGCGGCAAAACTCATTTGATTCAAGCTCGTCCAAAAGACCTCTGTTTCTCCCTCTATTCCCCATTCATACACGGTCGGCGGAAAACAAACTCTCCTCGTCCGAAATAGATGTAGGCTAATATTTTAAATAGGGGAAGATGTGTAACTTCCATCAGACGTGACACAACTGCCCTACCTGTCAGCCCCGTTCATACACCATGGGCGCCAACCGTGGGCGGCAAAACACCCTCTCCTCGCCCGAAATAGTTACCGGCAAATATTTGGGAGATGCGAGATTATCGTCCTATCCCCAACCGACGAGACGTCCAAATTTGAAACGGGGGATAAGTTCCTAACTTTCCCATATTTCAGACAGGCGCGTCCCAAAAACATGGTTCCCCGTACCTCTCCCTCCATTTTCCCATTCATACACCGTCCGTGCTAGAACACCCCATTCCCACACCAGCCTCCGTCCGCCACCCCATCCATCGCCGCTGTCGTCCACCACATCCATCGCCACCGTCCTCCACCATGACAGAGTGCCTACCAAGACTGCGTCGTCCACTGCTAGAGATGGACGTTTCTCATCCACGGCGACAGACCAATAGCCTTGCATCGCGTCCTCTCGCTTCATCGGCGCCGTCGTCCTCTTTGCCGGGGCCGCTCACACGGCCTTCTCTTCCACTGCAACGGGACTTATCCCCTGATGCACCCGTCTACCATCGCAGATCTGCTTCAACACCACCGACAGCCATCGCACCCCCGATGCCTACACGGCGCCGCAAGAGAGGTGGTACTTCATATCTCCTCAACTTTTTGATCTCAACCAAAAAATAGATCTTAACTTGGTTACTCTACTTTCTTTTCAGCTCTTAGAATTTAGTTCTTAGTTCGAAGCAAACAATGGATGCTAAATATCATTTCTCCGGTTTGCAGCTTCAAATCTGCCATGGCACAGCCATAATACGGTTTAATTGATCATGCTTAGGGTTTAATTGATCATGTTGGTTCCGTGGTGGTTTCTTTAATAGAAATCAGAGGGGAAACCATATTTTGCTAAAAAATATATGCTTAGAGTTTCCCCCTTTTATGATCACTATACGATCAGAATACGTGCTTCGTTTCATAATAACACTGCTCCACCCATCAAGCTAAACAAGCTTAGTTGTTCAAATACGAATCTGATATTATTAAAATAGAGTTGTTTAATTGGTCAGCTAAATGTTCCTAAATTAGTTTCGAAAATGCATGTTCACCGCTCGGGTGTGTATCTCTGTGTGTGGTCTGGTCAGCACGGTTGGGGAGGTGAACTTTGCATATGCAGGGGTTTATAGGGAGACACTCTCCGAGTTGAAACCGCAATGCATTCCATAGATAATCTGACTACTTTTTATGTTTCCATGAATCTCAGATTCTGAACAGCATCATAATGATTATGAGCTTGCGTGCATGAAAAGAATAAAGCAGAACAATGCCATGGCTGTCAAACTTGGCATTAAGGGACTGAAATCAAGTCTGGATGCAATGCAATGCAAACACTCTCCACCTACAGATTCATGCTCAGAATATGATCCTAACAGTGATTCTGAGCTAGAGGGAGACCTAAGTCAATGTAGCTCCCTAGTGGAGGAGTCAGAGGAAGATGCCCTATCTTATTCACCCATCAAGGTACTTGCTCTAACTTTCCAAGGTTACATTGCTCGCACATATCTTGCAACTGATGCTTTGCATTGCTTCTACTTTGTTGAACTGACATTAGCTTAGTTTACGCATATTGTATGTGAATACGCCCTGCCTATCCATTTTCAATACATATTCCATCTGTCATCATACCATATTTCTCCATTCAAATGTTGTTCTTGTGTATCAGACGTTCAAAAGGAAGAGGGCGATTGCTGATTGTGGAGGAGCACAAGCAAAGTGTTTGGAAAAGGTAGTGGCACCTGATAAATCAAATAGCACATTAGGTGTAGTTGCAATATCACCTGACCCACAAAATACCCCAACTCTAGCAGACTTTAGCCCTACTACACCGGTCATTTCTGATGCCCCAACTCAGCAGACCCCAACTGCAGCAAACAGTATGATTATGCCAGTTGACATAGCACCAGCTCTACGACGCAAAACCCCCATTCCAGCAAAGAGTACACCAAATCCAGTTGCCAAATCCCTTTTCGAACTAGAGAGAGCCCCAACTGCAGCAAATAGGACCCCTGTTCCATTTCTTCCAAGTTTAGAAGACGAAGCTTATGTTGTTGTCAGGAACTTTGTGCACATCTTTCCTTCATGGAGAGATTATACCGTAGACACAGAACAATTTCCAGTCCTCCTCCGCAACTTACGCGTAAGTAATGTACTAATGTTATTCATGGTCATTACTGCATATGTTTCTGCTGACAGAAGACACGAGATTTCATTCTTTTAAATAGGCGAGGCGCAAACTGGATTGTGATGACGAGCAAGGGTTGGTTGCGCTTTTCCAGCACTCGTTGATGAAGTACCGTTCCTACCTGAGGCAAGCGCACTTCGATGGCAAGCCTCTAAATGAAATTTCTGTAAAGTCTCCGGTGCTACATTTATCCGACGGTGACTGGAATAATCTTGTTACACATTGGTCTCGGCTGCAGCGTAAGGTACTGTCTATGATATCACATCACAATTTGAACTACATTTCTGCATTTGCCTTAATGTCTCACTTGTACAAAAAGTATTAGCAGAAGAACATTCGTTCTCAAGGGACCACAGAATCTCGCAACTATATTGCACACTACATTGCTCTTGTGAGTACCTCTTGCCCTGTATGGCCATATTTACTTTCATAGCTGTTTGATTATGTAGCATCACTGCACATGTTAGCCTCATAATCGTCCATTTGGTGGACATTATAAGATCCGTATGGACTCTTACATAAATTTAGAATCAACCCAATGCTTTTGAAGAGGTTTAGCTCTACAGTCCTCTTGTAAGGACTGAACATGGTCTATCACTGTACTTACGTTAACAGCTACTCCCTCCGTCCCATAATATAAGAATGTTTTGTACAGTACACCAGTGTTCAAAACACTCTTGTATTATGGGAAGAGGGATTGGTTCATTTTGTAGCATTCTGCATCTTATCTCCCTCGCCCACCATTTACTAAAAAAGATCAGATCTATATTTAATCTTACCAACAAGTAGAATACACAGACAATGCCAGTGCAGAAGTGTAGCCCATTGCTCTTGTCAGTACATTTTGTCCTGTAATGCTTGTACTTCCAAGGATTGGTAGTTGATTATGTAGCATCAATCTGCATCTTATCTTCATTATCCTCTACCCCTTCCAATATTATAATATCTATAATTACTCTCTACAAAATGTAGAGTACAGGCAATGCTCATGAAGAAGATTCTGTGCCGAAATTCTTGAGTTATCCTTCCCTTGACATGGAGAAGGGCATTATAAAGCCGATGTTAACTGTTAATGTAAGTCAGTCCTTCTAAAGCCTTTATCCTCAACTGCTGTTTAATTTGCTCATACTCCCTATCGTTTACTACTGTTTAGTTTGCTGTTTCTACCAAAATGCATGTTCATAAGAACCGTAAGTTCTAAGTTTTACTTGTACAACCAGATTCCTTATTCATACCATGCACATTACTTAATACTCTCTATATGTATGCTTGTTTTTGTGGATCTATAATCCAGTATGTGGTGAAGCAGCCCACGTTTGCACCTTGTCATCTCCTGTTTTATCTTACTGATGTGGCTGATGATATGAACAACATGCCATGCACATTATCCAAAATAGATACAATGATTTTCTTTGCCCTTCATATATGCTTGTTATGTTGACATGGTAATCCAGTAGTGTGGTGAAGCTCCCTGCATTATGAACAATGCCAAATTATGCTATTGATATTTTGAACATACTCTTTATTTTCTAATTTGAAATTGGATAGAATTGACAGAACAGTTATCATCTTTGTTTATACACATGGAAAACTTGTCATCTCTCTGCTTTGTTTCAGGGTGATATGCCTGATGGCACGCACAAGTCTGCTGAAGGCTGTGAGACAAACCCAATATATATTGCAGTAAAGAAGGCAAAACATATTGAAGATAGCGAGACAACCCCAAAGTCTTGTCTTGATGCAGTGTTCAAGTTACTTGACACTAACAGTCAGACAAGCTCACAAAATTCGTTGTCTGAATCAGTTCGACTTCTTCAGTCCCAAGTTCTAGCAGAAAAGCATTCTGCAACTCAACTTCAACTTGAAGTCCTATCTCTAAGAAAGATTGCGGAGAACACCAATGAGAACCTCATCGCTAAACAGCTACACCTGGAAGCTATGACCGACATGCTAGGCCCATTGGATGTAATATACCTTAAACCCTTTATTGTATAGTGTAGGTTTATTCTAAGTTACTATGCCGTAATTTCTTTATTGTATAGAGTAGCTTTGTTCTTAATTCATACTAGTTACGCAGCAGCATGAAACGAACCCCGACCCATGATTGTGCGAATCAAATCACGGGCTTTTAACAGGCCAAAATTGTCTCGATCCTTGTTTGGCCCAATCAGATATCGGCTGCGAGTAGGCCGGATGCAAACAGGGCCATAGTTAGGCCCAACTATATGACTGGCTTTTAACAGGCCGAAATTAATATAGGGCCGAAATGTTAAACGGGCCCTTAACAGGCCAAAACTAATATCAGGCCGAATTACTAAGTGGGCCTTTAGCAAGTGGGCCCAAAAGCATAGTGTCCAGTTGACGGGCCGAATCTTATATGGGCCATAATTGATCCCAAAGCCTCTTAAAGGGCCGGACCTGAACTGGGCCATAATTTGGCCCAGAATGTGGTAGGCTTTTAACGGGCCGGATCTCATATGGGCCACTATTAGGCCCGGAGCGTGGCAGGCCATTAATGGACCGGATCAAATATGGGCCGGCATTTGGCCCAAAACATGGCAGCCAGTTAATGGGCCGGCCTACTAGGGTCCTCAAAATCTTGTGGGCCTACAGCTGGGCTGGCCCATTAATGTTGGCGAAATCTCGTGGGCCTTTAGCTGGGCTGGCCCATTATGACCCGCAAGAATCTTGTGGGCTTTACCTAGGCCGGCCCATTATGGCACACAAAAATCTTATGGGCCTTTACCTGGGCCGGCCCATTATGGCCCGCAAAATCTTGTGGGCCTTTAGCTGGGCCAGCCCATTACGGTCCACAAAATCTCGTGGGCCTTTAGCTGGGCTGGCCCATTATGGTCCGCAAAATCTTGTGGGCCTTCAGTTGGGCCGGCCCATTTAAACTTGTTGGGCCGTGCCATGTTTCGACATATCATAGGCGCATATCTGACCCACTAACGAGTTGACACGTGTTTCGTCCGGCCAATAAGAATTTTACATGTGGAAATTTCCCATTGGTTGGGGCTGTTAACGGGTTATCGGATCCAATACCCGACCCGATAGCTTAATGGTGTTCCGTTACGGTGGATGCCACGTGTCGGTCACCCTTGACAAAAGCACTTCTGTGATGCGCGATTTATCATCATGGAAGTGGACACTTCCGTGATGATAATTTTGGTAATGTCATGGAACACTTCTATGACAACACATGTATGACTATCTTGATTCTGTCATAAATTTGTCATGTATGTACATGCATGACAAAAAAAGCGACCTACTGTGACAAACACGTATCATCACGGAAGTGTATTTTTTGTAGTGTAATACAACACTCTTGAGAACACTAAGATCGGCAACGCACATGTGACATGCCTCGTCCTTACCGTTAATGCATCTACCTATAAAGAGAGCAAAATAATGTATGGCAGGAAAATGAATGCTCCCTATGGTAGCTTGCATGATCTCCCTAGATTCCCCCACAGTTATACTAGCAAGAAAGTCTTTATATTTAGATTTGCGGGGTTCACTAACATTACCCCACTACGGGAGTTTACAAGCAGTATTAAAATCCACTAAATCCATGGTATAAGATTTATCATAAATATCAAAAAGGACAATTTGAGAATTGCGTGATGATGTAAATTTAAATCTTCTCACAAACGAATCAGTTAAATAGAGGTATTGCCGGCACTTATCTGCCTCGAAGCTCTCCAGATCAGCGTACACACATATGCGTCAAATTCTTCCTTAATTCCTGCCTGAACCATGAAGTCCTCTGACAGCCATTCACAAGGCCGCACTTGAGCCTCCCTTGGTAGTTCATTGTCCTGCTCGCGTATTGCGGGCCTGGGTCCTTGCTTTCTTGAAGAACCCCCTTGGTACAATTTCCTAAACATATTTCTTCCTCTAAAAAATTTCTGAAATTTTTAGTAACTCAAAATAAAAGTGAACCAAACTCAACAATGTTGATAGAAACTACTCCTACAAGTGCCTAGAGGCAATATCACACGTTAAAACTACTTGGGACCATATAACTTTGACATGCAAGCTCAATAACAGGGTCACCTAGGCAGCAAAAAATTGCAATGAATAAAACACTAGAACAAAAACTAATTGGACTATTGGAGGAGTCACATACCGAAGAAAAATCCCCCAAAGTAGTTTTGTGAATGGAGCTTTGAGCTAGGAGATCGAAAATCGCAGCAAAACGAGTTAGAACATGAGTTTGAGCTAGCTAGTGATTTTTTCTAAAGGAAGACGAAGTGTGTGGGTGCTGGAATAAGTGGAGGGGATCCACATGGGGTCCACGAGGCTAGGGGCGCGCATAGGGGGGTGGGTGCGCCCTCCACCCTCGTGGGCACGTGGCAGCTCCCCCTACTGTGTTCTCAGTGCCTAAAATTCTTAAATATTCTAGAAAAAAAATCATATTTCTTTTTCAGGGCATTTGGAGAACTTTTATTTTCGGGGTATTTTTATTGCACGGATAATTCAGAAAACTGACAGAAAATACTATTTTTGCTTTATTTAATCTAAATTACAGAAAGTAAAAGGAGGGTACAGAGAGTTGTGTTTTCTAAATTCATTCATCTCATGCTCATCAAAAGGAATCCATTAACAAGGTTGATCAAGTCTTGTTAACACACTCTTTCCGAATAACATGAAATTGGAGAATTTTCGAATAACACTAGGTTACCTCAACGGGGATATGCATGTCCCCAACAATAAGAATATCATATTTCTTCTTGACAGTAGGAAGAGGAAATTCAAAACCTCCAATAGTAATTGTTGAATTTTTTCCAATAGAATTGATACTGTGAACTTGAGGTTGTTTCCTCGGAAAGTGTACCATATGCTCATTACCATTAACATGAAAAGTGACATTGCCTTTGTTGCAATCAATAATAGCCCCTGCAGTATTCAAAAAGGGTCTTCCAAGAATAATAGACATACTATCGTCCTCGGGTATATCAGGAATAACAAAGTCCGTTAAAATAGTAACGTTTGCAACCACAACAGGCACATCTTCACAAATACCGACAGGTATAGCAGTTGATTTATCAACCATTTGCAAAGATATTTCAGTAGGTGTCAACTTATTCAAATCAAGTCTACGATATAAAGAGAGAGGCATAACACTAACACCGGCTCCAAGATCACATAAAGCAGTTTTAACATAGTTTCTTTTAATGGAGCATGGAATAGTTGGTACTCCTAGATCTGCTAGTTTCTTAGGTATTCGACCCTTAAAAGTGTAATTAGCAAGCATGGTGGAAATTTCAGCTTCTGGTATCTTTCTTTTATTAGTAACAATATCCTTCATATACTTAGCATAAGGATTCATTTTAAGCATATCAGTCAAATGCATATGCAAAAAGATAGGTCTAATCATTTCAGCAAAGCGCTCAAAATCCTCATCATCCTTTTTCTTGGATGGTTTAGGAGGAAAGGGCATGGGTTTCTGAACCCATGGTTCTCTTTCTTTACCGTGCTTCCTAGCAATGAAGTCTCTTTTATCATAACGTTGATTCTTTGATTGTGGGTTATCAAGATCAACAGCAGGTTCAATCTCTACATCACTATCATTGCTAGGTTGAGCATCAACATGAACATCATCATTAACATTATCACTAGGTTCATGTTCATTACCAGATTGTGTCTCAGCATCAGAAATAGAAATATCATGGGGATTCTCAGCTGTGTCAACAACAGGTTCACTAGAAGCATGCAAAGTCCTATCATTTTTCTTTTTCTTCCTCTTAGAAGGACTAGGTGCATCTACATTAGTTCTCTGAGAATCTTGCTCAACTCTCTTAGTATGGACCTCATGATACAAAGGTTCCTGAGTCATTTTACCTCCCCTAGTCATAACTCTAACAACATTATCATTCTTCTTATTATTTCATTCATTGAGAAAATCATTCTGAGCTTTAAGTACTTGTTCTACTTGAGTGGTAACCATAGAAGCATGTTTACTAATGAGTTTAAGTTCACCTTTAACTCTATACATATAATCACTCAAATGTTCAATCATATAAGCATTACGTTTCAATTGTCTACCAACATAAGCATTGAAGTTTTCTTGTTTAACAATAAAGTCATCAAACTCATCCAAGCATTGACTAGCAAACTTAGTAGACGGGATTTCAGCTTTGTCAAATCTATAGAGAGAATTTACCTTTACTACATGTGTTGGGTTACCAAGACCATGTATTTCTTCAACACACGGAAAATTAAGACCATGTATTTCTTCAATAGGTGGTACATTCTTAACATCTTCAACTTTAATACATTTTTCTTTCATAGATTTCTTTGCCTCTTGCATATCTTCAGGACTGAGAAATAGAATACCCCTTTTCTACAGAGTTGGATTAGGAGTTGGTTCAGGAAGTGTCCAATTATTTTCATTAGTCAACATATTATTCAATAGCAATTCAGCTTGATCAATTGTTCTTTCCCTGAAAACACAACCAACACAACTATCCAAGTGGTCTCTGGAAGCATCGGTTAGTCCATTATAAAAGATATCAAGTATTTCGTTTTTCTTAAGAGGATGATCAAGCAAAGCATTAAGTAATCAGAGAAGCCTCCCCCAAGCTTGTGGGAGACTATCTTCTTCAATTTGCAAAAAAATATATAATTCCCTTAAAGCAACTTGTTTCTTATGAGCGGGGAAATATTTAGCAGAGAAGTAATAAGTCATATCCTGGGGACTACGCACACAACCAGGATCAAGAGAATTAAACCATGTTTTAGCATCACCCTTTAATGAGAACAGAAATAACTTAAGGATATAATAGTAGCGAGTTTTCTCATCATTAGTGAACAGGGTGGCTATATCATTTCATTTAGTAAGATGTGCCACAACAATTTCAGATTCATAGCCATAAAAGGATCAGATTCAACCAAAGTAATTAACTCAGGATCAACAGAGAAATCATAATCCTTATCAATAATAAAGATAGGTGAAGTAGCAAAAGCAGGGTCATGTTTTATTCTAGCATTTAAAGATTTTTCCTTCATCTTAACTAATAATTTCTTAAGATCATATCTATCATTGCAAGCAAGAAAGTCTCTAGCGGTTTCTTCATCCATAACATAACCCTCGGGTATAATAGGCAATTCATATCTAGGGGGAGAATCTACGTCATCACTTTCATCAATATTATCAGTTTCAATAATTTCGTTCTCTCTATCCTTAGCAAGTTGTTCATCCAGAAATTCACCTAATGGCACAGTAGTATGAAGCATAGAAGTAGTTTCATCATAAATATCACGCATAGCAGAAGTGGCATCATCAATAACATGCGACCTATGGGAATCAATAGCAACAGTAGATGTCGCAAGTTTACTCATAACATAAGGTGAATCAAGTGCAGAGCTAGATGGCAGTTCCTTACCTCCCCTCGTAGTTGAGGGATAAATATTGGTTCTTTCATCTTTCAAGTTCCTCATGGTGATCAGCAGATATAAATCCCAAGTGACTCAAAGAATAGAGCTATGCTCTGCGGCAACGGTGCCAGAAAATATTCTTGATAACCCACAAGTATAGGGGATCGCAACAGTTTTCGAGGGTAGAGTATTCAACCCAAATTTATTGATTCGACACAAGGGGAGCCAACGAATATTCTCAAGTATTAGCAGCTGAGTTTTCAATTCAACCACACCTGGATAACTAAATATCTGCAGCAAAGTATTTAGTAGCAAAGTAATATGATAGTAGCGGTAATGGTGGCAAAAGTAACGGTAGCAGTTTTGGTTTTATAGTGATTGTAACAGTAGCAACGGGAAAATAAATAAGTAGAGAACAATATATGAAAAGCTCGTAGGCATTGGATCAGTGATGGAGAATTATGTCGCATGCAATTCCTCATGTAAAAGTTATAACCTAGGGTGACACATAACTAGCTCCAGTTCATCAATGTAATGTAGGCATGTATTCCGAATATAGTCATACGTGCTTATGGAAAAGAACTTGCATGACATCTTTTGTCCTACCCTCCCGTAGCAGCGGGGTCCTATTGAAAACTAAGGGATATTAAGGCCTCCTTTTAATAGAGTACCGGAACAAAGCATTAGCACTTAGTGAATACATGAACTCCTCAAACTACAGTCATCACGGGTAAGTATCCCGATTATTGTCACTTCGCGGTTAACGGATCATAACACATAATAGGTGACTATAGAGTTGCAAGATAGGATCAAGAACACAAATATATTCATGAAAACATAATAGGTTCAGATCTGAAATCATGGCACTCGGGCCCTAGTGACAAGCATTAAGCATAGCGAAGTCATAGCAACATCAATCTCAGAACATAATGGATACTAGGGATCAAACCCTAACAAAACTAACTCGATTACATGGTAAATCTCATCCAACCCATCACTGTCTAGCAAGACTACGATGGAATTACTCACGCACAGCGGTGAGCATCATGAGATTGGTGATGGAGGAAGGTTGATGATGATGACGGCGACGGATTCCCCTCTACGGAGCCACGAACGGCCTCCAGATCAGCCCTCCCGAGAGAGTTTAGGGCTTGGCGGCGGCTCCGTATCATAAAACACGATGAATCCTTCTCTCTGATTTTTCTCCCGAACATGAATATATGGAGTTGGAGCTGAGGTCGGTGGAGCACTAGGGGGCCCTCGAGGCAGGGGGTGCACCCAGGGGAGGGAGGGAGGCGCGCCCCCACCCTCATGGACAGCGTGTGGGCCCCCTGGCCTTGATTCTTTCGCCAGTATTTTTTATTAATTCCAAAAATAATCTTCGTTGATTTTCATGTCATTACTAGAACTTTCATTTCTGCACAAAAATAACACCATGGCAATTCTGCTAAAAACAGCGTCAGTCCAGGTTAGTTCCATTCAAATCATGTAAGTTAGAGTCCAAAACAATGGCAAAAGTGTTTGGAAAAGTAGATACGATGGAGAGGTATCAGGGAGCCAAAGAATACTCTCAAGTATTAGCAGCTGAGTTGTCAATTCAACCACACCTATAAAACTTAATATCTGTAGCAAAGTATTTAGTAGCAAAATAATATGATAGTAGTGGTAACGGTGGCAAAAGTAATAATAGTAGTTTTGTAGCAAGCGTAATAGTGGCAATGGAAAAGTAACTAAGCAAAGATCAATATGTGAAAAGCTCGTAGGCATTGGATCAGTGATGGAGAATTATGTCGGATGCGATTCCTCATGCAAAAGTTATAACCTAGGGTGACACAGAACTAGCTCAGTTCATCAATGTAATGTAGTCATACATGCTAATGGAAAAGAACTTGCATGACATCTTTTGTCCTACCCTCCCGTGGCAGCAGGCTCCTATTGGAAACTAAGGGATATTAAGGCCTTCTTTTAATTGAGTACCGGACCAAAGCATTAGCACTTAGTGAATACATGAACTCCTCAAACTACAGTCATCACCGGTAGTATCCCGATTATTGTCACTTCGGGGTTAACGGATCATAACACATAGTAGTTGACTATAGACTTGCAATATAGGATCAAGAACTCACATATATTCATGAAAACATAATAGGTTCATATCTGAAATCATGGCACTCGGGCCATAGTGACAAGCATTAAGCATAGCAAAGTCATAGCAACATCAATCTCAGAACATAATGGATACTAGGGATCAAACCCTAACAAAACTAACTCGATTACAAGATAAATCTCATCCAACCCATCACCGTCCAGCAAGCCTACGATGGAATTACTCACGCACGGCGGTGAGCATCATGGAATTGGTGATGGAGGACGGTTGATGATGACGACGGTGATGGATTACCCTCTCTGGAGCCCCGAACAGACTCCAGATCAGCCCTCCCGAGAGAGATTAGGGCTTGGCAGCGGATCCATATCGTAAAACATGATGAATCCTTCTCTCTGATTTTTTCTCTCTGAACGTGAATATATAGAGTTGGAGTTGAGGTCGGTGGAGCCTCGGGGGGCACAAGACAGGGGAGCGCGCCCAGGGGGGTAGGCGCGCCCCCACCCTCGTGGACAGGGTGTGGGCCCCCTGTCATTGATTCTTTCGCCAGTATTTTTATATATTCCAAAAATATTCTCCGTTGATTTTCAGGTCATTCCAAGAACTTCTATTTCTGCACAAAAATAACACCATGGCAAATCTGCTGAAAATAATGTCAGTCCGGGTTAGTTCCATTCAAATCATGCAAGTTAGAGTCCAAAACAAAGGCAAAAGTGTTTGGAAAAGTAGATACGATGGAGACATAACAACTCCCCCAAGCTTAAACCTTTAATTATCCTCAAGCAATTCAGTTTATAAACTGAAAGTGATAAAGAAAAACTTTTACAAACTCTGTTTGCTCTTGTTGTTGTAAATATGTAAAGCCAACATTCAAGTTTTTCAGCAAGATTATGAACTAACCATATTCACAATAACACTTAGGTCTCATGTTTACTCATATCAATGGGATAATCAACTAGCGAGCAATAATAATAAATCTCAGATGACAACACTTTCTCAAAACTATCATAATATGATATAACAAGATGGTATCTCGCTAGCCCTTTCTGAGACTGCAAAACATAAATGCAGAGCACCTATGGAGATCAAGGGCTGACTAAACATTGTAATTCATGGTAAAAGAGATCCAGTCATAGTCATACTCAATATAAATTAATAGTAATGGATGCAAATGACAACGGTGCTCTCCAACTGGTGCCTTTTGATAAGAGGAGGATGACTCAACATAAAAGTAAATAGACAACATAGGGAAACAGGGATTTGTAGAGGTGCCAGAGCTCGATTTTGGAATAGAGACAAATAATATTTTGAGTGGTATACTTTCATTGTCAACATAACAACCGAGAGATCTCGATATCTTCCATGCTACACACATTATAGGCGGTTCCCAAAGAGAATGGTAAAGTTTATACTCCCCCTCCACCAACAAGCATCAATCCATGGCTTGCCGGAAACAACGGGTGTCTCCAACTAACAACAGTCCTGGGGAGTTTTGTTTGAAATTATTTTAATTTGGTTTGAGCATGGGACTGGGCATCCCAGTGACCAACCATTTTCTTGTGAGTGAGGAGCGGAGTCCACTCCTCTTGAGAATAACCCGCCTAGCATGGAAGATACAGACATCCCTAGTTGATACATGAGCTATTCGAGCATACAAAACAAAATTTCATTTGAAGGTTTAGAGTTTGGCACATACAAATTTAATTGGAATGGTAGGTAGATACCGCATATAGGAAGGTATGGTGGACTCATATGGAATAACTTTGGGGTTTATGGAAGTGGATGCACAAGCAATATTCCCGCTTAGTACAAGTGAAGGCTAGAAAGAGACTGGGAAGCGACCAGCTAGAGAGCGACAGTAGTCATGAACCTGCATTAAAATTAATCAACACTAAATGCAAGCATGAGTAGGGTATAAATCACCATGAACATAAATATCGTGGAGGCTATGTTGATTTTGTTTCAACTACATGCGTGAACATGTGCCAAGTCAACCCACTCGAATTGTTCAAAGGAGGATACCACCCTATCATTCCACATCACAACCATTTTAATAGCATGTTGGCACGCAAGGTAAACCATTATAAACTCCTAGCTAATTAAGCATGGCATAAGCAACTATAATCTCTAATTGTCATTGCAAACATGTTTCATTCATAATAGGCTGAATCAGGAATGATGAACTAGTCATATTTACAAAAACAAGAGAGGTCGAGTTCATACCAGCTTTTATCATCTCAGTCAGTCCATCATATATCGTCATTATTGCCTTTCACTTGCACGAGCGAACGGTGTGGATAATAATAATAATAATAGTGCACATGCATTGGACTAAGCTGGAATCTGAAAGCATTTAATACAAGGGAGAAGACAAGGTAACATGGGTTCCTGTTACCTCTTGAGCACTGCGTTGGATTTCCTTGAAGAGGAAAGGATGATGCAGCAAAGTAGCGTAAGTATTTCCCTCAGTTTTTGAGAACCAAGGTATCAATCCAGTAGGAGGCTACACGCGAGTCCCTCGTACCTGCATAAAACAAATAACTCCTCGCAACCAACATGATAAGGGGTTATCAATCCCTTCACTGTCACTTACGAGAGTGAGATCTGATAGATGTGATAGGATAATATTTTTGGTATTTTTGTGATAAACATGCAAATCTAAAATAAAACCAAAGTAAAAAAGCAA
Source organism: Triticum aestivum (assembly GCF_018294505.1). NCBI lineage: Eukaryota > Viridiplantae > Streptophyta > Magnoliopsida > Poales > Poaceae > Triticum > Triticum aestivum. The sequence goes on along the minus strand of NC_057812.1, from coordinate 630,481,387 downwards.
AGGAAATAACTAAGTATTGGAAGATTAATATGATGAAGATAGACCCTGGGGCCATAGGTTTCACTAGTGGCTTCTCTTAAGAGCATAAGTATTTTACGGTGGGTGAACGAATTACTATTGAGCAATTGACAGAATTGAGCATAGTTATGAGAATATCTAGGTATGATCATGTATATAGGAATCACGTCCAAGACAAGTAGACCGACTCCTGCCTGCATCTACTACTATTACTCCACTCATCGACTGCTATCCAGCATGCAACTAGAGTATTAAGTTCATGAAAACAAAGTAACACCTTAAGCAAGATGACATGATGTAGAGGGATAAATTCATGCAATATGATAAAAAACCATCGTGTTATCCTCAATGGCAACAATACAATACGTGCCTTGCTGCCCCTACTGTCACTGGGAAAGGACACCGCAAGATTGAACCCAAAGCTAAGCACTTCTCCCATTGCAAGAAAGATCAATCTAGTAGGCCAAACCAAACTGATAATTCAAAGAGACTTGCAAAGATAACCAATCATACAAAAAAGAATACAAAGAAGATTCAAATATTGTTCATAGATAATCTTGATCATAAACCTACAATTCATCGGTCTCAACAAACACACCGCAAAAAGAAGATTACATCGAATAGATCTCCACAAGAGAGGGGGAGAACATTGTAATGAGATCCAAAAAGAGAGAAGAAGCCATCTAGCTAATAACTATGGACCCGAAGGTCTGAGGTAAACTACTCACACTTCATCGGAGAGGCTATGGTGTTGATGTAGAAGCCCTCCATGATGAATGCCCCCTCCGGCGGAGCTCCGGAACAGGCCCCAAGATGGGATCTCGTGGATATAGAAGTTACGGCGGTGGAATTAGGGTTTTTGGCTCCGTATCTGATCGTTTGGGGGTATGTAGGTATATATAGGAGGAAGGAGTACGTCGGTGGAGCAACATGGGGCCCACGAGGGTGGAGGGCGTGCCTGGGGGGTAGGCGCGCCCCCTACCTCGTGGCCTCCTCCTTTGTTTCTTGACGTAGGGTCCAAGTCTCCTGGATCATGTTCGGCAAGAAAATCACGTTCCCGAAGGTTTCATTCTGTTTGGACTCCGTTTGATATTCCTTTTCTTCGAAAACCTAAAATAGGCAAAAAACAGCAATTCTGGGATGGGCCTCCGGTTAATAGGTTAGTCCCAAAAATAATATAAAAGTGGATAATAAAGCCCAATAATGTCCAAAACAGTAGATAATATAGCATGGAGCAATCAAAAATTATAGATACGTTGGAGACGTATCAACTCCTAGTTAAATCAACAATAATGCATATGAGAGCCATTTAACATTTTCATCATGGTCTTCTCCTCTTGACCCCCAAAGAACAAGAAAAGAAATAAAACTATTTACACGGGAAAGCTCTCAACAAGTAAAAGAAAAACGAGAAATCTTTTTGGGTTTTCTTTTAATTACTACTAATACAGGCATGGAAAGTAAACTAGCTAAAAGCTACAACTATTTTTTTGTTTTTCTTAAAGTTATTCAAACACACAAGAAGAAGGCTTAGAAAAAGAAAATAAACTAGCATGGATAATACAATGAAAAAGTATGAGCACTGACAACTAGAATGAGTGTGTGAACATGAATGTAATGTCGGTGAGAAATACATACTCCCCCAAGCTTAGGCTTTTGGCCTATGTTGGTCTATGCCCATGGATCAAAGTCGCCCTCTCTGGTGTATGGAGGAGTGTCCTCTGGGTGCCACTGGTTGGCGATCTCCTCCGGATCCCACTGATAAACAGAGTGTCGATAAGGATCAAGGGGTGGCTCTGGCTCGGGCTCTGGAGCTAATGTCAGGCTCCAGTATGCATGAACGGCCTCCGACAACACAAGGTATGTCGGTGTCAAAACCGGCGGATCTCGGGTAGGGGGTCCCGAACTATGCGGCTAAGGCGGATGGTAACAGGAGGCAGGGGACACGATGTTTACCCAGGTTCGGGCCCTCTTGATGGAGGTAATACCCTACTTCCTGCTTGATTGTTCTTGATAATATGAGTAGTACAAGAGTTGATCTACCATGAGATCAGAGAGGCTAAACCCTAGAAGCTAGCCTATGGTATGATTGTATGTTGTCCTACGGACTAAAACCCTCCGGTTTATATAGACACCGGAGGGGGCTAGGGTTACACAAGGTCAGTTACAAAGGAGGAGATATACATATCCGTATTGCCTAGCTTGCCTTCCACGCCAAGTAGAGTCCCATCCGGACACGGGACGAAGTCTTCGATATTGTATCTTCATAGTCCAACAATCCGGCCAAAGGATATAGTCCGGTTGTCCAGAGACCCCCAAATCCAGGACTCCCTCAGTAGCCCCTGAACCAGGCTTCCATGACGATGAGTCCGGCGCGCAGTGTTGTGTTCGGCATTGCAAGGCGGGTTCCACCTCCACATACATCATGGAAGAGTTCTGAATACAAGGATAGTGTCTGGCCCTGCAAAATAAGTTCCAAATACCACCGTAGAGAGAATAATATTTCCACAAATCTAATTTGCTGCCGTGTCTTGATAGCATGACATTATGCCATGGCTCGGTTATTATTTGAACCGCTTTCCTCAACCAGCTCCGCACATATCATGAGGCAGTTTTCTCGACACGTCTTGTCAAAGCAGAGATCTTGTTCCCCTTATCACGTGATTCTCATTAATACGGACGTGGGTAATCCAACCGCGCCATCAATTACGGCGCCTGGGTAATAAGTGGTTTTACCAGGCAAGTGAGGAGACACATCGCCTCTTCTGCCCTTATAAAGGGATAAGGATTTACTTTTTTCACCCACGCCTTCTTCTTCCTTGCTTATCCATTCCCGCACACTTGAGCTCTAGCGCCCAAGCTTGTGTTCTTCTTGTCAAACCACTCCAAGCATGTCGGGAGCAAGAGGCAAGTGGATGGTCTCCTCCGTCATGAAGGAGAACGTCAAAAAATTACGGGAAGCCGGATATCTGGCCGCGGATGTCGCGCACCGGCTGCCCGATGCGAGGCAGATCGTTCCAACGCCCGAACCCTATGAGAGGGTAGTTTTTCTTACCCATTTCGTCCGCGGACTGGGATTTCCCCTCCACTCGTTTGTCTGCAGGCTCATGTTCTACTATGGGCTAGACTTTCATGATCTGGCCCCCAACTTCATCCTCAACATCTCGGCGTTTATCGTCGTATGCAGAGCCTTCCTCCGCATCAGGCCCCACTTCAGCCTATGGCTGAAAACCTTCAATGTCAAACCAAAGATGGTGAATGGCCAGCAAGCAGAGTGCGGAGGCGCCATGGTGGGCAAGATGCCTAATGTCACCTGGCTCGAGGGCACCTTCGTGGATACCATAAAGGGGTGGCAATCGGGGTGGTTCTACATCACCGAGCCGCGCAACTCCAACTAGGTGGCGGCCCCCGAATTTCGATCCGGAATCCCCACGCGGCTCACCTCCTGGAAAAAGAAGGACCTGTCCTGGGGTTCTTCGGTAGAGCTGACCGGACTCCAGACCTGCATCCATAACATGATGAACAAGAAAATGAAGCTTGTCAACATGGTCCATGTCATGCTCTCCCGCTGGATCCTCCCGTGTCAACGATGGGCATTTGTTTTGTGGGAGTTCAACTCGGCCAAGCACCAGACGCTGCGAGAGCTCTATGACACGACTCACAAGGACGTCTGGAGGGTGCTGTTCAAGAGCGCCGAGATTCCTCCCCCCTCAACGAGGACCGCGGACTCAGCGCAAAGCACCGTGCCAATCTGGTAGGCTTTTTATATCTCTCAGGGTACCTAATTGCCCCGGTTTAGTTGTGTGCAGGATCTGAACTTCCATGTCATTAACAGGACTGGATAGGGACGGTGGAGCAGCTTAATAGCCTAGCTCCGCTGCCCGAAGACCCTGCAGACGCTCTTCTAATGAAGATGCTGACTCCGGCACCCTATGAGGTGCCGGAAAATAAGACCAAGAAGAAGGCCGCGGGGACCCAAAAGAGTCTCCAGTGCCAGGTTGTATCGGACTCATCGGACGATGACTCCGATGTGCACTCCTCCCGCGAAAACGAGGAGGAGAAGGAGAAAAATCCCCCCCCAGCCGGGGGAGACAAGAAAAGTAAGGCTGACCCATCCGGGGAGGCCAAAGGGTCCAAGAAGGGAAGGACCCTCCTTCCAGACTGTGCCACGACGGCGGCCCACAGCGGCAATGAGTGGCTACCCAGAGACAAGCCCTTGGCAACGTCAAAAGTGTCCGGACACCATAGTACTTCATGGTATGTTTTATTGTACTGCCTTTCCTCATGCCGAACATGATTATGTAGTCCGTCCCGAGCTCATCTCGACGTACCCTCGTCGAGTAGCTCTTTGGACTCGTCGGATATGAACAGTGGTTCTATTCCGACCACTTCCACCCCTCGCCATACGAACAACGTCGAGGTGTTGTCTAAACAGGCACCGAGCCAAGGGAGGTGGTCCTGGGGGCGCCTCCCAGCGACTTCCCGGACCCTGGGTACCAAGGGAGCGAGGCTCCCACGGGCTTCGAGTTCGGGCCCCAGCCGGAACCTTCGATGGCTTCGGACTTCGGCAAGTGGTCCCCCGTCAAGGGGGGCCAACCATCCGTGCCGGTGTCCTCTATCCAACTAGAGGCACTGGACAACCTACTGGAAGCGCTTCGCAGCGCTTCCCTTGAAGAAGAGCACCGCACTATCATGAGTGCGGTGGTCAAGAAGGTTCAGTCCACCAAAAATGGACTGACCGAAGCTTGCGCCAGCCTCCTAACAGGCTTTGAGGTAAGCAATCAAAATATAATAAAATATTACCGCATAGATAGTAGCCCCTGATGCTTTGTTCGGCGTTCGTGAAGAAAAGTTGAATAGAGGATCAAATGATAACTCAAGAGTCTAATTAGAGTACGTCTATGTGTATTTGCAGGCTTCATTGCTGGCCGCTACCGCACGTACTGCGGAGGTTACTGCGCTGAAGCAGGACCTGAAGCGGTCCGAAGACGAGCTCAGCCTTACCAAGAGGCAGCTCGAAGAGAGCAAAGGTAAGAAATACCCCTGTCTATATAGTTAAAAAGAAGTTCGGGTAGAAAGTAATAGGATCATCATGGATTCGTCAGGGGCCACGACCGAGGTGGCGACCCTGAGGAAGGCGTTGTCCGAGGCTGAAGACAAAGCGGCCAAAGAACGCATTGAATGGGAGAAACAAGAATCCCAAGTAGGCGAGGTGTAGCAAGAGCTCGAGGCTCTTGCCAAAAAGCACGAGTCCTTGGAGCTAGATTCTAAGACACGAGATTCCAAGCTTGCGCAGGCGCTTCAAAGCGTCCGGAGTGCCAAGGTCGAAGCCCACAAGGCCCTCCAGGAGATTGACGCGGTGAAGAAGATAGCAGCGGGTAAGGCATTCATTATGCAAAGCAAGCACGTGAAGGAGACTTTCCTTTTTCTTACCCAAGTTCGGAGCTCTCTAGGAGCGTTTGCAGATCTTCCCCGCAGTGTACTGGACGCCGCGGAGTTTTACCGGGCTGAGGAGGGGAGCTCAATGGAGAAGTTGTTCTGGTCTCAGTATACTGGGACCGAACACCCTGTGCCCTTGAGCGACCAGCTGAAGCAGTTGGTCGAGCTTCACAAGGCGGCCGAACAGGCCATGAAGGGCCTTATAGTCCGGATGTGGCCTGGAGAGCCCCTGTCCGGCAGCTACTTCGGCCTGGTGAGGCGGCTTGTGGAAGCCTGCCCGCGGCTTGAAGTCATCAAGCGTCTGTCTGCATCGAGGGTGCACGCAGGGCTTTTGACCGGGCAAAGGTGCAATGGGCAAAGCTGGTGAAGGAGGGGTCGCCGGAGGGCAAGGAGCATCGCGACCCCGAGAATTATTATAAGGGTCTCCTGGAGGGTTCCCGCCTAGTGGCAGATGAGTGTGCCAAGGAAGTAATTTTTGAATGAACATTCTCATGTGATCCTGTAATATGAAACGAGTTCATTTGCGCCATGTGACGCTTTCATAATTTAAAATATTACCTTCTGTGCGGCCGTTTATAAAATCTGAGAGTTGGCCAGTCATCGGCTTCTGCCCCCACGTAACTAGTACCGGGGTGTTCGGGATAAACCTGAACACTCTTTACCCCAATGTTGGGTCCTCCAAGGGAGGTGTTCAGCACAACGAACCAGGCAATTGGACTATAATGCTTTATCACTCTCACTTATCCATAGAAGTCTATGATTTTAAATTTTGGCGAAGCCCCTAGTATTCGGAGGGCCGAATTTGGGGCGCTATACACGCCTAAGCCGGACAAGGCCGACTCCTCGCTGAAAGCGGAAAAAGTCTTTAAGGACTTTAAACCTCTCAAACAGCGACCAGTCTCTCGCCTTATCATGACAGTCAGTTTTTGGCTTTGTCTACTGAGGTGCTCGTCTGGAAGAACCGGGACACAATTGCAGTAGTTCTCCCACCGCTACCTTAGCCGATATAGCGGAATGTAAGGTACCAAAGCATGGGAGCTGTGCAACCCAACATTTGACCAAAGACATGATTCGGAGCTGATGCATATAATGCTATAAGTTCGGGGTGCCGCACTGTCAAAAGTGTTCAGACTTCTTGCGCCATATTATGGGGTAAACGAGAACCCCTGGCGAACTGACCGTACCCGAACATGCGGGTGCGGATTGTCGTAAGTGGACATATAGAGAAAGAGAAAAACTTAAATAATGCAATGACAGGTTAATGATATGCATTGTTATTTAAATAATACGTCAAAGCATACTGGTACCAGTAGTGCAATAATCATAAAGTAGGACAATTCGAAATGTCCTATCCAAGGGCAAGTTACACATAAATAGTGAAAAGCGGGTATATCAATTATTACTTAAAGACCACCTGACGGTTCCCGTGTTCATTTTATCTTCTTGCCGCCTTGGTTGCTGCTTCCGGAATGTGTCCGGCGATCATACTGCCGGAGAGGTCTTCCAGAGAGTTAGGCCCTGAAAGAGAAAAGGAATGGCAGAGGTGTGAAGCCCCTAGTATGGTTAAGCCACAATGTGGGGCATGTCCTGGTCGTGCCCCCACCTATGTCCATGGTATTTTCAATGCGTAGTTATGTATGCGCGACACGGATTTCGTCGCTTTGCTGGGACTGGGACGGGGGCCGAACTGCTAGGCGAGCTCTGATCATGTCAGGCGATCCTGTTGCAGCTTGTTCCGGACTCGCTTGAAGGTGTCCGGGGGCTGTGACGCCGATTGAGTGGTCTGCCTGAACAGGCTGCTTTGTGCTTCTGCTGCAAGGGCCGTAGTGTGCTCTTCCGCATGGAGTGAGCGTTCTGTGTTTCCATTTGCTATTATGACCCGGCGAGATCCTGGCATCTTGAGCTTGAGGTATGCGTAATGCGGCACTGCATTGAATTTTGCAAATGCTGTCCGTCCGAGCAGTGCATGATAGCCACTACGAAACAGGACGATGTCGAAGATTAACTCTTCGCTTCGGAAGTTGTCCGGTGATCCGAAGACCACTTCCAGTGTGATTGAGCCTGTGCAATGGGCCTCTACACCTAGGATGACGCCTTTAAAGGTGGTTTTTGCTGGGTTTGATCCTCGAGGGATCGATACCCATTTTTCGCACTGTATCCTGATAAAGCAGGTTCAGGCTGCTACCGCCGTCCATAAGGACTTGAGTGAGGTGAAATCCATCAATGATGGGGTCTAGGACCAGTGCGGCAGATCCGCCATGACGGATGCTAGTGGGGTGGTCCCTGCGATCGAAGGTGATCGGGCAAGTAGACCATGGGTTGAACTTTGGGGCGACGGGCTCCATCACATAGACGTCCCTTAGTGCACGCTTCCGCTCCCTCTTGGGAATGTGGGTTGCGTATATCATGTTCACCGTCTTCACTTGTGGGGGGAACCCCTTCTGTCCTCCTGTGTTCGGCGGCTGGGGCTCCTCCTCGTCATTGCTATGCAGCCCCTTGTCCTTGTTTTCGGCATTTAGCTTGCCAACCTGCTTGAACACCCAGCATTCTCTGTTGGTGTGATTGGCTGGCTATTCGGAGGTGCTGTGGATTCGACATGAGCGATCCAGTATGCGATCCAGACTGGACGGAGCCGGAGTATTTCTTTTAAATGGCTTTTTCCACTAACCGGATCTAGAGCCTCGGAATCCGGCATTGACTGCCGTATCTTCGGTGTTATCACCGTTATTGCGGTGCTTTGGTCTGTTACGACGTTGCCTACCATTAACATCTTTGGTATCCGAGGTATCCGGAGTCCTCGATGTGTTGTTGCTGCGAGCCAGCCAGCTGTCCTCGCCCGCGCAAAAGCGGGTCATGAGTGTCGTGAGGGATGCCATAGATTTCGGCTTCTCCTGGCCGAGGTGTCGGGTGAGCCATTCATCGTGGATATTATGCATGAATAACGCTAGGGCCTATGCATCCGGACAGTCTACAATTTGATTTTTCTTAGTCAGGAACCGTGTCCAGAATTGTCTGGCTGATTTCCCTGGCTGCTGGGTTATGTGGCTCAAGTCATCAGCATCCGGTGGCCGCACATAAGTGCCCTGGAAGTTGTCGAGAAATGCGTCTTCTAGATCCTCCCAACTGCCGATGGAATCTGCTGGCAAGCTATTCAGCCAATGCCGAGTTGGTCCTTTGAGTTTTAGTGGGAGGTACTTGATGGCATGTAGATCATCACCACGAGCCATGCGGATGTGGAGGAGGAAATCCTCTATCCATACAGCGCGATCTGTTGTGCCATCATATGATTCGATATTTACAGGTTTGAAACCCTCCGGAAATTCATGATTCATAACTTCACCAGTGAAGCATAGGGGGTGTGAGGCACCTCTGTGCCGGGCTATATCCTGACGCAGTTCGTATGAGTCTTGTCTGCTGTATTCGGCCAGGCCGGATTTACACTTGGTGTATCCGATGCGACGATCGTCGTCCCGTGTGGGTGCACATGCCCGTGTCCCGTATATTGACCTTGTAATTTTTGCCTCACTGTCCAATATGTCTCACAGGTCCTCTGTGTTGCCCCGGGCCTTAGTATTTTTGACTGAGTGGCGATGGGGTGCGGGCTGAACTTTAGGCTGAAACGCCTTACTGACTCGGCCTCGTAGTGGCCGGTCAGCTGCATTGTACACTGGTGAATGAGGTTTCAATGCTTCCTCCTCGAGGTGAGGTAGCAACCTGCGTTTTGGGTAACTTTTGGATGGGCGCTTGATTTCATGCTCCTCAGCCGCAAGGACTTCTGTCCACTTGTCCGCTAGCAAGTCTTGATCAGCTTGAAGTTGTTGCTGCTTTTTCTTCAGGCTATTTGCCGTGGCCATAAGCCGACGCTTGAAGTGCTCTTCAGGCACGATAAACTCGTCGTCGCCGAGGCTCGCCTCGTCTTCAGAGAGAGGCATGTAATTGTCCTCCTCCGGTTCTCCATCTGCTGCCCGCTCTGGGGGCTAGCTTGTTCGTCCTCCGTCTCTACATCATGCTGGAGGGGTTTGTTGTTGTCTTTGCGCTATCCGGAGTGTTATTATCTCATGTGCCAGTATCACTGCTCTTGCTGTGGTAGGACTTAGAGCGGCGCTGCTGACGTCGGCACTTGGGTTGCTTCCTGGAGGGGTCATCCTCCGAGGTCTCGTCGCTATTGCCTTCTTTGGGGTGTCCACCATGTATATATCATATGATGAGGTGGCGGTCCAGCGCCCTGAGGGGGTGGTTCCTGTTCGTCTCCGGCTTCATCGTCCATACCGTCGAAGTCTTCGGAGTCAAAGTTGAGCATGTCGGTTAAGTCGTCGACAGTGGCTACTAAGTGGGTGGTGGGTGCTACCTCTGGAGCACTGCGTTGGCTTTCCCCGAAGAGGAGACGATGATGCAACAAAGTAGCGTAAGTATTTCCCTCAGTTTTTGAGAACCAAGGTATCAATCCAGTAGGAGGCTACGCGTGAGTCCCTCGTACCTACACAAAAACAATAGCTCAACGCAACCAACGCGATTAGGGGTTGTCAATCCCTTCATGGTCACTTACGAGAGTGAGATCTGATAGAGATGATAGATAATATTTTTGGTATTTGTGGTATAGAGATGCAAAGTGAAAAGTAAAAGGCAAAGTAAAAATCAAAGCAATAATAAACTGATTGGAGATTGATATGACGAGAATAGACCTATCGTTTGGGGCCATAGGTTTCACTAGTGGCTTCTCTCAAGAGCATAAGTATTCTACGGTGGGTGAACAAATTACTGTTGAGCAATTGACATAATTGAGCATAGTTATGAGAATATCTAGGTATGATCATGTATATAGGCATCACGTCCGAGAAAAGTAGACCGACTCCTGCCTGCATCTACTACTATTACTCCATTCATCGACCGCTATAAAGCATGCATCTAGAGTATTAAGTTAAATACAGATTAACGCCTTAAGCAAGATGACATGATGTAGAGGGATAGTTTCATACAACATGATAAAAACCCCATCTTGTTATCCTCGATGGCAACAATACAACATGTGCCTTGCTGCCCCTTCTGTCACTGGGAAAGGACACCGCAAGATTGAACCCAAAGCTAAACACTTCTCCCATTGCAAGAAAAACCAATCTAGTAGGCCAAACCAAACTGATAATTCGAAGAGACTTGCCAAGATAACCAATCATACATAAAAGAATTCAGAGAAGATTCAAATATTATTCATAGATAGACTTGATCATAAACCCACAATTCATCGGTCTCAACAAACACACCGCAAAAAGAAGATTACATCGAATAGATCTCCACGAGAGAGGGGGAGAACATTGTATTGAGATCCAAAAAGAGAGAAGAAGCCATCTAGCTACTAACTATGGACCCAAAGGTCTGAGGTAAACTACTCACACTTCATCGGAGGGGCTATGGTGTTGATGTAGAAGCCCTTCGTGATCGATTCCCCTTCCGGTGGAGCTCCGGAACAGGCCCTAAGATGGGATCTCGTGGATACAGAAAGTTGCGGCGGTGGAATTAGGTTTTTGGGTCCGTATCTGATCGTTTGGGGGTACGTAGGTATATATAGGAGGAAGGAGTACGTCGGTGGAGCCTCGAGGGGCCCATGACGCAAGGGGCGCGCCCTAGGTGGGGGGGCGCCCTCCACCCTCATGACCGCCTCGTGGCTTTCTTGACGGAGGGTCCAAGTCTCCTGGGTCTTATCTGATGAAAAACTCATGTTCCCGAAGGTTTCATTCCATTTGGACTCCTTTTGATATTCTATTTCTCCGAAACACTGAAATAGGTAAAAAAACAGCAATTCTGGGTTGGGCCTCCGGTTAATAGGTTAGTCCCAAAAATAATATAAAAGTGGAAAATAAAGCCCTATATAGTCCAAAACAGTAGATAATATAGCATGGAGCAATCAAAAATTATAGATACGTTGGAGACGTATTAGGCATCCCCAAGCTTAATTCCTGCTCGTCCTCGAGTAGGTAAATGATAAAAAGAGAATTTTTGATGTGGAATGCTAGTTGGCATAATTTCAATGTAATTCTTCTTACTTGTGATATGAATATTCAGATCTGAAAGATTCAAGACAAAAGTTCATATTGGCATAAAAATAATAATACTTCAAGCATACTAACTAAGCAATTATGTCTTCTCAAAATAACATGGCCAAAGAAAGCTATCCCTATAAAATCATATAGTCTGGCTATGCTCTATCTTCACCACACAAAGTATTTAAATCATGCACAACCCCGATGACAAGCCAAGCAATTGTTTCATACTTTTGACATTTTCAAAACTTTTTTGATTTTCACGCAATACATGAGCGTGAGCCATGGATATAGCACTATATGTGGAATAGAATTGTGGTTGTGGAGAAGACAAAAGGAGGGGAAGATAGTCTCATATCAACTAGGCGTATCAACGAGCTATGGAGATGCCCATCAATAGATATCAATGTGAGTGAGTAGGGATTACCATGCAACGGATGCACTAGAGCTATAAGTATATGAAAGCTCAACAAAAGAAACTAAGTGGGTGTGCATCCAACTCGCTTGCTCACAAAGACATAAGGCCTTTTGAGGAAGCCCATCATTGGAATATACAAGCCAAGTTCTATAATGAAAAATTCCCACTAGTATATGAAAGTGACAAAATGAGAGACTCTCTATCATGAAGATCATTGACGGTGTCCTGGACTAGGGGGTACTCACCATGTCATCTCCCGATCTATTAGATTGGGCCGAGGACCCCCGTGGCCGTATACTCATGGGCCAGTTCGGACAGCCGCCGCGTATAAGGAAGATTCCACAAGACTTGGCGATCAAGACAAGGACTCCTCCCCACCGGCGTATTCGGCTAGGACTCTTGTTATCCTAGGCCTCTGGTGCATTATATAAACCGAGGCCAGGCTAGTCGATAGATATATACAACAATCATACCATAGGATAGCTTCTAGGGTTTAGCCTCTCTGATCTCATGGTAGATCTACTCTTGTACTACCCATATCATCAATATTAATCAAGCAGGATGTAGGGTTTTACTCCATCAAGAGGGCCCGAACCCGGGTAAAATATTGTGTCCCCTGCCTCCTGTTACCATCTGCCTAGACGCACAGTTCGGGACCCCCTACCCGAGATCCGCCGGTTTTGACACCGACATTGGTGCTTTCATTGAGAGTTCCGCTGTGTGTTCGGCAAAAGGTTGATGGCTCGCCTGCAGATCAACTGCGACTTCGACATCTTCGTCACCAGCTTGACTGGTCACCTTAGTTTGACCAAGGACAACACCCTACCTCCTATCATCATGTTCGAATGAGGGCCTTTATAAACATCAACTCCGATCTCTACCAAGATCATGGAGGAATCATCCAGGGAGCCCGGGGGCTCAACGTCAACATTGCCCTCGGGCGACCGTGCTGTTTTTCTGGACAGCAAACTTGTGTTCGCCGCCACCGCCTCCTCAAGTGTATTTTTTACGATCGCTTTGGTGGAATTGTGCGGAATTGAGTCTACAACAATCCTGGAAAATTTCATCGAGTTCCGATGGAGGAATCTCTGGAAATCCACGATATACCGGAGCCCTGTCAAATCTGGACGGAAATCTGGATGAGTTTAGGGCGTGGTGTCCAGCTGCTAGCTCGGACGTCCTTTGGAAGATCCAACCGTTTATCGGCTGCGGAATTCCTATATCTACCACCTCTAAAAATTTCAGCTCGATCCGACCGTCCAAACTTCGGGAACCTTCCGATTAGTGCATCACTTTCCGGATCTGTTTTCTACGCGAAAACGAAACCGACCCGAGTTTGTCTTTTTTATGAACGGGATTTCGGACATCCCTTTTGAAGGAAGTTTTGTATGGGGTATTGTGTTTTGTTCCCGAACACATCCCACTAACTTTAAGATCTTTTGAACATGATCTTCAACACCATGCTGGTGTCAAACCAGTCCGGCAATATTGCTCCACGGCTGCCGACCTGCGCTAGACACGTCGTCACTTTGTTGAGCCGAGCTCAACTTCTTCGGATCATCATCTCGGCAAGCCGAACAAGAGTCCGGCATCGCAAAGGATAAGTCATCACCAACATCACCGCCCCATGGATTACACGGAGCGGGCATACCAGCATCGCCGCACGGTCGCTTCATCAAGCCGGCATCGATCATGTCATGACCTGCATCGGTAGGGCCGCACTATTGCTTCTTCAAGCTGGTGTCCATCATGCTGACATACTTCGACTCATCGGCTGACATCGAGGCTTCGACATCTCGGCTGGACCGGGGGCTTCGCCATCTCTTCATCAACCTACTCCGGACACTTCGGCGTCACTAGCCGACCAGTTCCGTCATGTTAGCTGGACCAAGGGCTTTGCCTTGGCGAGCCAACCTTTGCCAGCATTGCCATGCCATCATTTTATCGCCCATCAGGCAATGGGTGTGTGGATCGAGTCCCAATTTTGGGAATCACCTTCCTTCGGATTGCTACAACAAATAAACCAGGTGCTATTGATCCCAGTATTTTTTGCTTGTTGGGGTTCATTTTTCCCAAGGAATTATTACTCTGGTTTGTCCATCATATGTACACAGGTCTATCAAATGGTGGCAGCATTAACGACAGTCACATGGTGGTTCGGTCAGTTTTCGTACATAGTCCAGCGAACGCCGCATCCGGAGCTCGGACCGACCTGTGAATTCAGGCTTAGCCACGCCTTTACCGCATCACGCCAATGCCCTGCATCGACATTGATTTCGGCACCAGGCCATATTTCTTTTATTACTCACTTTGCATAAATTATTTATTATGCAACGATTTTTTTAATTATCATTATTACTATTATCTCCGGTTTGCACTATTTTTTGTGCACAGGAAAATGATCCGGGGACTTCGGCGTCAGTATGCCGACCTGCATTGACCGTGCTATGTCACCACTTCGGCGTGTCGAGCTGTCCGCTCCGCCACCTCAGGACCGGCTTGGGGGATGGAACCTTGTCCCGCATCAAGCTCGGACCACGTCATCAATACTGAACACATTAACCAGCTAAGTTGCCTTCATGCTCCAAGTTTTAAATTTTTTACTTGTGTTCGGTTCGACCAAGCATTATACCTTTTTGGAAAAAAGTTGCTTGTAAAAAAATTTCCTTGTCATAACCTTGTTTGTGACACATAAATTCAAATACCCCGTTTACTTGGGGGCTTCCTTTATGAAGTTTTTCCTCTTGCATATGATTATACTTATACGGCTTCGTTCCTTGTTCGTGTATTACGCCACAATATGCACCATATTGACTTAAGCGATTTGCAAGCTGGGTTGCCTCGCTCCTGTATTTACCCCTACGTTCCTGATTTATTCGGCTAGGGAGTAAAGGGAGCACCTCGGCGATTGTCACGATCGGGTCACCCGAGCTGGACCTCAGACCGGGTGAAGCCGAAAGCTAGCGCTCTTATTGTTTTCAATGATGGTCGGCACACAACGGAACTCATGAGTATAAAAAATCTATTACACGAGTCTCATAATAACAATGAGCACCAAAGAAAGGTATCGTGGGGGTACTATTTTCTTCGAAGATGCTTCTTACACTTTGCAGTAATATAGCATAAGTTCCCTGAGCGCGCTTTGTCTGTTACAGCCTTATGGCCTGATTGCCTGGTTATTGGAAACACCGTCGATATTCTCGACAGATGGAGTACATGACACTTTTCGGTCCTTGACCGAAGAGGGAGAAGCTGACGGTCAGTTAAGACGCGTTTAAAGTTCGGTTGAACATAGATATGATATAAGTACTTCGGTACATGCAATCATTCTTTTACCCAAGTCACTTGGGGGCTCTTAAATTTATATGAGCCGTTCTTCTTCTTAGTCGTTGCAAAGTTTTATTATTATTATTATTATTATTATTATTATTATTATTATTATTATTATTATTATTATTATTATTATTATTATCTATCACTCCTTTTTTCGACACGAGCGTGTGGTCACTAGCCGAGGAGCCTAATTTCTCTCTCAAAGCCGCTAGAGTTTAGTTCGCTAAACTGGCCTAATGAGAAGTACTCCGCCCTCGGGATAGGAGGTTGAAGCTGTAGGCTGACCCGCTTGAAGTCTTGAGATAGGATGTATCATGTTAAAGCACGACAAAAGCACTTCTTTTGCTAAGGCCAATTTTCGGATTGGCACCGAACACATGATCTTGTTCGGACGTCAAGTTTTTACTGACGTTTTTTGGTTTTCCAAGCTTATGGCACTTTTAAACTATTTGTGTGTTTTCAGCACAAGTCTCGCAGTGCAACGCCGGACACCTTTAGAGATTCGGCAAAAACATTCTCAGATATTGCTATATATGCATCAGTTTTGAATTGTGTCTTCGGTCAATAGTTAGGTTGCCCAGCTCCTGCGCTTGCCTCCTACGTTCCGCTTTGTTTGGCTAGGTGTGCAAAGGGAGAACCACTACGATTGTGCTTCCAGCTCACATGGTTAAGCACCTCAGTAGAGAAAGCCGAAAACTGACTCTCACAATAAGCATAAACTGGTCAGCGATCCGATGACGGTGTTAAATGACGGGCCATTCATAACAATGGCCGAAGTGTTTACGGCTTGACCTCGACTGTCGCCGAACACTACCGGGGGCTATTAACTGGCCTCCCAAACTAAATCCTCGATATTTTTCTCTTACATTGGAGCTGAGGTTTCATGATCATGCTTTGCATGACAACCCAAAGAAAGGAACCGATAGCGGGACTATTTTCTTTGGAAGACATTTCTTCTGTTAAACAGTAATATAACATATCTCTCCGCGTACCTTTGTTTATAAAACCGTATGGCCAGTTTGCCTTGTTTGTCGTAAATCTTTGCCCTCATAAAGGCTTTATAAAGTAGGATAAACACTCCTCGGCTACTGTCCGAGGAGGTGGAAGCCGATGGTCGGTCAACAAAGTTTTGTACAATGCGGATCCGAGCATTAATGACATAAAGTACTTGGATACATGGAGTCATTACACATAATTTGTCATTTTACTATGGATATCGATCCTTAATTCGGCCACCCGTGCCCGCATTAAGGCTCGGGGGCTAGTGGGCTTCGGGCTTATTATCTTCAAATATTAAATGGGCACATTGATCCCCTGATCTGGTGTTGCCACCCGACCAGTGTCTCGGGGGCTACTGCATTGCGTGTCCAATGCAGAAAAGTTTAAGTGTTATATAGTTTCCGAGGAGATTTTGATCCTCAGGTTGGTCGGCCGCACCCAACCTGAGTCTCGAGGACTGAGCATGCATGCCGCTTTTTGTGTCCCTGAGTATTCTGCCGAGCTAGGACTTGATCCTCAGACCGATTTTTCAAATAAACCTGAGTCTCAGTGGCTACTGGGATCAGCGGCCTTATGTTGTCCTTCATGTGCATCTCGGGTTTTAGACTGATACCCACCTTGTGGCTACTGGATATATATCTGGACAGAGAATAAATTGCACCAATCAAAAATATTGACAAAAATCGGCCCACATTCAGGGTGGTGCACCCCTCGGAAGTAGTCCGGCATAAAGCTCGGGCGCTAGTGGCTGGCTCCATAGAGGGCATTTCCGGCATTAAGCTCGGCTAAACTCCTTCAAACTTCTTTGAACCAAGGTGATTTACGACACCTCGGATACAGTCCAGCGTTGGAGCTCGGATACAGTCCGGCGTTGGAGCTCGGATACATTCCGACATTAGAGCTCAGAAGCGGTCCGGTGTTGGTGCTCGGCTGCAAAAGATACCTCGAATGCAGTCCGGCGTTGGAGCTCGGACGCAAGAGGACGCTGCCACCTGGGAACAACTTCAAACCCGAGATGTGGCATAAAATAACAAGGCATTGATAAAGGCCGGAAACTTAAAGGGGCTCCTCGGATACCCGGCGTGTAAACTCGTCGAATGCATTTCGGTGATCCTCAAGATCAAAGATGAGAAGATTTGTTGAACTAGTTTTCAAGACAGACGACCGAAGATGAAGAGCAGTTCAGAAGAATCGAGGAGCGTCCCTAACTTGAAGACCGGTTCAGGGGGCTACTGACAGTGTCCTGGACTATGGGGTACTCACCACGTCATCTCCCGATCTATTAGATTGGGCCGAGGACCCCCGTGGCCGTATACTCATGGGCCAGTTCGGACAGCCGCTGCGTACAAGGAAGATTCCACAAGACTCGGCGATCAAGACAAGGACTCCTCCCCACCGGCGTATTCGGCTAGGACTCTTGTTATCCTAGGCCTCTGGTGCATTATATAAACCGAGGCCAGGCTAGTCGATAGATATATACAACAATCATACCATAGGCTAGCTTCTAGGGTTTAGCCTCTCTGATCTCATGGTAGATCTACTCTTGTACTACCCATATCATCAATATTAATCAAGCAGGACGTAGGGTTTTACCTCCATCAAGAGGGCCCAAACCTGGGTAAAACATCGTGTCCCCTGCCTCCTGTTACCATCCGCCCTAGACGCATAGTTCGGGACCCCCTACCCGAGATCCGCCGGTTTTGACACCGACAATCATGGTGCTACTTTGAAGCACAAGTGTGGTAAAAGGATAGTAACATTGTCGCTTCTATCTTTTTCTCTCTTTTTTTGGGCCCTTTCTCTTTTTTTATGGCCTCTTTTTTTTCGTCCGGAGTCTCATCCCGACTTATGGGGGAATCATAGTCTCCATCATCCTTTCCTCACTTGGGACAATGCTCTAAAAATAATGATCATCACACTTTTTATTTTACTTACAACTCAACAATTACAACTCAATACTTAGAACAAAATATGACTCTATATGAATGCCTCCGGCGGTGTACCGGGATATGCAATGAATCAAGAGAGACATGTATTAAAGAATTATGAACGGTGGCTTTGCCACAAATACGATGTCAACTACATGATCATGCTAGCAATATGACAATGATGGAGTGTGTCATAATAAACGGAACAGTGGAAAGTTGCATGACAATATATCTCGAAATGGCTATGGAAATGCCATGATAGGTAGGTATGGTGGCTGTTTTGAGGAAGGTATATGGTGGGTGTATGATACCGGCGAAAGGTGCGCGGTATTAGAGAGGCTAGCAATGGTGGAAGGAAGGAAAGTGCGTATAATCCATGGACCCAACATTAGTCATAAAGAACTCATATACTTATTGCAAAAATCTAGAAGTTATCAAAGCAAAGTATTACGCGCATGCTCCTAGGGGGATAGATTGGTAGGAAAAGACCATCGCTCGTCCCCGACCGCCACTCATAAGGAAGACAATCAATAAATAAATCATGCTCCGACTTCATCACATAACGGTTCACCATATGTGCATGCTACGGGAATCACAAACTTTAACACAAGTATTTCTCAAATTCACAACTACTCAACTAGCATGACTCTAATATCACCATCTTCATATCTCAAAACAATTATCAAGCATCAATCTTTTCTTAGTATTCAACGCACTCAAAAGAAAGTTCTACAAATCTTGAATACCAAGCATATTATTATTAAGCAAATTTCCATGGTATTAAAGACTTATCAAAATAATCTAAGTGAAGCATGAGAGATCAATAGTTTCTTAAAAACAAATCCACCACCGTTCTCTAAAAGATATAAGTGAAGCACTAGAGCAAAACTATAAAGCTCAAAAGATATAAGTGAAGCACATAGAGCAAAACTATAAAGCTCAAAAGATATAAGTGAAGCACATAGAGTATTCTATCAAATTCCAAATTATGTATGGCTCTCTCAAAAGGTGTGTCCAGAAAGGATGATTGTGGCACACTAACAAACAAAGAAACAAATAACACAAGATGCTCCAAGCAAAACACATATCATGTGGTGAATAAAAATATAGCTCCAAGTAAAATTACCGATGGAAGTAGACGAAAGAGGGGATGCCTTCTGGGGCATCCCCAAGCTTTGACTTTTTGGTGTCCTTGGATTATCTTGGGGGTGCCATGGGCATCCCCAAGCTTAGGCTCTTGCCACTCCTTGTTCCATAATCCATCAAATCTTTACCCAAAACTTGAAAACTTCACAACACAAAACTTAAAGTAGAAAATCTCGTGAGCTCCGTTAGCGAAAGAAAAAAAAAAGATCACTTCAAGGCACTGTAATGAACTCATTCTTTATTTATATGGGTGTTATAGCTACTGTATTCCAACTTCTTTATGGTTTATAAACTATTTTACTAGCCATAGATTCATCAAAATAAGCAAACAACACACGAAAAACAGAATCTGTCAAAAACAGAACAGTCTGTAGTAATATGTAGCTAGCGCAATATCTGGAACCCCAAAAATTCTAAAATAAATTTCTGGACGTGAGGAATTTATCTATTAATCATCTTAAAAAATAATTAACTAAATATAACTCACCAAATAAAAATGACAGCAGTTCTCGTGAGCGCTAAAGTTTCTGTTTTTTACAGCAAGTTCAACAAGACTTTCCCCAAGTCTTCCCAACGGTTCTACTTGGCACAAACACTAATTAAACAAAAAAAACACAAACAAAACAGAGGCTAGATAAATTATTTATTACTAAACAGGAGAAAAAATCAAGGAATAAAAATAAAATTTGGTTGCCTCCCAACAAGCGCTATCGTTTAACGCCCCTAGCTAGGCATAACAGCAAGGATAGATCTAGGTATTGTCATCTTTGGTAGGCAATCCATAAGTGGCTCTCATGATAGATTCATATGGTAATTTTATTTTCTTTTTAGGGAAGTGTTCCATGCCCTTTTTTTAATGGAAACTGAAATCTAATATTCCCTTCCTTCATATCAATAATTGCACCAACCGTTCTAAGGAAAGGTCTACCGAGAATAATAAGGCAAGAAGGATTGCAATCTATATCAAGAACGATAAAATCTACGGGCACATAATTCCTATTTGCAAAAATAAGAACATCATTAATTCTTCCCATAGGTTTCTTAACAATGGAATCCGCAAGATGCAAGTTTAGAGAGCAATCGTCAAAATCACGGAAATCTAGCAAATCACCGAATAGTAGAGACACTAGCACCCAAATCACACAAAGCATAAAACTCATAATCTTTAATTTTAATTTTAATAGTTGGTTCCCACTCATCATAAATTTTTCTAGGGATAGAAACTTTCAACTCAAGTTTTTCTTCATAAGATTGCATCAAGGCATCAACGATATGTTCGGTAAAGGCTTTATTTTGACTATAAGCATGAGGAGAATTTAGCACGGATTACAACAGGGAAATACAATCAATTAAAGAGCAACTTTCATAATTAAATTCCTTGAAATCCTATATAGTGGGTTTAGCAACATCTAGAGTTTTATTTCTTTCAATCCCACTTTTATCAATTTCATCATCAAGATCTAAATACTCCAAATTTTTATAACGCCTTTTAGTTAAGGGTGGATTATATTCAGTTTCAACAAGATTCATATTGCAAAACAAAGATTTAATAGGAGACTCATCAATAACTTTTAGATCTTCATCTTGATTTTCATAGGAATCCGGTTTAGCGGCCATCTTATTTACTAAGGTAGCTTGCATATCCGAAATTTCAGCAGTTAATTTTTCAAGAGGAGCAATTTGGGATCTTATACCATCAAATTCTTTAGACATATCATCGAGCTCTTTATTCATATAGCTCATAAAACTTTTTTGTTCCTTAAGCTCATTTCTAAAGAAATTATTATGCTCAAATTGCAAAACCTTAAACTTCCTAACATTGTTTTCGATCTCCTCTAACCTTTTAAGGTGAAGATCACCAAATCTAGGTAGAGCCATTGCGGCAAGCAAGCAAACTAACACACAAGCAAATGAAAAGAAAATGGGCAAAGAGAGGCAAATAGAGAGGGAGGATAGAGAGAGAGGGCAAATAAAACGTCAAGGGTGAAGTGGGGGAGAGGAAAACGAGAGGCAAATGGCAAATAATGTAATGTGAGAGATAGGGATTGTGATGGGTGCTTGGTATGTTGACTTTTGCACAGACTCCTCGGCAACGGTGCCAGAAATTCTTCTTGCTACCTCTTGAGCACTGCGTTGGATTTCCCCGAAGAGGAGAGGATGATGCAGCAAAGTAGCGTAAGTATTTCCCTTAGTTTTTGAAAACCAAGGTATGAATCCAATAGGAGGCTACACGCGAGTCCCTCGTACCTACACAAAAACAATAGCTCAATGCAACCAACGCGATTAGGGGTTGTCAATCCCTTCACGGTCACTTACGAGAGTGAGATCTGATAGAGATGATAGATAATATTTTTGGTTTTTGTGGTATAGAGATGCAAAGTGAAAAGTAAAAGGAAAAGTAAAAAAGCAAAGCAATAATAAAGTGATTGGAGATTGATATGACGAGAATAGACCCGGGGGCCATAGGTTTCACTAGTGGCTTCTCTCAAGAGCATAAGTATTCTATGGTGGGTGAAAAAATTATTGTTGAGCAATTGACAGAATTGAGCATAGTTATGAGAATATCTAGGTATGATCATGTATATACGCATCACGTCCGAGATAAGTAGACCGACTCCTGCCTGCATCTACTACTATTACTCCACTCATCGACCGCTATCCAGCATGCATCTAGAGTATTAAGTTAAAAACAGAGTAACGCCTTAAGCAAGATGACATGATGTAGAGGGATAGTTTCATACAATATGATAAAACCCCATCTTGTTATCCTCGATGGCAACAATACTATACGTGCCTTGCTGCCCCTTCTGTCACTAGGAAAGGACATCGCAAGATTGAACCCAAAGCTAAACACTTCTCCCATTGCAAGAAAAACCAATCTAGTAGGCCAAACCAAACTGATAATTCAAAGAGACTTGGAAAGATAACCAATCATACATAAAAGAATTCAGAGAAGATTCAAATATTATTCATAGATAGACTTGATCATAAACCCACAATTCATCGATCTCAACAAACACACCGCAAAAATATGAGTACATCGAATAGATATCCACGGGAGAGGGGGAGAACATTGTATTGAGATCCAAAAAGAGAGAAGAAGCCATCTTGCTACTAACTATGGACCCGAAGGTCTGAGGTAAACTACTCACACTTCATCAGAGGGGCTATGGTGTTGATGTAGAAGCCCTCCGTGATTGATTCCCCTTCCAGCGGAGCTCCGGAACAGGCCCCAAGTTGGGATCTCGTGGATACAGAAAGTTGTGGCAGAGGAATTAGGTTTTTGGCTCCGTATCTGATCGTTTGGGGGTACATAGGTATATATAGGAGGAAGGAGTATGTCGGTGGAGCTTCGAGGGGCCCATGAGGGAGGGGGCGCGCCCTAGGGGGGCGCCCCCCACCCTCGTGACCGCCTCGTGGCTTTGTTGACAGAGGGTCCAAGTCTCCTGGGTCTTATCTGATGAGAAAATCATGTTCTCGAAGGTTTCATTCCGTTTGGAATCCATTTGATATTCTGTTTCTCCGAAACACTAAAATATGCAAAAAAAAACAGCAATTCTGGGTTGGGCCTCCGGTTAATAGGTTAGTCCCAAAAATAATATAAAAGTGGAAAATAAAGCCTAATATAGTCCAGAACAGTATATAATATAGCATGGAGCAATCAAAAATTATAGATACGTTGGAGACGTATCAGTGGGTGGGCAGCGAATTTCTTCGTCGTCCGCATCCCATTCTAGCCGGACATAGTTCGGCCAAGGTTCTCCTGACAGGGAGAGAGAGACCTTAATGAATTTAGCACATCTCCGAAAGGTGAGTGTTGAAAGATATCCGCGGAGGTGAACTCCATGATCGGTGGCCAGTCGGACTCGACGGGTACGGATGTGAGCGGCTCGGAGTCCGTGACTAGAGATGAGTCCAGTGGTTCGGCGTCACGGCTCTCGTGAGGGGTGAAGTCAGTATCCGGATCTATCGCCACTGAGAGTGTGGCCTCCATGGCGGGGTCCATCCCTCTGCTCTCGGATGGCGCGACTTGCTCCGGATTAAAGGCCGAAGCAGTTGTGGATGCGATCTCCCGAACATTGTCCGACGGCAGAGCTACGTCATGCTCGTCGTGACTGTGCAGCGCGTCTGACACGGGCTCGAATCCGTCGAAGATCAAGTCTTCGCGGATGTCGGCTGTGTAGTTCAAGTTTCCAAATCTGACCTGATGGCCAGGGGCGTAGCTCTCGATCTGCTCTAGATGACCAAGCGAATTGGCCCGCAGTGCGAAGCCGCCGAATACGAAGATCTGTCTGGGGAGGAAAACCTCACCCTGGACCGCATCGCTAGCGATGATCGAAGGAGCCATCAATCCTTATGGTGACAACACAGTGGAACTCTCAATGAAAGCACCAATGTCGGTGTCAAAACTGGCGGATCTCGGGTAGGGGGTCCCGAACTGTGCGTCTAAGGCGGATGGTAACAGGAGGCAGGGGACACGATGTTTACCCAGGTTCAGGCCCTCTTGATGGAGGTAATACCCTACTTCCTGCTTGATTGTTCTTGATAATATGAGTAGTACAAGAGTTGATGTACCACAAGATTAGAGAGGCTAAACCCTAGAAGCTAGCCTATGGTATGATTGTATGTTGTCCTACGAACTAAAACCCTCCGATTTATATAAACACCGGAGGGGTTAGGGTTACACAAGGTCGATTACAAAGGAGGAGATATACATATCCGTATTGCCTAGCTTGCCTTCCACGCCAAGTAGAGTCCCATCCGGACACGGGACGAAGTCTTCAATCTTGTATCTTCATAGTCCAACAATCCGGCCAAAGGATATAGCCCGGCTGTCCGGAGACCCCCTAATCCAGGACTCCCTCAAGGCACGTGCCTGAAAAAATGTTAAACAAAGAAGGAGCAGGCAAGGTAATAATCTCATAGTAGTTTTTATGAAATATCAATCTATATTTAAGCATCTTCTTTTTATCCTTAACAACAAAATCATGTGCTACCATACTCTTATAATCTAGAAAAATAGGAGGCAACAGTTTTCCTCTTTATCATAATGCCTAATGGGTATGTTAAAGTGTGCAGCAAGGCGCGAAGCAAAGATGCCTCCGAAGATGGGACCCTTTGTACGGTTCAGATTTAACCGTTTAGCAACAATAGCGCCTAAACTGAAGGTAGTATCACGAAACAAGGCATGGCGCAAAATAATAATATTAGGGGCACTAAGGTTTCAACTGTTCCCATGACCAATTAAGCATCTACTAGCAAATATTGCAAAGTAACGCAGAACAGGAAAATGTATGCTAGTGATTCTTGCATCAGAAACCTTCCTCGTTTCCCCTACAAGAATCATATCAATGAATCTTTCTGCATCATTATGATGTGGTTCCTCTATGCTGCCCGCAAAGGGTATCTTACAGACTCGGCAGAAATCATATAATGACATCTCCTTAACCTCATCATATAAATGAAATTCCACCGAAGGTGGTGATTTCTTAGCATGAAAGTAAAAAATTTGCACGAAAATATTAGTGAGGAGGAGATACTGTTCGCGCTAGTCGCGGAGGAAGTTGATGAGGCCTGCATTCTCAGCCAAATAATAAAAGTCATCATGAATACCGGTTGCTCTCAAGAACTCATCACAAGGCCATTCGCATGGCCGAACCTCCGCAGTGCGAGGGAGATTATATTTGGGCTTCTTATTCTCTTCACTTTGCTTATCCTTCGAGCTTCGGCTCGAAGAGCTCCTCAATAATCTCTTCATCATTTTCTGAAAATTTCTGAAAGTTTTAGTAACTCAAAATAAAAGTGAACCAAACTCAACAAAATTGATAGCAACTACTCCTACAAGTGCCTATAGGAAATATAATGCATTAAAACTACTTAGGACTATATAAATTTGACATGCAAGCTCAAGAACAGGGTCACCTTAGCAGAAAAAGTTTGCAATAAATAAAGCACTAGAATAAAAACTAATTGGACCATTGGAGGAGTCACATACCGAAGATCAATTCCCCCAAACAGTTTCGTGAATGGAGCTTTGAGCAAGGAGATTGAAAATGGCAGCAAGATGAGCTAGAACTCGGGTTTGAGCTAGGGGATGATTTTTTCTGGAGGAAGAAGGAGTGTGTGGGTGCTGGAATAAGTGGAGGGGGGCCACGAGGGGTCCACGAGGTAGGGGGTGCGCCCAGGGGGGTAGGCGCTCCCTGCACCCTCGTGGCCAGGTGGTTGCCCCCTCTAGTGTGTTCTCAGTGCCAATAATTCTTAAATATTCTAGAAAAAAATCATAGTTCATTTTCGAGGCATTTGGAGAACTTTTATTTTCGGGGTATTTTTTATTGCATTGATAATTCAGAAAACAGACAGAAAATACTATTATTGCTTTATTTAATCTATATAACAGTAAGTAAAAGGAGGGTATAGAGAGTTGTGCTTTCTAACTTCATCCATCTCATGCTCATCAAAAGGAATCTACTAACAAGGTTGATCAAGTCTTGTTAACAAACTCTTTCCGAATAACATGAAACCGGAGAATTGTCGAATAACACTATTTTACCTCAACGGGGATATGCATGTCCCCAACAATAAGAATATCATATTTCTTCTTGAAGTAGGAAGAGGAAATTCAAAACCTCCAATAATAATCGTTGAAGTTTTTCCAATAGAATTAATACTATGTACTTGAGGTTGTTTCCTCAGGAAGTGTACCATATGCTCATTACCATTAACATGAAAAGTGACATTGCCTTTGTTGCAATCAATAACAGTCCCTTCAGTATTCAAAAAGGGTCTACCAATAATAATAGACATACTATTGTCCTCGGGAATATCAAGAATAACAAAGTCCGTTAAAATAGTAACGTTTGAAACCACAACAGGCGCATCCAAACAAATACCGACAGGTATAGCAGTTGATTTATTAGCCATTTGCAAAGATATTTCAGTAGGTGTCAACTTATTCAAATCAAGTCTATGATATAAAGAGAGAGGCATAACACTAACACTGGCTCCAAGATCACATAAAGCAGTTTTAATATAGTTTCTTTTAATGGAGCATGGTATAGTTGGTACTCCTGGATCTCCTAATTCCTTAGGTATTCCACCTTTAAAAGTGTAATTAGCAAGCATGGTGGAAATTCCAGCTTCCGGTATCTTTCTTTTATTTGTAACAATATCCTTCATATACTTAGCATAATGATTCATTTTAAGCATATCAGTCAAACACATACGCAAAAAGATAGGTCTAATCATTTCACCAAAGCGCTCAAAATCCTCATCATCCTCTTTCTTGGATGGTTTAGGAGGAAAAGGCATGGGTTTCTGAACCCATGGTTCTCTTTCTTTACCATGCTTCCTAGCAATGAAGTCTCTCTTATCATAACATTGATTCTTTGATTGTGGGTTATCAAGATCAACATCAGGTTCAATTTCTACATCATTGTTATGTCTAGGTTGAGCATCAACATGAACATCATCATTAATATTATCACTAGGTTCATGTTCATTACCAGATTGTGTTTCAACATCAGAAATAGAAATATCATTGGGATTCTCAGGAGTGTCAACTACAGGTTCACTAGAAGCATGCAAAGTCCTATCATTTTTCATTTTCTTCTTTTTAGAAGGACTAGGTGCATCAACATTAGTTCTCTGAGGATCTTGCTCAATTCTCTTAGGGTGGCCCTCAGGATACAAAGGTTCCTGAGTCATTTTACCCCCTCTAGTCACAACCTTCACAACATTATCATTCTTCTTATTATTTAATTCATTGAGCAAATCATTTTGAGCTTTAAGCACTTGTTCTACTAGAGTGGTAACCATAGAAGCATGTTTACTAATGAGTTTAAGTTCATCTTTAACTCTAGACATATAATCACTCAAGTGTTCAATCATATAAGCATTACGTTTCAATTGTCTATCAACATAAGCATTGAAGTTTTCTTGTTTAACAATAAAATTATCAAACTCATCTAAGCATTGGCTAGCAGACTTATAATGAGGAATATCACCTTCATCAAATCTATAGAGAATTTACCTTTACTACCCATGTCGGGTTATCAAGACCATGCATTTCTTCAATAGGTGGTAAATTCTTAATGTCTTCAGCTTTAATACCTTTTTCTTTCATAGATTTCTTTGCCTCTTGCATATCTTCAGGACTGAGAAGTAGAATACCCCTTTTCTTCGGAGTTGGCTTAGGAGTTGGTTCAGGATGTCCAATCATTTTCATTACTCAACATATTATTCAATAGCAATTCAACTTGATCAACAGTTCTTTCCTTGAAAACACAACCGGCACAACTATCCAGGTGGCCTCTGGAAGCATCGGTTAGTCCATTATAAAAGATATCAAGTATTTCATTGTTCTTAAGAGGATGATCAGGCAACGCATTAAGTAATCGGAGAAGCCTCCCCCAAGCTTGTGGGAGACTCTCTTCTTTAATTTGCACAAAATTATATATTTCCCTTAAGGCAGCTTGTTTCTTATGAGCGGGAAAATATTTAGCAGAGAAGTAATAAATCATATCATGGGGACTACACACACAACCAGGATCAAGAGAATTAAACCATGTCTTAGCATCACCCTTTAATGAGAATGGAAATAACTTAAGGATATAGTAGTAACGAGTTTTCTCATCATTAGTGAATAGGGTGGCTATATCATTTAGTTTAGTAAGATGTGCCACAACAGTTTCAGATTCATAGCCATAAAAAGGATCAGATTCAACCAAAGTAATTATCTCAGGACCAACAGAGAGATCATAATCCTTATTGGAAATACAGATAGATGAAGTAGCAAAAGCAGGGTCATATTTTATTCTAGCATTCAAAGATTTTTCTTTCAGCTTAGATAATAATTTCTTAAGATCATATCTATCATTGCAAGCAAGAAAGTCTCTAGCAGTTTCTTCATCCATAACATAACCCTCAGGCACAACAGGCAATTCATATCTAGGGGGAGTGTCGGTGTCAAAACCAGCGGATCTCGGGTAGTGGGTCCCGAACTGTGCGTCTAGGCCGGATGGTAACAGGAGGCAGGGAACACGATGTTTTACCCAGGTTCGGGCCCTCTTGATGGAGGTAAAACCCTATGTCCTGCTTGATTAATATTGATGATATGGGTAGTACAAGAGTAGATCTACCACGAGATCAAGGAGGCTAAACCCTAGAAGCTAGCCTATGGTATGATTGTTGTATATGGAGTTGATTGCCTACGGACTACAACCCTCCAGTTTATATAGACACCGGATAGGGTTAGGGTTACATAGAGTCGGTTACAATGGTAGGAGATCTTGAATATCTGCATCGCCAAGCTTGCCTTCCACGCCAAGGAAAGTCCCATCCGGACACAGGACGAAGTCTTCAATCTTGTATCTTCATAGTCCTGGAGTCCGGCTGAAGGTATAGTCCGGCTACCCGAACACCCCCTAATCCAGGACTCCCTCAGTAGCCCCCGAACCAGGCTTCAATGACGACGAGTCCGGCGTGCAGATTGTTCGGCATTGCAAGGCGGGTTCTTCTCCAAATCTTGCGTACCTGTAGGAATAATGTCCGATTTTTGTAATGTAGTGCTCCTCGGCTTCCACGCCCAATAATGGCCGTCTTCCACGTGTCAAACGAATGCGATCCGAGGCGTTTTTACATCCACACCCCTAGCCGTATAAACGAGCCGCCTATTTAACGGGATGGGGATTTAGGTCCAAACCACATCTTCTCCTTTCCGCGAGTTATCATCAGAGCGCTTCCAGCAACGGTCCATTCCAACATGACCAGCCATCGCAGCTCCTCCCCTCGCCCCTCTGGTCCCAAACCCGGGGACTGGGAGAGTTGCACCATCCCGCATAGCGAGTTAGTGTCACTTCAGGCCAAGGGATTTCTCCCTCAGGCATACATGGTCCCGGTCCGAGCCGGTCTCGCCACCTACAATGGCGGAAAACAAGCGGAGAGCACCCCCAATCCTTCTAAAGGAGAGCGGGTGTGCCTCGTCCCCTATTTAATAAGGGGACTGGGATTTCCAATTCATCCATTTCTCCGCGGGCTTCTGGAGTTCTACGGCATCCAGCTGCACAATCTCACGCCCGCCTCCGTATTGCATATTGCGGCTTTCGTCGCCCTTTGCGAGCTATTTTTAGGTGTTGAGGCTCATTTCGCGCTGTGGAAGAGGTTATTATGCCTAGTGCCTCGTTCTCAAGAGGGGTCTATATACCAAGTGGGCGGAGCCGAAGTATGGCGCATCGCCGGGACCGGATACCTATCCGGAACCCCAAAGAAGGCGTCCGAGGACTGGCCTTCGGAATGGTTTTACATAGATGTCGTCCCGCTACCGGACCCTATCCGGGTCGGTCTCCCTGAGTTCAGCAGTGCTCCATTGAAGAAACGCTCGAGCTGGCGTCCGTGGAGCTCTTAGAGAGAAAGCGATAGAGACGTCCTTTACCTGATGGGCCGAATAAGACTGTTGGCTCATTCTGGACTAAGCATGATTGGAGTCATGGCCGCATGCATTATGCGGGGGGTGCAGCCGCTTCAATATAGAGGCCACCCCATGTGGGATTTCAACGGGGAGGATGACGCCACACGTTACGGTCATAAGGGGCCGGCCTCAGCCGCCGCCTTAGTAAAGATCTTATCCTCTTTGTACAAGGGAGAAAAGGAGGAATTCCTCCGCGTCAACCCGCGGGCCGGATTCAGTATGTACGATCCTCCAAGTTGGGTAAGTGAACAATTGCGCTTGCCCGTTTGTTTTATACTCCCATGGTTAGATAGGTAGTCTAACGACTTCAATGCAGGAACTGCGACAGGAGGTAAAGGATATAAACAGCCGCCCTCCACAGCCGAGGACCCAGAACGGTCCCTCAATCCGGACTCCGAAGAGGATCCGGACATATCGGTGGAGCTTATCAACGGGGTGATCCATCAGCTAAGCAAGGACAATACCTTGGTAGCCATTACGGCGGATTACCCAGGGTTAATCCCGGCCTCCCAGGTGACAGAAACCGGGGTCTTATTCCCTTGAAAGAGATTCCATCATAGCCCGGTGTTTCTGACGACAGCCGTGTTTTGCAGGGGAGATTTCCGAGGCAGGAGGCCGAACCTGCGGCGGCTAGCCAACGAGGGGCCGCAGGGCCCCGTGGGGCAAAAAGGAATGTAGTCCGGACTGAGATGCCAGCGCAAAGGTATAGTGCACCCTCTGTTTCCCTGGAGTTATTCTGTCAGGGCATATTAATGTTCGTGCTATCTTTAGAACGAAAAGACCTCGTCGGACTACATCCGGAGAGGTTGCCAATCGCGCCTCCACCAGCTAGGCTCCAACGTCTGGCCAAGAAGCGGAGGCGAGCACAAGGCGCGCACCGGATGCTCCTCCGATAGAGGATGCGGACAGGCTGTCTGCCACAAATTCTGAAGTGGAGAGTGCCATGAACCATAGGCATCGTCGGACAATTCTACGTGATGCTTGTTTCTCCCAAGAGGCTTTAGATGCCTTTAATTCGGGAGATGCGTACCTCCGTGCCACTCAAAATGGTTTAGCCAGAGCCACGGAGCAGTATGTAAAAGACATACGGGTAAGAAAATTTTGGTTAAATATATATATGCCGGTAGCCCCCAAGACTTGAAGCAGTTAGAGCAACTGATTTAAGGATCATTTAATATGCAGCTTCTTACAGAGAAGAATACCGTACTGTCCCAGGAGCTGGAAAAGTGCAAGGCCCAACTAGAGGCCGCACTAGCCGCAACAGGGGAGCCCAAAGAGACCCCCTCAGGTAAGATACACTTTGAAAGATGGGTGCAAATCTGACAAATCATATTGCAGATGGCGCCGGACTCGATCCGGACAAGCAACAACTCTTACGCCGGCTAAAGGCCGGTGAGAGTACATTGACAAAGGTGAGGCGAGAGAAGAATGATCTTCAGGACGCTAACACCAAGCTGGACGTCGAACTTAAAGATGTTCGTGGCCAGCTGTACGACTTCACGAAGGAGAATCAGCGGCTTCGACGCGGCATTTTTAGTAAGTGCTTGAATGAACTTTGAAAAAAGAGTTCGGCAAGGAAGTCGACTAACAGAGTAATGTCTGTAGGTATGCTCATAGGTTGTCCTGCAGAGGAGATGCCTGGTTCTACGGGTGACCTTCTTCCCGAACTCTTGCAACTGCACGAGCGAATTCGGCAGGCGATGCGGGGTATTGCCCAAGCCTTATGGCATGCCCACTCCGTGCCCGAGGGCCTTGGAGAGCTTGCGGAGAAGCTGAAGGGAGCTCGGAGGCGCTTCCGGTTGTGGAAGATATCGGCCTGCCGACAAGGCGCTAGGGAGGCCTGGGCCATGGTGAAGACCCGTTTTACGAAGTCTGACCCAAACCACATGGCCGAGGTCAGACCAGTGGGGCCTGGCAGGAAGGAGATCCCGGTAAGCTTAGTATACGGCCAAGTAGAGTTGGCCGCGAAGTATTCCCAGCAGGACTGTAAATTAGACAGCCTGTTAGATGGTATAGAAGAGGAATACAATCAGTCAGAATGACTGTGTAATTTTGAATTGACATGTGTAATGCCTTCTAGCCAGATTGTAGATCGTTTGTCGTTGCCGACCTTTTCGCTTCAACCTCGGGACCTGACGGTCTAGAGTGTGTCTGAATACCCTAGCGGTTATATAAGAACCGGGGTATGCGTGGAGACCAGACGTAGGGGTCATCAGTGCTTTATCAGACAAGTGCCCAACTAGTTATGTTATATTACATGGTTAGTAAGAAACATCTTCCAGAGAGAATAGTTCCGTTAAGGGTTCCTTTCGCTGGGAGGCATGCCCTAAGGTGCATGTCCGGACTGCGTGAAGAGACGCAGAAAAAAAAGCATCTGGGGGCGCATAAAATGAGTAAAACTATCATCTTTTATTTCACCGACCGAATATTCCCTTAAGAACGCTAGCTTTCGGCTTCACCCAGTCTGAGGTACACATCCGGCTGACCCGGCAGTAACAATCGCAGAGGTGCTCCCTTTACCTCCTAGCCGAATAATCGGGAATGTAGGGGTAAGCACAGGAGCGAGGCAACCCAGCTTGGCCAAAACTTAAGTCATATCGATGCATATAATGGTGAAATAAAAGGTACATGCGGAAGTGTAACACATGTGTTGGGCATGAAGCCTGTATAAATAAGCTTCTGTTAAAAGAAGCCCCCAGGTTTAATGAGTGTGAATAGCACGTCATTTGATGAGCCTTTAAAGGGATGGACAGAGGAAGGAGACGAACACAGAGTCCGGCGCTAGGCATAGAATCTTCGGAGACGGGTGGCGTTCCATGGGTTCGGCTCGAGTCGGTTGTTCGACGCATCTCACAGGTGGTACGCCCCACCAGTCAGGACTTGGTCGATTATGAATGGACCTTCCCACTTGGGCTTGAGTTTGTCCTTTTTCTTATCCGGCAGGCGTAGAACTAGTTCGCCAACATTGTAATTTTTGGCCCGTACTTCTCTGCTTTGATATCTTTGGGCTTGTTGTTGATAAAATGCGGAACGGCCTTTTGCCACATCGCGCTCCTCCTCCAAGGCGTCCAAGTTGTCCTGCCAATCGAGCTCGGCTTCTCTTTCTTCATACATGCGCACTCTAGGTGAGTCATGAATTATGTCGCAGGGCAGAACTGCTTCTGCGCCGTACACCATAAAAAATGGTGTGTACCCAGTGGTGCGATTTGGCGTGGTCCGCAGCCCCCATAGCATGGAGTCGAGCTCCTCTACCTAGTGCGTGTTAGATTCCTTGAGGGACCGCACCATTCTGGGTTTAATGCCGCTCATGATAAGACCATTTGCACGCTCGACCTGGCCGTTGGTTTGTGGGTGATAGACGGAAGCATAATCGAGCTTGATACCCATGTTTTTGCACCAGAGTTTTACCTCGCGGCGGTAAAGTTTGTACCATTGTCGGTTATGATGCTGTGGGGGACGCCATAACGGTGTACAACCCCGGATATGAAGTCTCTCACAGGTCCGGATTCGACCGTTTTAACAGGCTTGGCTTCTATCCATTTGGTGAACTTATCCACCATGACCAGTAAGTATTACTTCCTATGGGTTCCACCTTTAAGGGGTCCGAACATGTCAAGCCCCCAGACCACAAAAGGCCAGGTGATGGGTATAGTTTGGAGTGCGGTGGGTGGCATATGGCTTTGGTTGGCAAAAAGTTGGCAACCAGCGCATCGTTGGACTAGGTCCTGAGCGTCTGCTCGGGCCGTC
The DNA here is from genome assembly GCF_018294505.1 of Triticum aestivum. Classification (NCBI taxonomy): domain Eukaryota; kingdom Viridiplantae; phylum Streptophyta; class Magnoliopsida; order Poales; family Poaceae; genus Triticum; species Triticum aestivum. The sequence goes on along the minus strand of NC_057812.1, from coordinate 630,447,859 downwards.
GGCCAGTAAAAGCCTGTACGGAAAGCCTTGCTAACAAGGGACCGAGCAGTGGGGTGGTGACCACCGAGTCCGGCATGAATTTCAGCTAGGAGGTTCCGCCCTTCCTCTTTGGAGATGCACCTTTGAAGGACTCCGGTAGTGCTTTTCTTATAAAGTTCTCCCTTATGGACTCTGTAGGCCTTAGATCGCCGCACTATGCAGCGGGCCTCGTTTTGGTCCTCCGGGAGTTCCTGCCTAGTAAGGTAGGCTAGGAATGGTTCTGTCCACAGGGCGATAACCGCCATTATTACGTGGGATGAAGGTGTAATTTCGTTGGTAGAGCCTCCAATTGTGTCAGATTGTTCGGCGTCGAGTGGTGCGGCTGGGTTCAGGCTGTTATTTGCGGGTTCCCCCTCCCATGCTACAGATGGCTTGAACAATCTTTCCAAAAAGACGTTGGGGGGGATTGCATCGCGTTTTGCTCCGATGCGTGCTAGGACGTCCGCCGCTTGATTATTTTCTCGGGCTATATGGTGAAACTCCAGCCCTTCGAACTGAGCTGACATTTTTAGGACGGCGTCGCGGTAAGCTGCCATTTTTGGTTCCTTGGCGTCGAAGTCTCCATTTATTTGGGATATCGCGAGGTTTGAATCCCCGCGTACCTCTAGGCGCTGGATACCCATGGATACTGCTATCCGGAGGCCATGTAGGAGGGCCTCATATTCGGCTGCATTGTTGGAATCCGTGTACATGATCTGGAGCACATATTGGACTGTGTCTCCTATGGGGGACGTCAGGACGACGCCGGCCCCCAGTCCGGCCAACATTTTGGAGCCGTCGAAATGCATAATCCAGTTTGAATATGTGTCGTACTCTCTAGGGAGCTCGGCCTCCGTCCATTCTGCGACGAAGTCGGCCAAAACTGGCGATTTAATAGCTCGCCGTGGCTTATAGGTTATATCGAACGGGAGAAGCTCAATGGCCCATTTTGCAATCCGGCCCGTTGCATCATGGTTGTTGATAATATCGTTTAGTGGCACTTCCGAGGCTACTGTTATGGAACACTCTTGAAAGTAGTGTCGTAGCTTCCGGGATGCCATGAATACCGCATATGCAATCTTTTGATAATGCGGGTACCGTGATTTGCATGGAGTGAGGATAGTGGACACGTAGTAGACCGGCCTTTGAAGGGGGAATTTGTGTCCGTTTGTTTCCCGCTCGACAACGAGCACTGCGCTGACAACTTGGTGTGTTGCTGCAATGTACAATAACATTGGTTCGCTGGTGATTGGCGCGGCCAGGACTGGGTTTGTTGCCAATATGGCTTTTATTTCATCAAGTCCGGCCGTGGCGGCATCCATCCACTTGAAGTGTTCGGTGCACCGAAAGAGGCGATAAAGGGGTAGTGCCTTTTCTCCCAAGCGAGAGATGAAGCGGCTTAAAGCCGCCACGCATCCGGTTAATTTTTGTATTTGTTTAAGGTCCTTTGGGACATCCAATTGTGACAAAGCTCGGATCTTGGCTGGGTTTGCTTCAATTCCTCTACCGGATACAATGAAGCCCAAGAGCTTTCCGGCTGGAACACCGAAGACGCATTTTTCTGGGTTGAGCTTGATGTCATATTTTCGGAGGTTATCGAATGTAAGCCTCAAGTCATTTACTAGGGATTCGACATGTCTTGATTTGACGACCACATCATCCACATACGCCTCCACTGTTTTGCCGATCTGGTTTGCCAGACATGTCTGGATCATGCGCTGATATGTTGCGCCGGCGTTTTTCAGCCCGAAGGGCATTGTGTTGAAGCAGAATGGGTCGTATGGTGTGATGAATGCTATTGCAGCTTGGTCTGATTCTGCCATCTTGATTTGATGTTAACCGGAGTATGCGTCGAGGAAACACAACAAATCGTGTCCTGCGGTGGCATCGATAATTTGATCGATACGGGGGAGGGGGGAGGGATCCTTTGGGCAAGCCTTGTTCAGGTCTTTAAAATCGACACACAGGCGCCAGGATTTGTCCTTCTTTGGTACCATCACCAGGTTTGCTAGCCAGTCCGGATGTTTTATGTCTCTGATGAATCCGGCCTCTAATAGCTTGGCTAGCTCCTCTCCCATAGCCTGTCTCTTGGGTTCGGAAAAACGCCGAAGGGCTTGTTTGACAGGTTTAAATCCTTTTAGGATATTTAAGCTGTGTTCGGCCAGCCTGCGTGGGATCCCTGGCATGTCTGAAGGGTGCCAGGCGAAGATGTCCCAGTTCTCTCGTAGGAACTCTCACAGTGCGGCGTCTGCATCAGGGGTCAGTCGTGCCCCGATGGAAGCTGTTTTATTGGGGTCCGTTGGATGGACCTGGAATTTGACTATTTCGTCAGCTGGCTTGAAGGACGTGGATTTGAATCTCTTATCGAGTATCACATCATCCCTGTTAACCGTTTCGGATAGCGCCTCAAGGGCTAATGCTGCCGTCTTGTTTTCGGCGTGGAGTGCTATGTCCGGATCACTAGCTAGAGTGATAATTCCATTCGGCCCGGGCATCTTAAGCTTCATGTACCTGTAATGGGGTATTGCTTGGAAGATTGTGAATGCTTCCCGCCCTAGTAAAGCGTGATATCCGCTCTTAAATGGGGCCACCTGAAATGTGACTTCTTCGGACCTGTAATTATCTGGCGTGCCGAACACCACATCTAGTGTGATTTTTCCTGTGCAGCGCGCTTCCCGACTGGGGATTATTCCTCTAAAGGTTGTGCTGCTTCGCTCGACGCGGTTCCAGTCTATTTCCATTTTTTGAAGGGTTTCCTCATAAATGAGGTTCAGTCCGCTGCCTCCATCCATGAGCACCTTGGTGAGGCGAAAGCCGTCCACTATGGGACTGAGGAACAATGCGGCTGGTGCTCGGGCTGTTCGGAATCTAGGTTCATCACTTGCGTTGAAGGTAATGGCAGTGTCGCTCCATGGATTTATTGTTGCAACTTGATAGACTTCGGCGAGGCTGCAGAGTGTTCTTTTTCGCACATTGTTTGATGTGAAAGTCTCGAAGACTGTGAGAACGGTACTGGTGTCCTTGGGCTGGCTTTCTACGGCCTCCGGAATTAAGAGGTCCTCGCCGATTTTGGCCACCTGCCGGAGTATCCAACATGCTCTAAGGCTGTGAGTTGGTGTGGCGTCCTCTGTACTGTGAATTCTATAGGGTCCATCAAGCCATCTTTCCAGTACGGTTCCATGCCCTGTAGAGGGTTTTGGCTTTTTGGTGTTTACCACGGGTGTCCTATGATAATGCACCCTCTTAGTTCGGACGGGATTACCATTCAAGGCCAGATTATCCCAAAAATTTATTTCGGTTTTCCAGGCGCTTTCCATCACACAGTATTTTTGTACTATGGACGCCAAGTCAGCGAAGCATGTGATATCACGACGACTTACGGCGTTAAGGATTCCCTTGTGCGTGCAATTACTGCAGAAAATTGAGATTGCGTCTTCCTCGTGGCAATCCTTTATCATGTTCATAACCAGGAGGAATCTGGCCCAGTAATAATGTACTGTTTCCTCGGGCCTCTGCCTGATTTGGGAGAGATCTCTTATGATCGGGTGGGCGGGTGTCGTTGAATCTGAAACCTCACCCAATCCAAGATTCGGAGGCCGAAGAGTTTCCGAACTCTGAAGTTCGGATTCTTGGATGTTGTCCAATGAATCTGGCCCGTTGCTTGATCCTAAGCTCAGGTCTTGAGTTACATCTCCCCCTCCGCGGGTATCCGGATTGGAGGGGTCGGGAATTCAGACGTAGCTAGTCCTTAAAATAGATGAAGGGTCGCCGCACTGCGTCTCTACCACGGCAACATGGTGGGTGACTTGGGGAGAGTTAATTTCTCTTAGATTGGGTTTAAGCCCAACCTGGTCGTAATCCGTAGCGACCCCCAGGGCGGCGATGCGATCCAAGAGCTTGTTTACAGAAGAGAGCTCCATTGGATCTAGCTGCTCGACGAGCTCCGAGCTGACGTGTAGGTTGCTTTTGATGACCCGAGAGGTCACCGTCGGCGCAACAGCCGAACAGGCGGTCATGAGGAAACCACCTAGCCGGAGGGTTTGGCCGATAGCCAAGGCTCCCTTAGCAACGGCACCGTCTTTAAAGACGGGAGGAGGCATCCTTCCTGATTGTGACAGCACAGAGGAACTCTCAATGAAAGCACCAATGTCGGTGTCAAAACCGGCGGATCTCGGGTAGTGGGTCCCGAACTGTGCGTCTAGGCCGGATGGTAACAGGAGGCAGGGGACACGATGTTTTACCCAGGTTTGGGCCCTCTTGATGGAGGTAAAACCCTACGTCCTGCTTGATTAATATTGATGATATGGGTAGTACAAGAGTAGATCTACCACGAGATCAAGGAGGCTAAACCCTAGAAGCTAGCCTATGGTATGATTGTTGTATATGGAGTTGATTGCCTACGGACTACAACCCTCCGGTTTATATAGACATCGGATAGGGTTAGGGTTACATAGAGTCGGTTACAATGGTAGGAGATCTTGAATATCCGCATCGCCAAGCTTGCCTTCCACGCCAAGGAAAGTCCCATCCGGACACGGGACGAAGTCTTCAATCTTGTATCTTCATAGTCCTGGAGTCCGGCTGAAGGTATAGTCCGGCTACCCGAACACCCCCTAATCCAGGACTCCCTCAGGGAGAATCTTCATCATCATTTTCATCAATATTATCAGTTTCAATAATTTCATTCTCTCTAACCCTAGAAAGTTGTTCATCAAGAAATTCACCTAGTGGCACAGTAGTATCAAGCATAGAAGTAGTTTCATCATAAGTATCATGCAAAGCAGAAGTGGCATCATCAATAACATGCGACCTATCAGAATCAATAGCATGTGTAGGTGCCGCAAATTTACTCATAACAGAAGGTCAATCAAGTGCAGAGCTAGATGTTAGTTCCTTACCTCCCCTCGTAGTTGAGGGATAAATCTTGGTTTTCTTGTCTTTCAAGTTCCTCATAGTGATCAACAGATATACATCCCAAGTGACTCAAAGAATAGAGCTATACACCCCGGCAACGGCGCCAGAAAATAGTCTTGATAACCCACAAGTATAGGGGATCGCAACAGTTTTCGAGGGTAGAGTATTCAACCGAAATTTATTGATTCGACACAAGGGGAGCCAAAGAATATTCTCAAGTATTAGCAGATGAGTTTTAAATTCAACCACACCTGGAAAACTTAATATCTATAGCAAAGTATTTAGTAGCAAAGTAATATGATATTAGTGGTAACGGTGGCAAAAGTAACAGTAGCAGTTTTGTAGAAAGCGTAAAAGTGGCAACGGAAAAGTAACTAAGCATATCAATATGTGAAAAGCTTGTAGGCATTGGATCAGTGATGGAGAATTATGTCGGATGCGATTACTCATGCAAAAGTTATAACCTAGGGTGACACAGAACTAGCTCCAGTTCATCAATGTAATGTAGGCATGTATTCCGAATATAGTCATACGTGCTTATGGAAAAGAACTTGCATGACATGTTTTGTCCTACCCTCCCGTGGCAGCGGGGTCCTAATGGAAACTAAGGGATATTAAGGCCTCCTTTTAATATAGTACCGGACCAAAGCATTAACACATAGTGAATACATGAACTCCTCAAACTACGGTCATCACCGGGAGTGGTCCTAATTATTGTCACTTCGGGGTTGCCGGATCATAACACATAGTAGGTGACTATAGACTTGCAAGATAGGATCAAGAACTCACATATATTCATGAAAACATAATAGGTTCATATCTGAAATCATGGCACTCGGGCCCTAGTGACAAGCATTAAGCATAGCAAAGTCATATCGACATCAATCTCAGAACATAATGGATACTGGGGATCAAACCCTAACAAAACTAACTCGATTACATGATAAATCTCATCCAACCCATCACCATCCAGCAAGCCTACGATGGAATTACTCATGCACGGCGGTGAGCATCATGAAATTGGTGATGGAGGAAGGTTGATGATGACGACCGTGACGGATTCCCCTCTCCAGAGCCCTGAATGGACTCTAGATCAGCCCTCCCGAGAGATATTAGGGATTGGCGGAGGCTCCATATCGTAAAACATGATGAATCCTTCTCTCTGATTTTTTTCTCCCCGAACGTGAATACATAGAGTTGGAGTTGAGGTCAGTGGAGCATCAGGGGGCCCATGAGACAGGGGGTGCGCCTAGGGGGTAGGCGCGACCCACCCTCGTGGACAGGGTGTGGGGCCCCTGACGTTGATTCTTTCACCAGTATTTTTTATATATTCCAAAAATATTCTCCATTGATTTTTAGGTCATTCCTGAACTTTTATTTCTGCACAAAAATAACACCATGGCAATTCTGCTGAAAACAACGTCAGTCCGGGTTAGTTCCATTCAAATCATGCAAGTTAGAGTCCAAAACAAGGGCAAAAGTGTTTAGAAAAGTAGATATGATGGAGACGTATCACTTCTTCAGAGTTTTCAACAATTTCTCTTCTTCCTGCTCTGAAAGGTTAGAGGTAATAATAACAGGGATATATATTCTTTTCATCAAGATAAGCATATTTAAGAGTATCAGGTAATGGTTTAAGCTTAAACATGGGATCACCCTTGGGTGGAAGAGGACCCCCTAGAATTTCAACAGGCAAGTTGTGTTTCAAAATAGGTCCCTGTTTAAAGAATACTTCATATATTTCCCTTCTTTCATGCATAAACATATCATTTTCATGGTCTATCAAATATTGTTCTAAAGGATCATTAGGAGGCACGACAATAGAAGAAAGACCAATAATTTCATCTTTACTAGGCAATTCTTTATCATGGGGTTGTCTACGAAATTTAGCAAAATTAAAATCATGAGACATATCCCCTAAACCAACAGTAACAATATCCTTTTCACAGTCTATCTTAGCATTAACAATATTCAAGAAGGGTCTACCAAATATAATGGGATAAAAGTCATCTTGTGGGGAACCAAGAACAATAAAATCAGTAGGGTATTTAACTTTATCACACAAGACTTCAACATCTCTAACAATCCCAATTGGTGAAACAGTATCTCTATTGGCAAGCTTAATTGTAACATTAATATCTTCTATCTCAGCAGGTGCAATATCATGCATAATTTCTCCGTATAAAGACTGAGGTATTGCACTCGCACTAGCACCCATATCACATAAGCCATGATAACAATGATCTCCTATTTTAGCAGAAACAACAGGCATGACTACAACAGGTCTATGTTTATTTTTAGTATCGGGTCTAGCAATTCTAACAGCTTCATTACAAAAATAAATAACATGCCCATCAATATTATTGACCAAGAGATCTTTTACCATAGCAATATTAGTTTTAACTTTAATTTTCTCAGGGGATGTAGGTGTTCTAGCATTACTCTTACGAACCACAGTTGAAGCTTTAGCATGATCCTTTATTCTAGCAGGGAAAGGTGGTTTCTCAATATAAGCGGTAGGAACAATAGGATCAACATTATAAGTGATAGTCTTTTCTTCAACTATAATAGGTTAAACTACTTTTACTTCAATGGGAGGATGATATTTAAACCAGTTCTCCTTAGGGAGATCAACATGAGTAGCAAATGATTCACAAAAATAAGCTACTATCTGAGAGTCAAGTCCATATTTAGTGCTAAGTTCACGAAAAGCATCGATATCCATAAAAGATTTAACACAATCAAACTTAGGTGTTATACCCGACTCCTTACCTTCGTCAAGTTCCCAATCTTCAGAGTTGCGTTTAATTTTTTCCAATAAATCCCATTTGAATTCAATAGTCTTCATCATAAAAGAACCAGTACAAGAAGTATTGAGCATGGAGCGATTATTGAGAGAAAGCCGAGCATAAATTTTTTGAATAATAATTTCTCTTGAGAGCTCATGATTGGGGCATGAATATAACATTGACTTAAGCCTCCCCCAAGCTTGAATGATGCTTTCTCCTTCACGAGGCCAAAAATTATATATATAATTATGATCATGATGAACTAGATGCATAGGATAAAACTTCTGATGAAATTCCAATTTCAATCGGTTGTAGTTCCATGATCCAATATCATCACATAGCCTAAACCATGTGATATGTCCATTTTGCATCATGCTTTTATATTGATATTCATTGCAATATGGGCTGTTATTACACATTATGTCACAATACTTATGCCTATTCTCTCTTATTTTACAAGGTTTACATGAAGAGGGAGAATGCGGGCAACTGGAATTCTGGGCTGGAAAAGGAGCAAATATTAGAGACCTATTCTGCACAACTTCAAAAGTCTTGAAACTTCGCGGAGCACATTTCAGAATATATAAAAAATATTGGGCGAAGAAAGAACCAAAGGGGGGCCACCCACCATCCACGAGGGTGGGGGCGCGCCCTACCCCCTAGGCGTGCCCCCTGCCTCATGGGCCCCCTGGCAGGCCTGTGGTGACCATCTTCTCCTATATGAGGTCTTTCGTCCAATAAAAAATAAGCAAGCTTTCGAGATAAAAATCCTCCGCCATGAGGCGGAACCAATCTAGGGCTCCGGTGGAGCTGTTCTGCCGGGGAAACTTCCCTTTGGGAGGGGGAAATCATCACCGTCGTCATCACCATCGATCCTCTTGTCGGGAGGGGGTCAATCTCCATCAATATCTTCACCAGCACCATGTCATCTCAAACCCTAGTTCATCTCCTGTATCCAATCTTTGTCCCCAAACCATAGATTGGTACCTGTGGGTTGCTAGTAGTGTTGATTACTCCTTGTAGTTAATGCAAGTTGGTTTATTTTGTGGAAGATCATAGGGTCAATCCGTCGCCTTCATCATCATCAACCTTCCTCCATCACCAATTTCATGATGCTCACTGATGTCTACTACACAACCTTCTTCTTGTAGACGTTGTTGGGCCTCCAAGTGCAGAGGTTTGTAGGACAGTAACAAATTTCCCTCAAGTGGATGACCTAAGGTTTATCAATCCATAAGAGGCGTAGGATGAAGATGGTCTCTCTCAAGCAACCCTGCAACCAAATAACAAAGAGTCTCTTGTGTCCCCAACACACCCAATACAATGGTAAATTGTATAGGTGCACCAGTTCGGTGAAGAGATGGTGATACAAGTGGTATATGGATAGTAGACAAAGGTATTTGTAATCTGAAATTATAAAAACAGCAAGGTAATGAATGGTAAAAGTGAGCATAAATGGTATTGCAATGATAGGAAACAAGGCCTAGGGTTCATACTTTCGCTAGTGTAAGTTCCCTCAACGATACTAACATAATTGGATCACATAACTATCCCTCAACATGCAAAAAAGAGTCACTCCAAGGTCACTAATAGCGGAGAACGAACGAAGAGATTATGGTAGGGTACGAAACCACCTCAAAGTTATTCTTTCCAATCAATCCGTCGGGCTATTCCTATAAGTGTCACAAATAGCCCTAGAGTTCGTACTAGAATAACACCTTAAGACACAAATCAACCAAAAGCCTAATGTCACCTAGATACTCCAATGTCACCACGGGTATCCCACGCAAGACATACAACAAGTGTCCTCAAATCTTTAAAGACTCAATCCGATAAGATTACTTCAAAGGGGAAACTCAATTCATTACAAGAGAGAAGAGGGGGAGGAGAAACATAGGATCCAACTATAATAGCAAAGCTCGCGATACATCAAGATCGTAACATCTCAAGAACACGAGAGAGAGAGAGAGATCAAACACATAGCTACTGGTACATACCTTCAGCCCCGAGGGAGAACTACTCCCTCCTCGTCATGGAGAGCGCCGGGATAATGAAGATGGCCACCAGAGAAGGATTTCCCCCTCCGGCAGGGTGCCGGAACGGGTCTAGATTGGTTTTCGGTGGCTACAGAGGCTTCTTGTGGCGGAACTCCCGATCTAATCTCCGTTCTGGAAATTTTAGGGTACGTGGAGTTATATAGGCGGAAGAAGTACGTCAGGGGAGCCACGAGGGCCCCACAAGGCAGGGGCGCGCCCTAGGGGGGTGGGCGCGCCCCCACCCTCGTAGCTTCCTCGTTCCTTCCTTAACGTGGGGTCCAAGTCCATCGGGTGGCTTTCATTCCAAAAATAATGTCTCTAGTTGATTTTGTTCCGTTTTGACTCCGTCTGATATTCCTTTTCTTCAAAACACTAAAATAGGCATAAAACAACAAATCTGGGTTGGGCCTCCGGTTAATAGGTTATTCCCAAAAGTAATATAAAAGTGGATAATAAAGCCCAATAATGCCCAAAACAGTAGATAATATAGCATGGAGCAATCAAAAATTATAGATACGTTGGAGACGTATCAAGCATCCCCAAGCTTAATTCCTGCTCGTCCTCGAGTAGGTAAATGATAAAAAGATAATTTTGATGTGGAATGCTAGTTGGCATAATTTCAATGTAATTCTTCTTACTTGTGATATGAATATTCAGATCCGAAAGATTCAAGACAAAAGTTCATATTGACATAAAAATAATAATACTTCAAGCATACTAACTAAGCAATTATGTCTTCTCAAAATAACATGGCCAAAGAAAGTTATCCCTACAAAATCATATAGTCTGGCTATGCTCCATCTTCACCACACAAAATATTAAATCATGCACAACCCCGATGACAAGCCAAGCAATTGTTTCATACTTTTCATGTTCTCAAACTTTTTCAATCTTCACGCAATACATGAGCGTGATCCATGGACATAGCACTATAGGTGGAATAGAATGGTGGTTGTGGAGGAGACAAAAATGAGAAGATAGTCTCACATCGACTAGGCGTATCAACGGGCTATGGAGATGCCCATCAATATATATCAATGTGAGTGAGTAGGGATTGTCATGCAACGGATGCACTAGAGCTATAAGTGTATGAAAGCTCAACAAAAGAAACTAGTGGGTGTGCATCCAACTTGCTTGCTCACGAAGACCTAGGGCATTTTGAGGAAGCCCATCATTGGAATATACAAGCCAAGTTCTATAATGAAAGATTCCCACTGGTATATGAAAGTGACAACATAGGAGACTCTCTATCATGAAGATCATGGTGCTACTTTGAAGCACAAGTGTGGTAAAAGGATAGTAGCATTGCCCCTTCTATCTTTTTCTCTCATTTTTTATTTTTTATCTTTTTTATTTGGGCCTTCTCTTTTTTAATGGCCTCTTTTCTCTTTTTTATTTGGGCTTCTTTGGCCTCTTTTATTTATTTATTTTCGTCCGGAGTCTCATCCCGACTTGTGGGGGAATCATAGTCTCCATCATCCTTTCCTCACTGGGACAATGCTCTAATAATGATGATCATCACACTTTTATTTACTTACAACTCAAGAATTACAACTCGATACTTAGAACAAGATATGACTCTATATGAATGCCTCCGGCGGTGTACCGGGATGTACAATGATGCATGAGTGACATGTATGAAAGAATTATGAACAGTGGCTTTGCCACAAATACGAGGTCAACTACATGATCATGCAAAGCAATATGACAATGATGATGCGTGTCATAATAAAAGGAATGGTGGAAAGTTGCATGGCAATATATCTCGGAATGGATATGGAAATGCCATAATAGGTAGGTATGGTGGCTGTTTTGAGGAAGGTATATGGTGGGTGTATGATACCGGCGAAAGTTGCGCGGTACTAGAGAGGCTAGCAATGGTGGAAGAGTGAGAGTGCGTATAATCCATGGACTCAACATTAGTCATAAAGAACTCACATACTTATTGCAAAAATCTATTAGTAATCAAAACAAAGTACTACGCGCATGCTCCTAGGGGGGTAGATTGGTAGGAAAAGACCATCGCTCGTCCCTGAACGCCACTCATAAGGAAGGCAATCAATAAATAAATCATGCTTCGACTTCATCACATAACGGTTCACCATACGTGCATGCTACGGGAATCACAAACTTCAACACAAGTATTCCTCAAATTCACAACTACTCACTAGCATGACTCTAATATCACCATCTCCACATCTCAAAACAATCATCAAGCCTCAAACTTCTCTTAGTATTCAATACACTCATAAGAAAGTCTTAGTAATAATCGTGTATACCTAGCATATTAGGATTTTAAGCAAATTACCATGCTATTTAAGACTCTCAAAATAATATAAGTGAAGCACTAGAGCAAACAACAAACTACTCCGGAAGATATAAGTGAAGATCAATGAGTAGTCGAATAATTATGTAACTATGTGAAGACTCTCTAACATTTAAGAATTTCAGATCTTGGTATTTTGTTCACACAGCAAGCAAAGCAAAATAAAATGACATTCTAAGAATGGCAAACATCATGTGAAGAAGCAAAAACTTAGGATCAACCGAAACTAACCGATAGTTGTTGAAGAAAAGGTGGGATGCCAACCGGGCATCCCCAAGCTTAGATGCTTGAGACTTCTTGAAATATTATCTTGGGTGCCTTGGGCATCCCCAAGCTTGAGCTTTTTTTGTCTCCTTAATTCCTCTCATATCACGGTCTCCCTAAATCTCAAAAGCTTCATCCACACTAAACTCAACAAGGACTCGTGAGATAAGTTAGTATAAACTATTGCAAAAACCTTATCATACTCTACTGTAGCAAATCACTAAAATTATTATTCGACATTGCATACTAAATGCCTCTGCATATTTAATAGTCCTATCCTCAAATAGAATCATTAAAGAACCAAACATATGCAAATAATGCAAACATAACAGCAATCTGCCTAAACAGAATAGTCTGTAAAGAATGCTGCAACATCCATACTTCCCTAGCTCCAAAAATTATGAAAGAAAATTCCCACTGTAGTAAATTTATCAGAGCTTAATATGCAAAAGGTTTCAACATTTTATCACATTCTTACTTTTCTAGGGAATTATTGCAACAGCGGTAAACTTTCTGTTTTCAAACAGCAACATGTGGACTTCTGAAATAGGCATAGTAAAGGCTATCAATGCCACTTTTATTGAAATAAAAGATGCAAAACATTGTTCTAAATAACAGCAAGCAAATCCTAACAAAATAAATTGACGCTCCAAGCAAAACACATATCATGTGGTGAATAAAAATATAGCTCCAAGTAAAGTTACCGATGGACGAAAACGAAAGAGGGGATGCCTTCAGGGGCATCCCCAAGCTTAGGCTCTTGGCTAACCTTGAATATTACCTTGGGGTGCCTTGGACATCCCCAAGCTTAGGCTCTTGCCACTCCTTATTCCATAGTCCATCGAATCCTTACCCAAAACTTGAAAACTTCACAACACAAAACTTAAATAGAAAACTCGTAAGCTCCGTTAGTATAAGAAAATAAGTCACCACTTCAAGGTACTGTAATGAACTCATTCTAAATTCATATTGATGTAATATTTATTGTATTCCAACTTCTCTATGATTTATACCCTCCGATACTACTCATAGATTCATCAAAATAAGCAAACAACACATCGAAAACAGAATCTGTCAAAAACAGAACAGTCTGTAGTGATCTGGATCAAACGTATACTTCTGGAACCCCAAAAATCTATACCTATACTAATTAGCGACTCCCCAGAAATTACCACGTTAATTAGAAATTAGGAACCGTTAATCTAGTGGGGCCGAGTTATTACGGTCCAGATCAACTCTAATACTTGGCCCTTTTTTTCCTTAATCCAGCAATTTTTAAAAACAAACTTATCTCAGTTGTGAAACAAGAAACCAAAATAGATACGATCCAAACTGCCTACTCCACGATCTCTACCTCATCTCGGTTTATGCAATAACCTGCGATCTCTACCTGTCCCATTATAGCCAATCGTCAACCTCAAGCAATCTCTATCAACTCCATGCATCCTCTCTTCCTCTCACGCCGAGACACACCAATCCGTTTGCGACGCACCAATCCCGTTGCCTGTGGCAGATTGTCGGCCATGGTGCGACGACGCAAGCTGTCTGGCTTGATTCCTTTTCCATGCGACCCTGCACGAAGCTAGCACATTGTTCGTCTGGCTAGATGTGCATGTTGAAGGCTTGCTCGATTGAACTAAACTTGCAAGTACAAACTCCTTAATCGCAGGTGCACTTGATCGATCATTGTGGCTGGTTAGCTAATAGATCTCTCACGCAAATTTTTCTCTAGCAGTTGTTAGTATTGTTGGTTAGATCAAATATGTTGTACCAAATTTCAGTCATTGTAAGACTATGAAATTCCTATTGCTCACGTATATCTACTTTCTCCCTTCATGTCACGTTCTTGCTGTTCTCCAAGATTTCCACCAAATTTGCTCTAAGCTCGAGTTGCTGTTGACGGGAGGCGCATCCTACCGCCTATTGTCCCTCCCCTGTTTGCGTGCGTCGAGTCTCGAGCTACAAAGGTTCATGTTCGATCAGGAGGCAGCATGTGCGTGTTCGGTTAGCTAACCTGACATTAACCCGACCTCCTACGCAAGCTCAAGACGATCGATTACCAAGGCTGGCACGATCCATCCATAGGATCCCGGCCTGTGCATGCCTGAGACGATCCAATTCACAAAGGAAGAAACGTCAGACTTGCCCGACTCTTCTCTTCCTAGGCGAAGCTCCTATCCCATCTGCACCGCCGCTACTCCTCCTAGGGTGGGTACACCATCTACCATGTCGCCCCTGTTGGTGCTAAGGAGGTATGTGATTGGTCAAATACTATCACAATCACAAATGAGGTTGACAGGGTCGTACATGATTAAAGAAACACCAGGACTAATGGCGCTCCCATGCCCATGCAAACGATCTCTCTAATTAAATTTGTGTGGTGCATACACAAGAGCAGTATACTAGCTGATCTCTAGAAGAACCATGGCTACTAGCTCTTCCGATCCTAACTCTCATCTCAATCTATACATCTAAATATCTAATAATCCACCGTGCCTTCCTCTCTCCATTGGCATGGAATCTCTCTCTCTCTCTCTCTCTCTCTCTCTCTCTCTCTCTCTCTCTCTCTCTCTCTCTCTCTCTCTCTCTCTCTCTCTCTCTCCTTTTGGTTTGCTGTAACGTCACTTTATTGTCTCTATAATTCTCCAGTATGTGGTTTCAGTTCACAATCTTATCAGGTAGATGTCGAGTGGCTCGTGATCCCGTCACTGTTTTTTAGACCCTAAGAACATATTTTAGTGCCTGCTCTGCACATTTTCCACACGTACTTTTATCTCATCATGGTTGTATATACGTTATAGTTAGCAATTTTATATATCTTTCTGAACGGCTGATGGTTTTATTACTCATCTGGAATCTTTGATTTAAGGTGTGTGTGCAAAAGCATAATTTAATCAGTTCATGAGGCTGTAACACCTGCTTAGTCAGTGAACATCTAGGTTAGTTAATAATAAAGATGTTTCAGTTCTATTTATATATTCCGATTTGTCATAATGCTCAATTTGCGAACAAATGGCTTAAGAGGCCTGCAGAAAAGGCCCACCATCCTTTTGTCCAACCCAAGCGTTGCACAGCGACCGCTCGGTAGCCTAGAGCCATAACTAATACGATCCCGGTTCTATCTCTCCCAACGTAAAGCTCTGATCCCATCTATTCCATGCGCGATCCCATCTATTCCATGCGTGCGCCGCCATGGTTGTTCACGACGCGTGGAGTACACATCTCTTCCCGTCTGATGCTGCGGTGCTACCGTGTGGCGCCGGCTCTCTCTCCGGTGACCAGTTCATCGGTCTAAACAAGTCAGTAGGCAGGCACGCAGAGTGCAAGTAACCCTGAAGATTCAGCTTGCCGCTGTTCCTCATTAGGGTGGTGGCTGCAGCATCAAGGCATCAGCCACGCCGCCTCCTGCTGGTGCTGCATGTACAAGGTACGTGTTTGATTAAACACTAGCAGTAATGACGTTGCCATGGCCTAGCAAACAAGCTCTTATTAATTTAATATCTGTTATGCATACATGCAAACAATATTCGCTACGGTCATGGACAAGGAACTAATCTATCTACTATTCCCGGTTATGGATAAGGAACTAATCTATCTACTATTCCATTGCCTCCTGACTCTCTTCCTCCCTTCATAAAAAAGTCAATTGTGTGGTATGAGATCTCTACACCCCATAGAAAGAAATATATCATATGTCTCAAACTCATGACTGCAGGTTGGCGTATGGATCCATGTGGTCAAAGGTCAAATAGCTTATTTCCACAAAACGATTTTCCTCATGTGGATCAGGTTTGTTTTTGCCGCACATTTTTTTTTCAAAATTTGTTTCTTCACTGTTTATAAGTAATTCCATTTTATTGATCACATCATCTGATTGTAATGTGCCAAGTCGATCCTAAACAGGTGTTTCTTCATTGCAAGTTGGGCATTCTTTTTTTCTCCAAGTATTCTTCCCACGTACAATATTTGTACACCTCGTGGACATTGGGTCGGAGCACAAGTATGCCCATCAGCTGGGCAACATCATCATCAAAGAGCATTATGTTGGTTGTCAGTTGTCACCATCACCGCCGGTTAAGCTTCTCCCTCTGGGTGCAAAGGTTATTTTTGGTCAGCTGGTGTCACTATCCAGGTTAGATAAGTTTCTTCTTGCAAAAAAAAAAAATTATTCTAGCGATTTGTTGTACCAGTTTAGAATCACGCTGTTACTCAATATTGTTCACCTACTACTTTTCGTACTCCACTCATTCCAATTTGCGTCTTGAATCATATTCGAAAATATATTTTCCTTCATGTCATAAAGATTTATGTTCCTTTTTTTGCGAGTAAGATTTGTGTTCCTTTAACAATATTTAAGTTCTATTTTATTTGTTTCTGGCAATTCAAGGTCTAAAACAATTAATGGTATGTGATACGCTTAATGCAATTAGCAATAAAAACGATTCCAGCAAACTGAATGTCCGAGTAATTAGGCACCTATACTAATTAAAGACTCAGAGAGCGTAGTTTGCCTATTAAATTTTTTTTAGGGAGATAGGATTGGAAACCACGTGCATGTTCGTACACACAAGACCAAAGGTTTGATGATGCATACTACAAGCATAAGATGCTGCTTCGTGTTTTTCAACAGATGGATAAGATGTGTCCTTGCCAACCTCACAACGCACAAGAACGAGTTTCAAATAAGAAAACATAGTTTCTTTTAATAAGCCGAAGAAAAACATAACTCAACTCAACTGTGCGCCTTGGTAACTAATAAAGATGCGCAAATATCAATAGCCAAATTTAAAACTGTTTTTATATTAAAACTATATGTAAAAGTATCTGTATAAGCTTGAGTTAACTACCAAAGAACATATACAATGAATATTTTCTTACAATATTATGTATCTCAAAATTATTTTTGAAATGGGCGTCATCTCACGCAAAAAAGTATTATCCGACGGATGAAATGCACCAGTCTGGGTACAGATGTTCTGGCATGAATTATAAATCACACCAAAAGCTAATTGCCGTGTATGCAATATATATTAAGTATAAATATAGTTAACATATAGTTCCTCCTTTCCATAAGGTAGTGTCATAATGTAGTGCGTATATATTTATTGAAAAGTCAAACTTCACAAATTTCGGCCAAGTTTATGAAGAAAAGCATCTACATCTAGAATGCCAAACATATATCATTTGATTCATCGTAGGATGTAGTTTCATATTTTATATTTTTGGTGATCAAGAAAAATAAAAATAAACTCTATCGACCTTTTAAATTACTTTTCAAAGCATTGTCATGGAACTACATTATGGAACGAAGGGACACTAAAGTTTCTGTTTTTTACAGCATGATCAACAAGACTTTTCCCAAGTCTTCCCAAAGATTCTACTTGGCACAAACACTAATTAAACACATAAAACCACATCTAAACAGAGGCTAGATCAATTATTTATTACTAAACAGGAACAAAGAGTAAGGAACAAAAATAAAATTGGGTTGCCTCCCAACAAGCGCTATCGTTTAAAGCCCCTAGCTATCACTATGAAGAACTTGAAAGATCAAAGAACCAAAAATTATCCCTCAACTACAAGGGGAGGTAAGGAACTGCCATCTAGCTCTGCACTTGATTCACCTTCTGTTATGAGTAAACTTGCGACACCTACTGCTGCTATTGATTCCGATAGGTCGCATGTTATTGATGATGCCACTTCTGCTATGCCTGATATTTATGATGAAACTATTTCTATGCTTGATACTACTGTGCCACTAGGTGAATTTCTTGATGAACAACTTGCTAGGGCTAGAGAGAATGAAATTATTGAATTTGATAATATTGATGAAAGTGATGATGAAGATGCCCCCCCCCCTAGATATGAATTTCCTATTGTGCCCGAGGATTATGTTATGGATGAAGAAACTGCTAGAGACTTTCTTGTTTGCAATGATAGAAGTGATCTTAAGAAATTATTAGCTAAGCTGAAAGAAAAATCTTTGAATGCTAGAATGAAAAATGACCCTGCTTTTGCTACTTCACCTATCTTTATTACTGATAAGGATTATGATTTCTCTGTCGATTCTGAGTTAATTACTTTGGTCGAATCTGATCCTTTCTATGGCTATGAATCTGAAACTGTTGTGGCACATCTTACTAAATTAAATGATATAGCTACCCTGTTCATTAATGATGAGAAAACTCGTTATTATTATATCCTCAAATTATTTCCGTTCTCATTAAAGGGTGTTGCTAAAACATGGTTTATTTCTCTTGATCCTGGTTGTGTGCATAGTCCCCATGATATGATTTATTACTTCTCTGCTAAATATTTCCCCACTCATAAGAAACAAGCTGCTTTAAGGGAAATCCATAATTTTGTTCAAATTTAAGAAGAGAGTCTCCCATAAGCTTGGGGGAGGCTTCTCCGATACTTAATGCTTTGCCCAATCATCCTCTTCAGAAAAATGAAATACTTGATATCTTTTATAATGGACTAACCGATGCTTCCAGAGACCACCTGGATAGTTGTGCTGGTTGTGTTTTCGGGGAAAGAACAGTTGATGAAGCTGAAATTCTATTGAATAATATGTTGACCAATGAAAATAATTGGACACTTCCTGAACCAACTCCTAAGCCAACTCCGAAGAAAAGGGGTGTTCTATTTCTCAGTCCTAAAGATATGCAAGAGGCAAAGAAATCTATGAAGGAAAAAGGTATTAAAGCTGAAGATGTTAAGAATTTACCTCCTGCTGAAGAAATACATGGTCTTAATCCATCACCTATTGAAGAAACACACGGTCTTGATAACCCGACACAGGTAGTAAAGGTAAATTCTCTCTATAGATTCGATGAAGGTGATATCCCTCGTTATAAGTCTGCTAGCCAATGCTTAGATGAGTTTGATAATTTTATTGTCAAACAAGAAAACTTCAATGCTTATGTTGGTAAACAATTGAAACACAATGCTTATATGATTGAACACTTGGGTGATTATATGTCTAGAGTTAAAGGTGAACTTAAACTCATTGGTAAACATGCTTCTATGGTTACCACTCAAGTAGAACAAGTACTTAAACCTCAAAATGATTTGCTCAATGAATTAAATAATAAGAAGAATGATAATGTTGTTAGAGTTATGACATGGGGAGGTAAAATTATTCAGGAACCTTTGTATCCTGAGGGCCATCCTAAGAGAATTGAGCAAGATTCTCAGAGGACTAATGTTGATACACCTAATCCTTCTAAAAAGAAGAAAAATAAAAATGATAGGACTTTGCATACTTCTAGTGAACCTGTTATTGACACACCTGAGAATCCCAATGATATTTCTATTTCTGATGCTGAGACACAATCTGGTAATGAACATGAACCTAGTGATAATGTTAATGATGATGTTCATGTTGATGCTCAACCTAGCAATGATAATGATGTAGAAATTGAACCTGCTGTTGATCTCGATAACCCACAATCAAAGAATCAACATTATGATAAGAGAGACTTCGTTGCTAGGAAACACGGTAAAGAAAGAGAGCCAAGGGTTTAGAAACCCATGCCTTTTCCTCCTAAACCATCCAAGAAAAAAGATGATGAGGATTTTGAGCGCTTTGCTAAAATGATTAGACCTATCTTTTTGCATATGCGTTTGACTGATATGCTTAAACTGAATCCTTATGCTAAGTATATGAAAGATATTGTTACAAATAAGAGAAAGATACCGGAAGCTGAAATTTGCACCATGCTTGCTAATTATACTTTTAAAGGTGGAATACCTAAGAAACTAGGAGACCTAGGAGTACCAACTATACCATGCTCCACTAAAAGAAACTATATTAGAACTGCTTTATGTGATCTTGGTGCCGGTGTTGGTGTTATGCCTCTCTCTTTATATCGTAGACTTGATTTGAATAAGTTGACACCTACTGAAATATCTCTACAAATGGCGGATAAATCAACTACTATACCTATCGGTATTTGTGAGAATGTGCCTGTTGTGGTTGCAAATGTTACTTTTTTAATGGACTTTGTTATTCTTGATATTCCCGAGGACGATAGTATGTCTATTATTCTTGGAAGACCCTTTTTGAATACTGCAGGGGCTGTTATTGATTGCAACAAAGGCAATGTCACTTTTCATGTTAATGGTAATGATCATACGGTACACTTTTCGAGGAAACAACCTCAAGTCCAAAGTATCAATTCTATTGGAAAAATGCCATCGATTATTTTTGGAGGTTTTGAATTTCCTCTTCCTACGGTCAAGAAGAAATATGATATTCTTATTGTTGGGGACATGCATATCCCCATTGAGGTAACATAGTGTTATTGGAAATTTCTCTGGTTCCATGTTAGTCGGAATGAGTTCGTTAACAAGACTTGATCAACCTTGTTAGTGGATTCCTTTTGATGAGCATGAGGATGAAGTTAGAAGACACAACTCTCTGTACCCTCCTTTTACATCATGTTATTTAGTTGAAATAAAGCAAAAATAGTATTTTCTGTTTGTTTCTTGATTTATCCATGCAATAAAAAAATACTCCGAAAATAAAAGTTCTCCAAATGCCCCAAAAATGAAATATGATTTTTTCTAGAATATTTGAGAATATCTGGCACTGAGAACACAACAGGGGGAGCAAGCACATGGCCACGAGGGTCCAGGGCACGCCCCCTGCCTCATGGGCCTATAGTGGCTCCCCTCCATTTATTCCAGCCACCACAAACTCCTTCTTCCTCCCAAAAAAATCACCAACCAGCTCAAGCATGAGTTCTTGCTCATTTTGCTGCCATTTTCAATCTCCTTGCTCAAAGCTCCATTCACAAAACTGCTTTGGGAGATTGTTCTTTGGTATGTGACTCCTCCAATGGTCCAATTAGTTTTTGTTCTAGTAATTTATTCATTGCAAATTTTTGCTGCCTAAGTGACCCTGTTCTTGAGCTTGCATGTCAAATTTATATGGTCCCAAGTAGTTCTAATGCATGATATAGTCTCTAGGCACTTGTAGGAGTAGTTACTATCAATTTTGTTGAGTTTGATTCACTTTTACTTTGAAGTTATTAAAAAATTCAGAAATTTTTCAGAGGAAAAAATATGTTTAGGAAAATGTACCAAGGTGGTTCTTCAAGGAAGCAAGGACCCGGGCTCGCAATACGCGATGCTGACGATGAACCACCGAGGGAAGCTCAAGTGCGGGCTTGTGAATGGCCGTCAGATGACTTTATGATTGTGCAGGGATCAAGGAGGAATTTGACGCATATGTGTGTAACGCTGATCTTGAGGGCTTCGAGGCAGATAAGTGTCGTCAGTACCACTATCTCACTGATTCCTTTGTGAGAAGGTTTGAATTTTCATCATCACACAATTCTCAAACTGTCCTGGTTGATCTTTATGAAAATTCTTATACTATGGACTTAGAGGATTTTAATACTGCTTGCAAACTCCCACAATGAGGTAGCACTAGTGAGCCTCGCAAATATGAATTTACAGATTTTCTTCCTAGTATAACTATGGGGCAGTCTAGAGATATAACACAAGCTACCATAGGGAGCACTCATTTTCCTGCTATACATTATTTTGCTCTCTTCATAGGTAGGTGCATAAATGGTAAGGATGAAGCATGTCACATGTGTGTCCCTGACCTCAATATTCTCAGGAGTGCTGTATTAGGAGATAGACATTATAATTTGGGAGCCATTATTGCATGTAGGTTGCATAATAATAGAATTAATGGAGATTTCTTTGGTGGATTATGCAACCCATTTAGCTAATTTTCTTGATATACCCATACGTGAGTATGATGTTGAGTTGCCTCCTGTTTATTTAGATTATGAGGCTATGGTTCGTCATCAGTTTGTTGAGAGGAACGATCAGTTCCTCCAGTACCGACTAATCTTTGACAAACGACGCACCTATCACGTCGCTCTCCCTGCTCCTACTTTCTTTGACTTTCAGGCAAAAGGGAGATATATCATAACCAGGGAAGAGGCGAACGAGTACGAAAGGAGGACTGAGACAGCTCGCCTCCATGCTGCAGCCCATGATGCGATAGCCGCTGCATCTTAGTACGACCCCAGTTACAACTTCGGATATCCGCTAGGCCAGCCGTGGTAGTAGACCAACTTAGGCAAAAGCCTAAGCTTGGGGGAGTACGTACTTCCCACCGACATTACATTTATGCTCACACACTCATGCTAGTTGTCGGTGCTCATACTTTTTCTTTGTATCTCCCATGCTAGTTTATTTCTCTTTTTCTCGCTTTCTTCTTGTGTGTTTAATAAACCTTAAGAAAAACAAAAAAATAGTTGTAGCTTTTAGCTAGTTTACTTTCCATGCCTGTAGTAGTAATTAAAATAAAACTCAAAAGATTTCGCGTTCTTCTTTTGCTTGTTGGGAGCTTTCCCGTGTAAATAGTTTTATTTCTTTTCTTGTTCTTTGGGGTCGAGAGGAGAAGACCATGATGAAAATGTTAAATGGCTCTCATATGCATTATTGTTGATTTAACCAAGAGCCATATTACATTGTCTTATCCCATGTATTGAATGCTTGCAAATTCCATCTTAGTCCAATGCACGTGCACTATTATTATTTTCCACACCGTTCGGTCGTGCAAGTGAACGACAATAATGACGATATATGATGGAGTGATTGAGATGAGAAAAGTTGGTATGAACTCGACCTCTCTTGTTTTTGTAAATACGATTAGTTCATCGTTCCTGATTCAGCCTATTATGAATAAACATGTTTGCAATGACAATTAGAGATTATAGTTGCTTATGCCATGCTTAATTAGCTAGGATTTTATAATGGTTTACCTTGCGTGCGAACATGCTATTAAAATGGTTGTGATGTGGTATGATAGGGTGGTATCCTCCTTTGAATGAGTTAAGTGACTTGACTTGGCACATGTTCACGCATGTAGTTGAAACAAAAATCAATACAGCCTTCACGATATTTATGTTCATGGTGAATTATATCCTACTCATGCTTGCATTCGATGTTGATTAATTTTAATGCATGTTCATGACTATTATCGCTCTCTAGCTGGTCGCTTCCCAGTCTTTTTCTAGCCTTCACTTGTACTAAGCGGGAATACTGCTTGTGCATCCAACTCCATAAACCCCAAAGTTGTTCCATATGAGTCCACCATACCTACCTATATATGGTATCTACCTTTTGTTCCAAGTAAATTTGTATGTGCCAAACTCTAAACCTTCAAATGAAATTCTATTTTGTATGCTCGAATAGCTCATGTATCAATTAGGGATGTTTGTATCTTCCATGCTAGGTAGGTTATTCTCAAGAGGAGTGGACTCCGCTCCTCACTCATGAGAAAATGGCTGGTCACCGGGATGCCCAGTCCCATGCTTTATGCAAATCAAATCGAATTAGTTGCAAACAAAACTCCCCTAGGACTCTTGTTAGTTGGAGGCACTCGTTGTTTCGAGCAAGCCATGGATTGATGTTTGTTGGTGGAGGGGGAGTATAAACTTTACCATTATGTTTGGGAACCACCTATAATGTGTGTAGCATGGAAGATATCGCCATCTCTCGGTTGTTATGTTGACAATGAAAGTATACCGCTCAAAATATTATTTATCTCTATTTCCAAAATCGAGCTCTAGCACCTCTACAAATCCCTGCTTCCCTCTGTGAAGGGCCTATATATTTACTTTTGTGTTGAGTCATCACCCTCTTATTAAAAAGCACCAGCCGGAGAGCACCACTATCATTTGCATCCATTACTATTAATTTATATTGGGTATGACATGATCTCTTTTACCATGAATTGCAATGTTTAGTCAGTCCTTGATCTTTAAAGGTGCTCTGCATTTATGTTTTGCGGTCTCAGAAAGGGCTAGCGAAATACCATCTGGTTATATATCATGATTGTTTTGAGAAAGTGTTGTCATCCGATATTTATTATTATTACTCGCTAGTTAATTATGCCATTGACATGAGTAAACATGAGACCTAAATGTTATTGTGAATATGGTTAGTTCATAATCTTTGCTGAAAACTTGAATGTTGGCTTTACATATTTAAACAACAAGAGCAAACAGAGTTTGTAAAAGTTTTTCTTTATCACTTTCAGTTTATCAATTGAATTGCTTGAGGACAAGCAAAGGTTTAAGCTTGGGGGAGTTGATACGTATCCGTGGTATCTACTTTTCCAAACACTTTTGCCCTTGTTTTGGACTCTAACTTGCATGATTTGAATGGAACTAACCCGGACTGACGCTGTTTTCAGTAGAATTGCCATGGTGTTATTTTTGTGCAGAAATAAAAGTTCTCGGAATGACCTGAAAATCAACGGAGAAATATGTTGGAATTAATAAAAAATACCAGCGAAAGAATCAAGGCCATGGGGCCCACACCCTGTCCACAAGGGTGGGGGTGCACCTACCCCCCTGGGCGCGCTCCCTGCCTCATGGGCCCCCTAGTGCTCCACCGACCTCAACTCCAACTCTAGATATTCGTGTTTGGGGAGAAAAAAATCAGTGAGAAGGATTCATCGTGTTTTACAATACAGAGCCGCCGCCAAGCCCTAATCTCTCTCGGGAGGGCTGATCTGGAGTCCGTTCGGGGCTCCTGAGAGGGGAATCCGTCACCATCAACCTTCCTCCATCACCAATTTCATGATGCTCACCGCCGTGCGTGTGTAATTCCATCGTAGGCTTGCTGGACGGTGATGGGTTGGATGAGATTTATCATGTAATCGAGTTAGTTTTGTTAGGGTTTGATCCCTAGTATCCACTATGTTCTGAGATTGATGTTGCTATGACTTTGCTATGCTTAATGCTTGTCACTAAGGACCGAGTGCCATGATTTCAGATCTGAACCTATTATGTTTTCATGAATATATGTGAGTTCTTGATCCTATCTTGCAAGTCTATAGTCACCTACTATGTGTTATGATCCGGCAACCCCGGAGTGACAATAATCAGGACCACTCCCTGTGATGACCGTAGTTTGAGGAGTTCATGTATTCACAATGTGTTAATGCTTTGGTCCGGTACTCTATTAAAAGGAGGCCTTAATATCCCTTAGTTTCCATTAGGACCTCGCTGCCACGGGAGGGTAGGACAAAAGAAGTCATGCAAGTTCTTTTCCATAAGCATGTATGCCTATATTCGGAATACATGCCTACATTATATTGATGAATTGGAGCTAGTTCTGTGTCACCCTAGGTTATAAGTTTTACAAGAGGAATTGCATCCGACATAATTCTCCATCACCGATCCAATGCCTACGAGCTTTTCATATATAGTTCTTCGCTTATTTACTTTTCCGTTGCTACTATTACAATCGCTATAAAACCCAAAAGCCTGCTACCGTACTTTTGCTACCGTTACCACTACTATCATATTACTTTGCTACTAAATACTTTGCTGCGGATATTAAGTTATCCAGGTGTGGTTGAATTGACAACTCAGCTGCTAATACTTGAGAATATTCTTTGGCTCCCCTTGTGTCGAATCAATAAATTTGGGTTGAATACTCTACCCTCGAAAACTGTTGTGATCCCCTATACTTGTGGGTTATCATCTTTCCTCTAATGGTGTTATGTGAACGTCGACTACATGACACTTCACCATTGTTTGGGCCTAGAGGAAGGCATTAGGAACTAATAAGTAGATGATGGGTTGCTAGAGTGACAGAAGCTTAAACCCTAGTTTATGAGTTGCTTCGTAAGGGGCTGATTTGGATCCATCTGTTTCATGCTATGGTTAGGTTTACCTTAATACTTCTTTTGTAGTTGCCGATGCTTCCAATAGGGGTTAATCATAAGTGGGATAATTATCCAAGGAAGGGTAGTACCCAAGCACCGGTCCACCCACATATCAAATTATCAAAGTACCGAACGCGAATCATATGAGCATGACGAAAACTAGCTTGACGATAATTCCCATGTGTCCTCGGGAGCGCTTTCCTTTATATAAGAGTTTGTCCAGGCTAGTCCTTTGCTTCAAAAAGGATTGGGATATCTTGCTGCACCTTATTTACTTTTATTGCTTGTTACCCGTTACCAATTACCTTATCACAAAACTATCTTGTACCGACAATCTCAGTGCTTGCAGAGAATACCTTACTGAAAACCGCTTGTCATTTCCTTCTGCTCCTCGTTGGGTTCGACACTCTTACTTATCAAAAGGACTACAATAGATCCCCTATACTTGTGGGTCATCAAGACTCTTTTCTGGCGCTGTTGTCGGGGAGTGAAGTTCCTTTGGTAGGTGGAATTTGGTAAGGAATAATTTATATAGTGTGCTAAAATTTACCGTCACTTGTTACTATGGAACATAATCCTTTGAGGGGCTTGTTCGGGGTATCTTCACCCCGACCAGTAGAGAAAAGAGTTGCTCCTCAACCTACTGAACCTACTGAAAATGTTTACTTTGAAATTCCTTCGGGTATGATAGAGAAACTGCTAGCTAATCCTTTTACAGGAGATGGAGCATTACATCCCGATTTGCACCTAATCTATGTGGATGAAGTTTGTGGATTATTTAAGCTAGCAGGTATGACCGAGGATGTTATCAAGAAGAAGGTCTTCTCTTTATATTTTAAGGGAAAGTCATTGACATGGTTTAGGCTATGTGATGATATGGGATCATGGAACTACAACCGATTGAAATTGGAATTTCATCAGAAGTTTTATCCTATGCATCTTGTTCATCGTGATCGTAATTATATATATAATTTTTGGCCTTGCGAAGGAGAAAGCATCGCTCAAGCTTGGGGGAGGCTTAAGTCAATGTTATATTCATGCCCCAATCATGAGCTCTCAAGAGAAATTATTATTCAAAATTTTTGTGCTCGGCTTTCTCTCAACAATCGCTCCATGCTCGATACTTCTTGTACTAGTTCTTTTATGATGAACACTATTGAATTCAAATGGGATTTATTGGAAAGAATTAAATGCAACTCTGAAGATTGGGATCTCGACGAAGGTAAGGAGTCAGGTATAACACCTAAGTTTGATTGTGTTAAATCATTTATGGATACCGATGTTTTCCATGAATTTAGCACTAAATATGGACTTGACTCTGAGATAGTAGCTTCTTTCTATGAATCCTTTGCTACTCATGTTGATCTCCCTAAGGAGAAGTGGTTTAAATTTAATCCTCCCATTGAAGTGAAAGTAGTTGAACCTATTAAAGTTGAAGAAAATACTATCACTTATAATGTTGATCCTATTATTCCTACTGCTTATATTGAGAAGCCACCTTTCCATGTTAGAATAAAGGATCATGCTAAAGCTTCAACTGTTGTTTGTAAGAGTA
Organism: Triticum aestivum; assembly: GCF_018294505.1. Taxonomy (NCBI): domain Eukaryota; kingdom Viridiplantae; phylum Streptophyta; class Magnoliopsida; order Poales; family Poaceae; genus Triticum; species Triticum aestivum. The sequence goes on along the minus strand of NC_057812.1, from coordinate 630,420,246 downwards.
ATACTAGAACACATACACCTCCTGAGAAAATTAAAGTTTAACCTAGTATTGCTATGGTTAAAGATCTCTTGGCTGATAATATTGATGGAAATGTTATTTATTTCTGCGATCAAGCTGCTAGAATTGCTAGACCTGATACTAAGGGTAAAGATAGACCTGTTGTTGGCATGCCTGTTATTTCTGTTAAAATAGGAGATAATTGCTATCATGGCTTATGTGATATGGGTGCTAGTGCAAGTGCAATACCTCATTCCTTATACAAAGAAATTATGCATGATATTGCACCTACCGAGATAGAAGAGATTGATGTTACAATCAAGCTTGCTAATAGAGATACTATTTCACCCGTTGGGATTGTTAGAGATGTTGAAGTCTTGTGTGGGAAGGTTAAATACCCTGCTGATTTTCTTGTTCTTGGTTCCCCACAAGATAACTTTTGTCCCATTATATTTGGTAGACCCTTCTTGAATACTGTTAATGCTAGGATAGACTGCAAAAAGGATGTTGTTACTATTGGTTTGGGGGATATGTCTCATGATTTTAATTTTGCTAAATTTCATAGACAACCTCATGATAAAGCATTTCCTAGTAAAGATGAAATTATTGGTCTTGCTTCTATTGCCGTACCTCCTAATGATCCTTTAGAACAATATTTGCTAGACCATGAAAACGATATGTATATGAATGAAAGAAGGGAAATAGATGAAGTATTATTTAAACAGTGACCTATTATGAAACATAACTTGCCTATTGAAATTCTACGGGATCCTTCTCCACCCAAGGGTGATCCCGTGTTCGAGCTTAAACAATTACCTGATACTCTTAAATATGCTTATCTCGATGAAAAGAAGATATATGCTGGTATTATTAGTGCTAACCTTTCAGAGCAGGAAGAAAAGAGATTATTGAAAACTCTGAAGAAGCACTGTGCTACTATTGGATATCCTCTTGATGATCTTAAGGGCATTAGTCCCAATCTATGCCAACACAAAATATAAGTGGAGAAAGACGCTAAACCGGTCGTTGATCACCAACGAAGGTTAAATCTTAAGATGAAAGAAGTGGCAAGGAAAGAAATACTAAAGATTCTGGAGGCAGGTATAATTTATCCTGTTGGTGATAGTCAGTGGGTAAGTCCTGTCCATTGTGTCCCCAAGAAGGGAGGTATTACTGTTGTTCCTAATGATAAAGATGAATTGATCCCACAAAGAATTGTTACAGGTTATAGAATGGTAATTGATTTTCGCAAACTAAATAAAGCCACTAAAAAGATCATTACCCTTTACTTTTTATTGAGCAAATGCTAGAAAGATTATCCGAACATATGCATTTTTGCTTTCTAGATGGTTACTCTGGTTTCTCTCAAATACCCGTGTCAAAAGAGGATCAAGAAAAGGCTACTTTTACTTGCCCTTTCAGTACCTTTGTTTATAGACGTATGCCTTTTGGTTTATGTAATGCACCTGCTACTTTTCAAAGATGTATGACTGCTATATTCTCTGACTTCTGTGAAAAGATTGTTGAGGTTTTCATGGATGATTTCTCCGTATATGGAACTTCTTTTGATGATTGCTTAAGCAACCTTGATCGAGTTTTGCAGAGATGTGAAGAAACTAATCTTGTCTTGAATTGGGAGAAGTGCCACTTTATGGTCAATGAATGTATTGTCTTGGGGCACAAAATTTCTGAAAGAGGTATTGAAGTTGACAAAGCTAAAGTTGATGCTATTGAAAAGATGCCGTGTCCCAAGGACATTCAAGGTATAAGAAGTTTCCTTGGTCATGCCGGTTTTTATAGGAGGTTCATTAAAGACTTCTCTAAAATTTCCAGGCCTGTGACTAATCTCTTACAAAAAGATATTCCTTTTGTCTTTGATGATGATTGTGTGGAAGCATTTGAAATACTTAAGAAAGCTCCTATTTCTGCACCTATTGTTCAGCCTCCTGATTGGAATTTACCCTTTGAAATTATGTGTGATGCTAGTGATTATGCCGTAGGTGCTGTTCTAGGAAAAAGAGTTGATAAGAAATTAAATGTTATCCAATATGCTAGTAAAACTCTAGACAGTGCCCAAAGAAATTATACTACTACTGAAAAAGAATTTTTAGCAGTTGTTTTTGCTTGTGATAAGTTCAGGCCTTATATTGTTGATTCTAAAGTAACTGTTCATACAGATTATGCTGCTATTAAATATCTAATGGAAAAGAAAGATGCTAAACCTAGACTTATTAGATGGGTTCTCTTGCTACAAGAATTTGATTGGCATATTATTGATAGAAAGGGAGCTGAGAACCCTGTTGCAGACAACTTGTCTAGGTTAGAGAATGTTCTTGATAACCCACTACCTATTGATGATAGCTTCCGTGATGAACAATTAGCTGTCATAAATGCTTCTAGTACTACTCCATGGTATGCTAATTATGCTAATTACATTGTTGCTAAATTTATACCACCTAGTTTTACATACCAGCAAAATAAAAAGTTCTATGATTTAAGACATTACTTTTGGGATGACCCACACCTTTATAAAGAAGGAGTAGATGGTGTTATTTGACTTTGTGTACCTGAGCATGAACAGGAACAGATCCTATGCAAGTGTTACTCCGAGGCTTATGGAGGACACCACGCTGGAGATAGAACTGCACATAAGGTATTGCAATCCGGTTTTTATTGGCCTACTCTCTTCAAAGATGCTCGTAAGTTTGTCTTATCTTGTGATGAATGTCAAAGAATTGGTAATATTAGTAGACATCAAGAAATTCCTATGAATTATTCACTCGTTATTGAACCATTTGATGTTTGGGGCTTTGATTATATGGGATCGTTTCCTTCCTCTAATGGCTATACACATATTTTAGTTGCCGTTGATTACGTTACTAAGTGGGTAGAAGTGATACTTCTCCGTCGTATCTACTTTTCCAAACACTTTTGCCCTTGTTTTGGACCCTAATTTGTAGGATTTGAATGGAACTAACCCGGACTGACGCCGTTTTCAGCAGAATTGCCATGATGTTGTTTTATGTGCAGAAAACAAATATTCTCAGAATGACCTGAAACTCCACGGGAGGTCTTAAGAAAAAAATAATAAAAAATCCTCGCCAAATATGAAGACCAGGGGGCCCACACCCTTCTCACGAGGGTGGGCCCCCCTCCTAGGGTGTGCCCCCCTACCTCGTGGGCTCTTTGGAAACCCTCCGATGCCAACTCCTACTCTATATATTTGCTTTTGGAGAGAAAAAAATAAGAGAGAAGAAATCATCACGTTTTACGATACGGAGCCACCGCCAAGCCCTAAAACCTCTCGGGAGGGCTGATCTGGAGTCCGTTCGGGGCTCCGGAGAGGGGGATTCATCGCCGTCGTCATCATCAACCATCCTCCATCACCAATTTCATGATGCTCACCGCCGTGCGTGAGTAATTCCATCGTAGGCTTGCTGGACGGTGATGGGTTGGATGAGATTTATCATGTAATCGAGTTAGTTTTGTTAGGGTTTGATCCCTAGTATCCATTATGTTCTGAGATTGATGTTGCTATGACTTTGCTATGCTTAATTTTTGTCACTAGGGCCCGAGTGCCATGATTTCAGATCTGAACCTATTATGTTTTCATCAATATATGAGAGTTCTAGATCCTATCTTGCAAGTCTATAGTCACCTACTATGTGTTATGATCCGGCAACCCCGAAGTGACAATAATCGGGACCACTCCCGGTGATGACCATAGTTTGAGGAGTTCATGTATTCACTATGTGCTAATGCTTTGTTCCGGTTCTCTATTAAAAGGAGGCCTTAATATCCCTAAGTTTCCAATAGGACCCCGCTGCCACGGGAGGGTAGGACAAAAGATGTCATGCAAGTTCTTTTCCATAAGCACGTATGACTATATACGGAATACATGCCTACATTGCATTGACGAACTGGAGCAAGTTCTGTGTCACCCTATGTTATGACTGTTACATGATGAACCGCATCCAGCATAATTATCCATCACTGATCCGGTGCCTACGAGTTTTCCATATACTGGTTTACGCTTATTTACTTTTCTGCTGCTACTGTTACAATCACTACAAAATACCAAAAACATTACTTTTGCTGTCTTTACTTTTGTTGCCGTTACCACTACTATCATATTACTTTGCTACTAAACACTTTGCTGCAGATACTAAGTTTCCAGGTGTGGTTGAATTGACAACTCAGCTGCTAATACTTGAGAATATTCTTTAGCTCCCCTTGTGTCGAATCAATAAATTTGGGTTGAATACTCTACCCTCGAAAGCTGTTGCGATCCCCTATACTTGTGGGTTATCAAGACTAATTTTTGGCGCCGTTGCCGAGGAGCATAGCTCTATTCTTTGAGTCACTTGGGATTTATATCTGCTTATCATTATGAAGAACTTGAGAGATCCAAAAACCAAGATCTATCCCTCAACTACGAGGGGAGGTAAGGAACTGCCATCTAGCTCTGCACTTGATTCACCTTCTGTTATGAGTAAGCTAGCGACACGTACACCTGCTTCCGCTATTCGTTCTGATATGTCGCATGTTATTGATGATGCCACTTCTGCTATGCATGATACTTATGATGAAACTTCTTCTATGTCTGATACTACTGTGCCCCTTGATGAATTTCTTGATGAACAAATTACTAGGGCTAGAGAAAATGAAATTATTGAATCTGAATACGATGATGATAGTGATGATGAAAATATGCCTGTTATCGCTGAAGGTTATCTTTTTGATAAGGAATCTTCTGTCGCTATTTTCGCTTGCAAGGATAGATATGTGCTTAAGAGGTTATTACTTATATGGAACAAAGAATCACTTAGAGATAGAATGAAACCCGACCCTGCTTTTGCTACTTCACCTATATGTGCTCCTGATAAGGATTACGTATTCTCTGTTGATCCTGATATAATTACTTTGGTTGAATCTGATCCATTTTATGGCTATGAATCTGAAACTGTTGTGGCACATCTTACTAAGTTAAATGATATAGCTGCCCTGTTCACTAATAATGAGAGATCACGTTACCTCTATTTACTCAAAATATTTCCGTTCTCATTAAAGGGTGATGCTAAGATATGGTTTAATTCTCTTGATCCTGGTTGTGTGTGTAGTTCCCAGGATATGATTTATTACTTCTCTGCTAAATATTTCCCTGCTCATAAGAAACAAGCTGCCTTGAGGGAAATATATAATTTTGTGCAAACTAAAGAAGAGAGTCTCCCATAAGCTTGGGGGAGGCTTCTCAAGTTACTTAATGCTTTGCCTGATCATCCTCTTAAGAAACCTGAAATACTTGATATCTTTTATAATGGACTAACCGATGCTTCCAGAGATTACCTGGATAGTTGTGTTGGTTCTCTTTTCAGGGAAAGAACACCGGATGAAGCTGAAATTCTATTGAATAATATGTTGACAAATGAAAATAATTGGGCACCTCCTGAGCCAGATCCAGAGCCAACTCCTGCTCCAATTACCGAGTCTATTCCTAAACCAACTCCGAAGAAGAGAGGTGTTGTATTTCTCAGTCCCGAAGATATGCAAGAGGCAAAGAAATCTATGAAAGAGAAAGGTATTAAAGCTAAAGACGTTAAGAATTTACCTCCTATTGAAGAGATACATGGTCTTAATATACCGCCTGTTGAAGAAACTTATGATCTCAATTATTTATTTGTTGAAGAACCTCCTGATCCCGATATCCCGACACAGGTAGTAAAGGTAAATTCTCTCTATAGATATGATAAAGCTGAAGTTCCTCCAACTAAAATCACTAGTCAGTGCTTGGATGAGTTTGATAACTTTATGTATAAACAAGACCACTTTAATGCTTATTTTGGTAGACAATTAAAAGAAAATGCTTATATGATTAGACGCTTGGGTGATTACATGGCTGATATTAAAGGTGAACTTAAACTTGTTAGCAAACATGCTTCTATGGTTACCACTCAAGTAGAACAAGTACTTAAAGCTCAAAAAGAAGTGCTTGATGAAATGAATAGTAAGAAAAATGATTATGCTATTAGAGTGGCTACTAGAACTGGTAGAATGACTCGAGAACCTTTGTATCCTGAAGGCCACCCTAAGAGAATCGAGCAAGATTCTCAGAGAAATAATATTGATGTTCCTAGTTCTTCTAAAAAGAAGAAAAAGAAAAATGATAGAACTGTGCAAACTTCTAGTGAACCTATTGCTGAACCACCTGATAATCCAAATGATATATCTATGTCTGATGCTGAAACACAATTTGGTAATGAACATGAACCTAGTAAAAAATTTAATGATGATGTTCATGATGATGCTCAACTTAGTAATGACAATGATGTAGAAATTGAACCTGCTGTTGATCTTGATAACCCACAATCAAAGAATCAACGTTATGATAAGAAAGACTTTGTTGCTAGGAAACATGGTAAAGAAAGGGAACCTTGGGTTCAGAAACCCATGCCTTTTCCTCCAAAACCATCCAAGAAAAAGGATGATAAGGATTTTGAGCGCTTTGCTGAAATGATTAGGCCTATCTTTTTGCGTATGCGATTAACTAATGTGCTCAAAACAAATCCTTATGCTAAATATATGAAGGATATCATTACTAATAAAATAAAGATACCGGAAGCTGAGATTTCCACCATGCTTGCTAATTATACTTTTAAGGGTGGAATACCAAAGAAACTTGGAGATCCCGGAGTACCTACTATACCTTGCTACATTAAAAGAAATTACATTAAAACTTCTTTATGTGATCTTGGAGCCGGTGTTAGTGTTATGCCTCTCTCTTTATATCGTAGACTTGACTTGAATAAGCTAACACCTACTGAAATATCTTTGCAAATGGCTGATAAATCAACTGCTATACATGTCGTTATTTGTGAGGATGTGCCTATGGTGGTTGCAAACGTTACTATTTTAACAGACTTTGTTATTCTTGATACTCCCGAGGACGATAGTATGTATATTATTCTTGGAAGACCTTTTCTTAATACTGCAGGGGCTATTATTGATTGCAACAAAGGCAATGTCACTTTTCATGTTAATGGTAATGAGCATATGGTACACTTTCCGAGGAAACAACCTCAAGTTCATAGTATCAACTCCATTGGAAAAATTCCATCGATTATAATTGGAGGTTTTGAATTTCCTCACCCTACTGTCAAGAAGAAATATGATATATTTATTATTGGGGATGTGCATATCCCCGTTGAGGTAACTTAGTGTTATTCGAAATTTCTCCGGTTTCATGATTATCGGAATGAGTTTGTTAACAATACTTGATCAACCTTGTTAGTGGATTGTTTTTGATGAACATGAGATGGATGAAACTAGAAGCACAAACTTCTGTACGCTCTTTATATTTTCTGTTATTTAGTAAAAATAAAGTAAAAATAATATTTTTCTGTCTGTTATCTGATTATTCGTGCAATATAAAAATATCCCAGAAATAAAAGTCCTCAGAATGACATGCCAATTTAATATAATTTTTTCGGGAATATTCAAGGATTTACTGTGCAAAAATCACCGCAGGAGGAGCTGCCACCTGGCCACGAGGGTGGTGGCCCCCCCTATAGGGCGCGCCCCCTGCCTCGTGGGTCCACGGTGGCCCTCCTCCACTTATCCCATCACCCATCTTCTTCCTCTCTATCTCACACAAACCCGAAAAACCAACTCAAGCACGAGTTCCAGCCACTTTTGCTGTGATTTTTGATCTCCTTGCTCAAAGCACCTCTCGCAAAACTGCTTTGGAAGACTATTCCTTGGTATGTGACTCCTCCATTGGTCCAATTAGTTTTTGTTCTAGTGCTTTATTCATTGCAAATTTTTGCTGCTTAGGTGACCCTATTCTTGAGCTTGCATGTCAAATTTATATGGTTCCAAGTAGTTCTAATGCTTGATATAGGCTCTAGGCACTTGTAGGAGTTGTTGCTATCAGTTTTATTGAGTTTGGTTACTTTTATTTTGAAGTTACTAAAAATTTCAGAATTTTTCAGAAAATGATGAGGAGATTATTGAGGGGCTCATCGAGCCAAAGCTCGAAGGAAAGGAACAGAAGCCTAAGTATAATTTGCCGCGCACCGCGGAGATTCGGGCGTGTGAATGGCCTTCTGACGATTTCTTGAGAGTAGCCGGTATCTATGAAGATTTTCATGAATTGGCTCACATTGCAGGCCTCACCGCTTTCCTCCATGACCAATGCGATCAGTATCTCTTACTCACAAATACCTTTGTGCAAAACTTTTATTTTCATCCTAGGAACTCACCACCTACGGTGGAATTTCATTTATATGAGGAGCCTAAGGAGATGTCACTTTATGATTTCTGTCGTATTTGTTTAGTCCCTTTTGAGGGCAAGACAGAAGAACCACACCATGATGATGTGGAGGGATTTATTAATAATATCACTGTAGGAGAAACCAGGAAGGTTTCCGATGCACGAATCACTAGCATAGATTTTCCTGTTTTACGTTACTTTACATTATTTGCTAGTCGTTGTTTAATTGGACGCAGAAATAGTGGAAACCTTAGTATCCCTGATTTAATTATTCTACTCGAAGGTTTATACAGTGATAAGACTTTTAGTTTGGGCGGTATTATTGCCAGACGGCTAAATATGAACCGTACTAAGGGCCCCATCTTTGGAGGCATTTATGGTACACGCCTAGCCAAATATGAAGACCAGGGGCCCACACCCTTCTCACGAGGGTGGGGGCGCCCCCCCTAGGGCGCGCCCCCTACCTCGTGGGCCCCCTGGAAACCCTCCGACGCCAACTCCAACTCTATATATTTGCTTTCGGAGAGAAAAAAAAACAGAGAGAAGAAATCATCGCGTTTTACGATACGGAGCTGCCGCCAAGCCCTAAAACCTCTCGGGAGGGCTGATCTAGAGTCCGTTCGGGGCTCCGGAGAGGGGGATTCGTCGCCGTCGTCATCATCAACCATCCTCCATCACCAATTTCATGATGCTCACCATCGTGCATGAGTAATTCCATCGTAGGCTTGCTGGACGGTGATGGGTTGGATGAGATTTATCATGTAATTGAGTTAGTTTTGTTAGGGTTTGATCCCAAGTATCCATTATGTTCTGAGATTGATGTTGCTATGACTTTGCTATGCTTAATGCTTGTCACTAGGGCCCGAGTGCCATGATTTCAGATCTGAACCTATTATGTTTTCATCAATATATGAGAGTTCTAGATCCTATTTTGCAAGTCTATAGTCACCTACTATGTGTTATGATCTGGCAACCCCGAAGTGACAATAATCGGGACCACTACCGGTGATGACCATAGTTTGAGGAGTTCATGTATTCACTATGTGCTAATGCTTTGTTCCGGTTCTCTATTAAAAGGAGGCCTTAATATCCCTAAGTTTCCAATAGGACCCCGCTGCCACGGGAGGGTAGGACAAAAGATGTCATGCAAGTTCTTTTCCATAAGCACGTATGACTATATACGGAATACATGCCTACATTACATTGACGAACTGGAGTTAGCACTGTGTCACCCTATGTTATGACTGTTACATGATGAACCGCATCCGGCATAATTATCCATCACTGATCCGGTGCCTACGAGTTTTCCATATATTGGTTTACGCTTATTTAATTTTTCGTTGCTACTGCTACAATCACTACAAAATACCAAAAACATTACTTTTGTTGTCTTTACTTTTGTTGCCGTTACCACTACTATCATATTACTTTGCTACTAAACACGTTGCTGTAGATACTAAGTTTCCAGGTGTGGTTGAATTGACAACTCAGCTGCTAATACTTGAGAATATTCTTTGGCTCCCCTTGTGTTGAATCAATAAATTTGGGTTTAATACTCTACCCTCGAAAGTTGTTGCTATCCCCTATACTTGTGGGTTATCAAGAAGCTATTCCAACTAGTAGTGGTGATCATAACACCTCTATTAAGATGCTCAAAGAAGTTATTTTTCCGATGTTTGGAGTCCCTAGATATTTAATGACTAATGGTGGTTCACATTTCATTCATGGTGCTTTTCGTAAGATGCTTGCTATGTATGATGTTAACCATAGAATTGCACCTCCATACCACCCACAATCTAGTGGTCAAGTAGAACTAAGTAATAGAGAGCTTAAGTTAATTTTGCAAAAGACTGTTAATAGATCTAGAAAGATTTGGTCCAAGAAACTTGATGGTGCATTATGGGCCTATAGAACTGCATATAAAAATCCTATGGGTATGTCTCCGTATAAAATGGTTTATGGTAAAGCATGTCACTTACCTCTCGAACTAGAACATAAGGCTTATTGGGCCATTAAAGAGCTCAATTATGATTTCAAACTTGCCGGTGAGAAGAGGCTATTTGACATTAGCTCACTTGATGAATGGAGAACCCAGGCCTACGAGAATGCCAAACTGTTTAAAGAAAAAGTTAAGAGATGGCATGACAAAAGGATACAAAAGCGTGAGTTTAATGTAGGTGATTATGTTTTGTTATATAACTCTCGTTTAAGATTTTTTTGCAGGCAAACTCCTCTCTAAATGGGAAGGTCCTTACGTTATCGAGGAGGTCTATCATTCCAGTGCCATAGAAATCAACAACTTCGAAGGCACAAATCCGAAGGTGGTAAACGGTCAAAGAATCAAACATTATATCTCAGGTACTCCCATAAATGTTGAAACCAATGTTATTGAAACCGTAACCCCGGAGGAATACATAAGGGACACTTTCCAGAACGTTTCAGACTTCGAAAAGGAATAGGTATGTGGTACGGTAAGTAAACCAACTCCAAAATAGTTCTAATGGTAATTTTTCTCTGTTTTGGAATATTTAAGAAAATGGGAAAATAAGAAGCAGTCCGGGAAGGACACGAGGAGTTCACGAGGGTGGAGGGCGCGCCCCCTGCCTCGTGGTCACCTTGTACGCTCTCCGGACTCTGTTTTCTTGCATGATACTTCTTTTCATCGATAAAAAATCATTATATAATATCCCGAAGGTTTTGACCACCGTACCATGCAAATATCCTCTGTCTTTGTTTCGAGCTGTTTTCTGCCAGAATTATCAAAGGCCAGGCATCATGTCGTCCCCCTCTTCCAACAATGAGGGAAACGATGCTTGGTTAATGAAGACAGAGCTGAAGAGAGAAGAACCCGGGGAGATCAACAAGGATGATGGGATCAAGAAGGCCATGGAGGATCAAGCTCCGGCAACAGAAGACGAAGACATCCTCCAACCTCATCACAATCTTCTTACCCCAACAGAGATTGAAGCTTTCAAGTTGATTGAGTTAGCTCGCATACAAAATAAGTATCTCACACGTGAAAATATTTTGTTGAAGGAGCATATCACCGCACTCAAGGGCATTATCCGCAAATTGGAGGATCTCCTACGCTCGATGTGCGACTATCCATCATCACCACCATCTTCTTCACCAGCAAAGGGGAATTGAGTATTGGGTATGGGAACTCCCCTTGGCAACTGACAAGCTTGGGGGAGTCCCCGGTATCGTATCACCATCACACTCCTATCTTTAGCGTTTTCCTTAGTTCGATCCTTTTGGTAATATCTTGATCTAGTAGAATAAAGTTTTAGTATGATCTAGTTTTGATTTTTGCTTTGTGATCCTTCTATGTAATCAAGTCCGTGAGCTATATATAATAAAGATTAGTGTTGAGTCAAGGGCTTGATTATCTTGCTATGATCTTGAGGGAGAGAAAGAATAAAAATAAAATCGATCATATTGATCTTATGAAGTGTAATGACTTCACATATAAAGAGTATGATGAATAAACGTTGTTGAGAGTTGACAAACATAGTTTTGGGCATCGTTGCAATTAATAGGAAGTAATAAAGAAAGAGAGGTTTTCACATATAAATATACTATCTTGTACATCTTTTATGATTGTGAGCACTCACTAAAATATGACATGCTAAAGAGTTGATGTTGGACAAGGAAGACAACATAATGGGTTATGTTTTCCTATATCCAAAATAAAGTATATTGTCATGGATCATCCAACATGTTGAGCTTGCCTTTCCCCCTCATGCTAGCCAAATTCTTTGCACCAAGTAGAGATACTACTTGTGCTTCCAAATATCCTTAAACCTAGTTTTGCCATGAGAGTCCAACATATCTACCTATGGATTGAGTAAGATCCTTCAAGTAAGTTGTCATGTTGCATGCAATAAGGATTGCTCATTAAATATGTGTGATCTATTAGTGTGGAGAAAATAAGCTTTATACGATCTTGTGATGTGGAAGAAATAAAAGCGACAGACTGCATAATAAAGGTCCTCATCACAAGTGGCAATATAAAGTGACGTTCTTTTGCATTAAGATTTCGTGCATCCAACCATAAAAGCACATGACAACCTCTGCTTCCCTCTGCAAAGGGCCTATCTTTTTTACTTCGGTCTTATACCTTATGAAAGAGTCATTGTGACCTTCACCTCTCCTTTTTACATTTTATCCTTTGGCAAGAACATTGTGTTGGAAAGATCCATATATATATACCCAATTGGATGTAAGTTATCATGAACTATTATTATTGACATTACCCTTGAGGTAAAAGGTTGGGAGGCAACACTATAAGCCCCTATCTTTCTCGGTGTCCGACTATAACTCCATAACCATAAGTATTGCGTGAGTGTTACCAATTGTGAAAGACTAAATGATAGTTGAGTATGTGGACTTGCTGAAAAGCTCTTATATTGACTCTTTCCTATGTTATGATAAATTGCAATTGCCTCAATGACCGAGACCATAGTTTGTTAGTTTTCAATGAAGTTTCTGATTCATACTTGACATTGTGAATAGATCGTTACTTTAGCATAAGAAATCATATGACAATATATATATATATATGTATGTATGTATGTATGTATGTTGCTGTTATAAGAATGATCATGATGCCCTCATGTCCGTATTTTATTTTATCGACACCTCTATCTCTAAACATGTGGACATTTTTTTCGTTATCGGCTTCTGCTTGAGGACAAGCGAGGTCTAAGCTTGGGGGAGTTGATACGTCCATTTTGCATCATGCTTTTATATTGATATTTATTGCATTATGGGCTGTTATTACACTTTATGTCACAATACTTATGCATATTCTCTCTTATTTTACAAGGTTTACATGAAGAGGGAGAATGTCGGCAGTTGGAATTCTGGGCTGGAAAGGAGAAAATATTAGAGACTCATTCTGCACAACTTCAAAAGTTCTGAAACTTCACGGGAGCATGTTTCAGAATATACAAAAAATATTGGGCGAAGAAAGAACCAGAGGGGGGCCACCCACCATCCACGAGGGTGGGGGCGCGCCCCCTGCCTCGTGGGCCCCCTGGCAGGCCTCTGGTGACCATCTTCTGCTATATGAGGTCTTTCGTCCGAGAAAAAATAATAAGCAAGCTTTCGAGATGAAACTCCGCAGCCACGAGGCGGAACCTTGGCGGAACCAATCTAGGGCTCCGGCGGAGCTGTTCTACCGGGGAAACTTCCCTCCGGGAGGGGGAAATCATCATCGTCGTCATCACCATCGATCCTCTCGCCGGGAGGGGGTCAATCTCCATCAACATCTTCACCAGCACCATCTCATCTCAAACCCTAGTTGATCTCTTGTATCCAATCTTTGTCCCCAAACTCATATTGGTACATGTGGGTTGCTAGTAGTGTTGATTACTCCTTGTAGTTGATGCTAGTTGGTTTATTTGGTGGAAGATCATATATTCAGATCCTTAATGCATATTAATACCCCTCTAATTATGAACATGAATATGATTTGTGAGTAGTTATGTTTGTTCCTGACGACATGGGAGAAGTCTTGCTATAAGTAGTCATGTGAATTTGGTATTCGCTCGATATTTGGTGAGATGTATGTTGTCTTTCCTCTAGTGGTGTTATGTGAACGTCGACTACATGACACTTCACCATTGTTTGGGCCTATAGGAAGGCATTGGGAAGTAATAAGTATATGATGGGTTGCTAGAGTGACAGAAGCTTAAACCCTAGTTTATGAGTTGCTTCGTAAGGGGTTGATTTGGATCCATCTGTTTCATGATATGGTTAGGTTTACCTTAATACTTCTTTTGTAGTTGCGGATGCTTGCAATAGGGATTAATCATAAGTGGGATACTTGTCCAAGGAAGGGCAGTACCCAAGCACGGTCCACCCACATATCAAATTATCAAAGTACCGAACGTGAATCATATGAGCGTGACGAAAACTGGATTGACGATAATTCCCATGTGTCCTCGGGAGCGCTTTCCTTTATATAAGAGTTTTTCCAGGCTTGTCCTTTGCTACAAAAAGGATTAGGCCATCTTGCTACACCTTATTTACTTTTATTGCTTGTTACCCGTTACTATTTACATTATCACAAAACTATCTGTTACCGACAATTTCAGTGCTTGCAGAGAATGCCTTACTGAAAACTACTTGTCATTTCCTTCTGCTCCTCATTGGGTTCGACACTCTTACTTATCGAAAGGACTAAGATAGATCCCCTATACTTGTGGGTCATCACCATGTCAATGCCTTTACCTTCAAAGATAAAGGGAAGACCTTCTTCTTGATAACATCCTCGGGCATACCTGCAAGCTTAAATAATCCACAAACTTCATCCACATAGATTAGGTGCAAATCGGGATGTAATGTTCCATCTCCTGTAAAAGGATTAGCTAGCAGTTTCTCTATCATACCCGAAGGAATTTAGAAGTAAACATTTTCAGTAGGTTCAGTAGGTTGAGGAGCAACTCTTTGCTCTACTGGTTGAGGTGAAGATACCCCGAACAAGCCCCTCAAATGATTACTTTCCATTGTAACAAGTGACAGTAAATTTCAGCACACTATATAAATCTTTCCTTACCAAATTCCACCTACCAAAGGCGCTTCACTCCCCGACAACGGCACCAGAAAAGAGTCTTGATGACCCAGAAGTATAGGGGATCTATCATAGTCCTTTCGATAAGTAAGAGTGTCGAACCCAACGAGGAGCAGAAGGAAATGACAAGCGGTTTTCAGTAAGGTATTCTCTGCAAACACTGAAATTGTCGGTAACATATAGTTTTGTGATAAGGTAATTGGTAACGGGTAACAAGCAATAAAAGTAAATAAGGTGCAGCAAGATGGCACAATCCTTTTTGTAGCAAACGACAAGCCTGGACAAACTCTTATATAAAGGAAAGCGCTCCCGAGGATACATGGGAATTATCGTCAAGCTAGTTTTCGTCATGCTCATATGATTCGCATTCGGTACTTTGGTAATTTGATATGTGGGTGGACCGCTGATTGGGTACTGCCCTTCCTTGGACAAGTTGATTAACCCCTCTCGCAAGCATCCGCAACTACGAAAAAAGAATTCAGGTAAACCTAACCATAGCATGAAACATATGGATCCAAATCAGCCCCTTACGAAGCAACGCATAAACTAGGGTTTAAGCTTCTGTCACTCTAGCAACCCATCATCTACTTATTACTTCCCAATGCCTTCCCCTAGGCCCAAATAATGGTGAAGTGTCATGTAGTCGACGTTCACATAACACCACTAGAGGAAAGACAACATACATATCATCAAAATATCGAACGAATACCAAATTCACATGACTACTTATAGCAAGACTTCTCCCATGTCCTCAGGAACAAACATAACTACTCATAAATCATATTCATGTTCATAATCAGAGGGGTATTAATATGCATAAAGGATCTGAACATATGATCTTCCACCAAATAAACCAACTAGCATCAACTACAAGGAGTAATCAACACTACTGGCAACCCACAGGTACCAATCTGAGGTTTTGAGACAAAGATCGGATACAAGAGATGAACTAGGGTTTGAGAGGAGATGGTGCTGGTGAAGATGTTGATGGAGATTGACCCCCTCCCGGTGAGAGGATCGATGGTGATGACGATGGTGACAATTTCCTCCTCCAGGAGGGATGTTTCCCCGGCAGAATAGCTCCGCCGGAGCCCTAGATTGGTTCCGCCAAGGTTCCGCCTCGAGACGGTGGCGCTTCATCCCGAAAGCTTCCTGCTTATTTTTTCTAGGGCAAAAGACTTCATATAGCAAAAGATGGGCAGCGAAGGCCTGCTAGGGGGCCCACGAGGCAGGGGGCGCGCCCCCACCCTCGTGGACAGGGTGTGCCCCTCCATCTGGTGCTTTCCTCGCCCAATATTTTTAATATATTCCAAAAATGACTTTCGTGGAGTTTTAGGAATTTGGAGTTGTGCAGAATAGGTCTCTAATGTTTGCTCCTTTTCCAGACCAAAATTCCAGATGCTGACATTCTCCCTCTTCATGTAAACCTTGTAAAATAAGAGAGAAAAGGCATAAGTATTGTGACATAGTGTGTAATAACAGCCCATAATGCAGTAAATATTGATATAAAAGCATGATGCAAAATGGACGTATCATGTGGCTTCGGCGATGCCGATCCCCTGATGTTGATCTGAAGGCATTGCACGGATGCCCCCCCCCCCCCGTGTGTGGGTCAAAAACTTTGAGTCCGCAGGTGGCATTTGTGTGGATCAATCAATAACTCATCGCTCCATCGCAGTCAATAGTGGAACCTACAGGTGTTGCTTCCCTCTGGCGACATTTGCTATGCGTGTGTCTCTTGGCGATGAAGCCAAGTATTGTGATGACAGTAGGGCGTCCCACACCAATAGTGCTTTGCCACCACAACCCTTGGGGCTGAACAGGCTTCGTTGACGGATGCCTCTGATGGTGCTGAAGCAGGAGGTGGGAAAAAGTGGGGTGCTGGGGGAGGGGAACTCATGAGAGAATTTTACTTCTACATTAGAATAACCGAAAAGATGTTGTACCCATATTAAATTCAGAAGGAAATCATGAAAAATATCGAAGGACCTCGGTTGAAGTTTGCACCTTTCTTTTTATTGAAGAGCATCAAAATGTGTGTCATATTGTATTAGAAGAACGCGTAGAATGTGCAAAATTATACAAATCGAAACACCCTAAAAAATAGGGGCACAAATCTAATGACTCTAACCAAAAAGAAAAGACAAGTGAAGCGGAAAGGAATAAGCGAAAAATTTAGCCTTACATAAAAGAAATGCATTTGTGTGCTTTCATAGATTTCACACAGGACAGACAACATAATTGATATGTTTTTAACACATAATTTATGTGCTAAATCATCTTAACCCCTGCCATATCTAAGGGCATATCCCTTGAAAATGCACATCTTTCTTAAAACTTGACAGTATCATTTAAAAGGCACATAAAATTTCTCGCAAAATGGCGGCGTCCATGGCTCGGGAATCATCCTTCGCTTTCACCCCAGAAGTGCCACCTGTGCCGCCTTCATCTCCCACTAGTCGGTGCCATGGCACCGACACACTGTTCGACATCGTGCCTCTCGTGGTGGCCATCGCTAACAACACACCGGTGGCCATACTGGTGCAGATCCTATGGGTGTGGTCAGCTTCGAGCCCATCTCTGGCCCTTCCACATCTCCATCACTCCATCGCCCTTCGTCGTTTCTACTTGTGGTAGGTGTTGGTTTTTCCCAAAGAGGAACGGATAAAATAGTATAATAGCAGATAGTATTTCCCTCAGTTAAGAACCAAGGTTTATCCAACTAGTAGGAGACACCACACAAACAAATGTCAAACAATACATGCACACACACAGAAACAAATGCTTGCACCCCAACAAGGCAAGGGGTGTCATTCCCCTTGTTCTTTCCCGATCGCAAGGGAAATGAATGTCAAAACCTGCTTTTCAAAACTAATCAGGGAAACAAAAATAATGCCCTCTGGAACTTCGACCTTCTATCATTCTACCAATCACCTCTACCTCAACTCCGAGATCTTGACCTCCCCTTCGCCGAACAAGGAATCTAAAATGCCTTCCTACAATGAACATTGATGCAAGCCCTGGATCAGATGGTTTCATCTCTTCATTCTTCCGGTGATACCAACATACCATCAAACACACACTAATTCCCTTCTAGGCTTTCCACAACCACGCCTCTGACCTAGAAAGATTTAACCACACCTTCATGGTGCTTCTTCCCAAGAAATAACACCCACAACTCTTGATGCTTCTCAGCCAATCTCGCTTAAAAACTGCACACCCACAACCATCTCTAAGTTGCTTACCTCTAGGACAAAAAAATCAATTCCACTAGTTAGACATAATGATCTGACCGACTCCCTTCATGGTAGGAATATTTGAAAACCTCATATACACGACCGACCTACTCAGCACTTGCCATACTCATAAGGCCACCACCATGGTTTTTAAACTGGACTTCCAAATAGCCTTCAACTCCATCTCCTGGGAGGCACTGCTAAAAATCATGCTCCACCGTGGCGTCTCTCCCTCCTTTTCCATTGGATTAATGATATCCTGGATACTGGGAAAATTGTGGTCCTTCTCAATGGTGTGCCAGGACCTTGGATAAAATGCATAAATAGTCTCAGACAAGGCGACCCCCTCTCACCTTATCTTTTCATTATTGTTGCCGACCTGCTGCATTAATGTATGGTGGAATAAGCATTCTTACCTCAAATCTTCTTTCACGCACCGCTACAAAACCTCTGCCCTCCTTACAATATGTGAACGATACACTCATTATTTCCACACTCACCCTAAAGCGTTCCTTGATGACTTTGCCCTCGGAACTGTCCTCTCAATCAACTTTCATAAAATCGTATATCTTTCAATCCACTCGGAACATGCATTGACCTCACTAATTACCATGTCCGTGACATGCCCACAGGAAGCCTTTCATGTACTATACTTAAGTTTGCCTATGTTGCCCACAAAACTTCCAACCTCTGCCTTTGAACCCATCATAGACAGCTTCCTCCGAAGATATCTCCTTGGTTGGGTTACTAGATTGCTATCATTGGGGGGGGGGGGAGGGGGGGCTCACACTCGTCTCTTCAGTTCTCGATGCTCTAGTGATCTATTTTATGTCCGCTTTCGTCTTCCCAAAAAGGTTTTCAAAACTTTAGACACTTTTCAAACTTGCACGGGAGCAAAATGTTTTGTTGTATGAAAAATGTTTGCAAACAAAAACTAACATGATGGATAGGCATAAAAAACATGGACGTCCAAAAAAGCTACCTTCTAACGAAAGTTGCATCCAAACTTTTACAACAACCTACCACCATAACTACTCGATAAATATTGCAGATAAATCTTCAAACCCATCCTTCCTTTGGAAGACCATCAATCAACAACTATCCACCTCATTTGACATTACATTCATTATTACAAACAATGGCCTTTCAACCCTTTTTTAGCTAGATGGTTGGTTGCTAAACATGCGACTACAGAAAGCCTTCCCACACCTCTTTTCACACTCCACAAATGACAAGGTTCTAGTAACTATTTGGCAATTTGTCCTGCTGACTAACCTTCAGAACTGTCTTACTTTTGTTGCTTCTCATGAGTTGGCTATTCTGTTGTCTCTTATGCATGATTTCCAATCTAGGGAGCTGAATGATGAGCGGTCTCTCAAGCATGGCCTACCTTTCGTATAGAAGAACGCCTACAATGGTATCACACATGAGGTTCACGTCGACACCAACTATCGTTACATTTGGTCATCCAAAATTCCCGTCAAGGTCAAGATCTTTGGATGGCTACTTTTCAGGGACATGCTCAACTCCAAGAAATATCTGCATCACAAGCACATCATCGACTCTTTTGCCTACCCTAGATGTGACGCCCTTGTGAAGATGATGCCCACATTTCTCTTCATTGTCCAATGTCGCACTGGTACAGATTCACATGGGGATCACGACACCTATCTCCCTCGACCGTCTTTGGGATATTACATCTCCTCCTGGCTTCGACCCCAACATATGGCCTTCTGTTGCAGCGACCATCCTCTGGAGAATATGGGACTCACGCAATACTCTCATCTTCCGCGACGATCAACATTTACCAAGGTCACAATCACGAATATTGTTTTTGTTTTCTCCCTCTGGATTTTTAGGTTCAAAGACATTGTGTCACATGATGATGCCGGGTCTCGCAACTTTTCACCTCTCCTCTCGACTTAATCCTCTCTTGTAATAACAACAATGCCGTTTGGTTGTGATATATTCAGGTGGGGAAACTCTCCCCTCAACGACAATTCAAAATAAAACGGTTTCACCGTTGCTAGAGATAATAAGGGCAATCCCTAAAATTTATTCCGCAAGAACCATCCAAAAAAACCATAAACATGTAGTTGGGTTCTTCTGACCAGTTCTCTCTATGTGAACTCGGTCACACGGGAGTGGCTATGCGTGTGTTTTGCATATCACAGTTCACAGTACCAAGCAGTATTGTGCTTAGATTCACCGACCATCAGACAACTAGAAGGTGCGATATACCGAATGGTGAATGCTACATTGCTACCGCATCATCGGATAGGAAAGATACCTCCCTCTGTTTCAAAATAATTGATGTTTGTCTTCCAATTTCTTTTTTTGATGTTTCTAAGATTTTCCCAAGTCAAACTTTATTAAGTTTGACATAGTCTATAGAAAACCCACAAATATCTACAATATCAAATATATATATATACATATATATAATATGAAAATTCATTTCATAATGAATCTAATGAATCAAATTTTGTTTTTTTAATATTAATATATTTTTGTACAAACTTGGTCATACTTAATGAAGTTTGACTTACGACAATCCTAAAACTTCAATTATTTAAAAACGGAAGGAGTATATAGTTTAAATGCAAATATGGCATAGCTGCACAACACAACCAAAAGGCACAAAAATGCATCAGAAAACAGTAGTACACCACGGAATAAGTAGTACTCCCTCAGTCCCAAAATAAGTGTCCTGGACTAAAACCAGGACAAGTATTTTGGAACGGAGAGAGTAGTACGATAGGTTTTAAACCATATATATGCTATCTGAAACCATCAAAGCTTCACAAGAATGCAGATCCTTAAGAGCTAAAAGCTAGAGTCACTGATGAGGATTGGCTCTTCCATGTGGACTCAACCATATCGTTTTCTCTGTTCCATCGTCGAACCCCTCAGCGCCCTCTTCAGTCGGGAAGTGTCACAACTTGTGTTTTCCAGGGACGGCTGACGACGTTTGCCATGAGACCGAGTATCTTCCACATCAAGAGAACCACCTCCATCTGATTCACTCTTGAGGTATTTCTTTAGCACGCAGGAGATGTAGGCTGGATTGAAAACCTGACTCTCTCATCGCAAAACGGCACCACCCCAATCATTCTTTCTTCCTCATGTCAACAGTGACAATCCATGCATCTTTATCTAAGTAATCGCCCCTCCTGGAGAGGAGGCAAACGACACCATCACCGCACAAGATGGGACAACATGTGAACATGTGATTTAGAGGCAGTTTGTCAGGTCCAGAACAGAGTGAATTGCAAAAAACATCGACACTTCAGGCAAGGTTTGCAGGAACCACACATTTACGTAATTGTGCCCAAAACCTCTAATTTTTTGCAAAAAACACTAGTTGGCGGCTTTGGTCGTTTTGATGACGATTGTGACAGATGGGTCCCGCTTTTACCCACATGCCTTAACGGTTCACAGGCAACTCCGTTAGACAGAGGATTTTACACCGACACCCTTTTCAGAAAAATTAAAAAGCAATCAAGCCCCTGCCCTCCTCGTAGGCGGAGGCGAACGTACCATGGGCACCGGCGGGCCGGCGCCCCCGCCGCCGCCGCTGTTTCTTCAGTTCCACCGGTCCGGTGGTGGACGCCGGCTGACACTCCCTCCAGTGGACGCTCGCGGCTGGTAGGAGCAGCGCACGAGAGGCTCGGCGAGGCCCGGTGCAGCAGGTCAGCACACGCGAGGACGGACCCTCTCAGCGAGGTGGCGGCCATCGGTGAGCGCGGCGGTTGGGCGGCGGCGGCGTCGGGCTCGGGCGGGCCGACCTGGCATCTTGGCTGTTCGCCGTGCAGGACATCTTGGAGGCGGCCATGTTGGAGGATTTGAGGAGGTTGCTGGAACGGCGCAGCCGTGCAGGATCTCCTCTACTCATGCGCGCCTCGCCTTGGACCTGCTCGAGTAGTGCGCCGAAGAGCGTGGGTCGAGGTCGAGCCGTCGTGGCGGCCACGCCCGCATCTCGGCCAGCCAGGCCATCCCCGGCCACCGCGCCTCCTCTGCGCCGGCCGGGCCATGAGCAGCAACAGCTCTACGGTGGGGGTGGGGCGGCGGGAGGTGGTTGGGGCCGGGGGAGAGGACGGTGCTGTCGTGGGGGAGGTCGGCTTGAGCTGCGGTGAGTGCGCCGGCCGTCGGCGCTGGCCGCGAGCACGCAGCCACCTGACGAGGAGACAGGCGACGGGGTGAGGGGTGGGGCTTGATTGCTTTTTTCAATTTTGAACAGGGACTGTTTTGTAAATCTATAAAAATCTCCCGTCTAACACCGTCAGCTATCAACAATTACGCCACATCATCATTTATGGGACCCATCTGTCATAATCGTCATCAAAACAGCCAAAGCCGCCAACTAGTGTTTTTTGCAAAAAATTATGAAAAAATTAGTGCTTTTTGGCACAATTCCGTAAATATGTGGTTTCTGCAAACCTTGCCTGAAGTGTCGATGTTTTCTGCAATTCACTCGTCGAGAACATGATGGTTTCAGGTGCTTGGGCGGCGATGGCTGGGTTGTACCAAGATGAGGAGGCAAGGAGAGAGTTCCAAGTTCGATC
Organism: Triticum aestivum; assembly: GCF_018294505.1. Lineage (NCBI taxonomy): Eukaryota > Viridiplantae > Streptophyta > Magnoliopsida > Poales > Poaceae > Triticum > Triticum aestivum. Next base: position 630,397,602 of record NC_057812.1, on the reverse strand, counting down.
ACCGTCATGAAGAATGCATCCCTTGCGCCAGTAGTCCGAGGAGAGCTCCCTATGCCATGTCATGAGCCTCCAACCAACTCATCTGAGTTTCACCGTCGCCACCTTGGTCGCGTCGGAGTCATGGAGCACGTCGGAGTCAGGGCCAGGAGCGCCGCTTCTGATGATGCGGTGTAAATCTTCCATCTCCACGCATGTTATCGTCGAACCGTCGTCGGTGCAGGCGACGTCACGTATCGACCGTCCTGACGACCCTCCGTCGTAGTGTCGTCGGTTGCCGGGCAGCGGGTTCGGCAGTGCGATGAAGTGCGCCGTCATCGGTTCTTCGAGCATTTTGCAGAGCAGAATCCCCTCCCAGTGATCGACGTAGCATGCCGCTCCAGGTACGCAGAAACCGGCGAGCACTTCGTGATCCAGCAAGGAAGGTCTGGGTCAAGGTGCTCTATGGTCCAGGCACGACGCTTGGACCTGAAGACGTGGAGCTTGCACTGCCCCGACCTCCAGTCCCTCTTGAAGACGGCCAGGACAAAGCCCCTGCTGTCGTCGTCGTCGTCGTCGTCATCGTCGGGTATGACGCCGGCGAGGGCTAGATTGAGTCCCTCCTTGAAGAAATACGCACTGACGTCGGGGAGCAGATCGAGCGACGGCTCGCACCCGGCCCGGTAGATGAAGAACTCCCGTCGGCGTGGGTGGGGGCCGGCGAGGTCGACGCGGAAGAGGACGAGGTCCTCCGACGACCAGAGGATCTCCGGCCTCTTGCTGAAGGGGTCGTCCTGGAGGTCGGGGCAGCTGACGTGGAAGTAGAAGAGCGACGGCAGGTCGGCGACGGTCACCTTGATTGTCTTTGTTGCTTCCGTGAAGGTGTACGCGGTGGTGCTGTTGTCATCCGCCAGTTCGCTGTGCCCACATGTGGAGAGGAGGACGTAGTCGCGGCGGCCGACGGTGTGGCTGCGGTTCATCATGGCTTCTGCCTCCTGGCATGTCGTGATTTTAATTTTAACCTAATATTAAAAGACGGAGTCTTTCATAGTTCTCCATACGCCAGTCTTTATAAGGAAGGTTTCATAGTTCTTCAAACATTGATTTTTTGATATTTTTTGATTATCCAAGGTGGTACTATCTGTTTGTTTTTGACGTTTTGACGTTGCGTTCGATTTCCTGTATGGGGCTACTTCGCTTAATTGGGCCTCTGGCTGGGCTGCATCGATGCTCAAAATTTAATTGGTCGTTGGCTGCGCAGCCAATTAAACAATAGTAACGGCGATTTTACTAGCGGCCGCCGTCGCGTTCCGCATGCAACCTACGGTGTGTGATCTGCTGGTGCTGCTACTACGCCGAGTCACTGCTATCGGCTCCACGTACAGGATCAAGTCCAAAGGCTGCTCTTCGATCGTGACGACAAGAGCATGAGTTTTCTTTCGGCGAGTCCGTGAGTCGTTTTCTCTCGGCGAGTTTTCTCTCCCCGACGGCGATAGCCTAGGGTTTCGACATACTCCGGCGCCGCGGCCGGATCTTACCTTCTTTTCCCCGATCGAACCTGCTGGTGATCCCCTGGACTCGGGCTGATCAAGGGAGGCCCCTCGTGACCTTACCCGGCCTTGGTTATAGTGGTTTCTCTGGCAGATCGATCTAGGGTTTTCGTTGGCGGCGACTAGACTGCTCGGTTCATGGCGTCGGGATCAAGCTCACAGGGGCGGCATGGCAAGGAGACGACGGAGGAGCTGCTAGCCAGGTTGAATTTGCAGGAGGAGGAAGATGATGATTTCGTGTGGGAGGAGGAGTTACCGGATCTGGGGGCGCCGGCGAAGTGGCTAGCCATAGCCAGGGTACACACTACAAGGACTTTCAGCCCTAATGCTCTTTATGGGGACATGCGTGCATCCTGGAATCCAGCGAAAACGGTGGTCTGGAGGAAGGTGAAGGACAACTTGTTCACAGCGCAGTTTGGTTGTCTAGGGGATTGGAATAAGGCCATGCTAGAGGGGCCATGGCTTTTCAGAGACCAAGCAGTGATTTTGGTGGAGTATGATGGGTTCAAAAACCCTGATAGCATCAAGTTGGATAAGTTGGCAGTTTGGGCGCAAATCCATCATTTACCTGACAACTTTTTGATAGAGCCCGCAGTTAGGGGGATGGCATCGCGAATTGGCGAGGTGGAAGAAGTGCAGCTCAAGCTACCGGCAGGTTTCTTTGGTGAATTTGTCCGGGTGAGGGTGAAAATCGATATCAACGCAAAAATTAAGAGGTTTGTCACTGGAAAGAAGGGGGATGAACGAGTTAGATATCAAGTAAAATACGAGAAATTACCTGTCTTTTGCTTTAACTGTGGTGAATGCGGGCATTGGCACGAGGAGTGTGGTGATGGTGTTCATGATGAGACAAAGTTTGAGTGGGGTGACTTTGTTCTGGCTGACAATATTCGCTTCAGGCAACCTGTCAGAGGTGGTTTTGGTAACCAGAGGGGACGAGGCGGCCCAAGGAATGCAGGAGGAAGAGGTAGGGGGCGAGAGCAGTATAACCCCAATCAAAGTTGGCGCTTCAATGCATATCAGAATGAACCTCGCAGGGAGGCGGGGAGGCAGGATGAAGGAGAGGACAATGCAATGACCACAGAAGTATCGGGGCCAAGTGAGCCCAAGGGTATGATCGAGGAACCGACTGCTGCAACGCTGGGGGTAGTGGTGGCAAGTAACAAGAGGCAATCTTCGGATAAGAACCATCCAGAGACAGTTCAGTCGAGCGATGATGCAGAAGGGGACGTGGTCCCAGTGAGCTCTACAGCTCTTGTAATCTCTGGAAAGCCGGACGGGGTTCCACCGATGCCGCCTGTATATGTGTCTCCAAGGAAAGAGGTGAAGCGACGGAAGAAAGATGTTGGCAATAAAGGAGCGTTGTTTAAGGAGCTGTCTGATGCAGGGACACCGAGTGTGGTGACAGATGGAGTGGAACGTGGCAAGGACCAGTATGATGGATCGGCGGGCTCCTCCGAGGAGTGCCGCCGGACGCAATGAGTTCATTTTGTTGGAACTGTCGCGGCGCGGGTAAAGCCGCGACAGTTCGTGAGCTTCGCGACTTTGCGAAGAAATTTACCCCTACCGTGCTGTGTATTGTTGAAACTCAAGTAAAGGGTGCACGTATAGAAGCTTTAGCTAACACTTTGGGCTATGATAATGCCTATGCGATAGATAGTCAAGGAAGAAGTGGAGGAATAGGGATTTTTTGGAATAATACAATAAATGTTGAGATCTTGGGTGATTCTGTTTATCATATTGATGCAAAGGTGGTAGAGGAAGGGAAAGACCCATGGAGGTTGACATGCGTGTATGGCGAGGCCCAGACACAACTGAGACACCAAACATGGGATCTCCTAAAGGGGTTGGCGTCTTTTAGCAACCTCCCTTGGCTGTGTTTGGGCGATTTTAACGAAGTTTTACGTCCGGATGAACATGAGGGAGCTGCTAATCGGAGTAATGCACAAATACAAGGTTTCCGGGATGCGGTTGACGTTTGCATGTTGATGGACTTGGGCTATCATGGCAGATTTTGGACCTTTGAGAAAAAAGTGACCGGGGGATCCTACACCCGCGTGAGGCTTGACAGAACGATGGCCACAGCTGATTGGGCGGCGCTTTTCCCTATGGACAAGGTTACAAACTTAACTTCGGCGTCCTCGGATCATGGACCAATACTCGTACAGTTTGAAGAGGTTTTACCACGCCCTAAACCGAGCTTCCGGTACGAAGTGATGTGGGAGTCACATGAATCATGGCGTGACACTATCAGCTCAGGATGGAGCGAACTGCAAGCGGATCAAGGAGTTGAGGGGATTCGCAGAAAATTGGAGCTTCTGTCAAAGAACCTCTCGGCATGGGAGGATGCAACTTTTGGAAGTGTTAGGAAGGAGATCAAGAAGGCAAAAGCGGAGCTAGAGAGGCTTCAGAGTGTTCCGTCTAGGACTGCTCCAAGTCACCTTGAGCAAAAGTTGAATGAACGACTGGTTGAGCTCTATCATAGGGAGGAGTTAATGTGGAGACAAAGATCGCGCATACAGTGGCTGACTGCGGGTGACCGCAACACAAATTTTTTTCACATGAGAGCAAATATGCGGCGTAGGAAGAATATGATTCGAGCTCTACACAATGCGATGGGTATAAGAGTAGAGGACAAGGCTGAGATGAAACAACTTGTGACAGATTTCTATAAAACCTTGTACACGACGGAAGGTGTACAGGGGGTAGATGATGTATTACAATATGTGCCTCGGAAAGTGACACCAGAGATGAATGCTTCGCTTTGCGCTCCTTACACAAATGAGGAAGTAAAGCAGGCCCTGTTTCAGATGTTTCCTACGAAGGCACCGGGGCCAGATGGTTTTCCTGCACACTTCTATCAGCGCCACTGGGACATTTGTGGGGATGAAGTAACTAAAGTGGTGCTTCAGATCGTCCGTGGAGAGGAGACTGCTGCAAGCATTAATGATACGGTACTCGTGTTGATACCCAAGGTACAAAATCCCACTCTACTTACCCAGTTTAGGCCTATCAGCCTTTGCAATGTGATTTATAAAATAGCTTCTAAAGTGGTGTCGAATAGATTGAAGTTGATATTGCCAGATATTATCTCAAAGGAGCAATCAGCCTTTGTTCTCGGGAGGTTGATCACGGATAATATTATTTGTGCGTATGAATGTTTGCACTTCATGAAGAGAAACAGATCCAAGACAAACAACTTTTGTGCACTTAAGCTTGATATGATGAAGGCATATGACAGACTAGAGTGGCCTTATCTAAAGGCAATTATGGTTAAGCTTGGCTTTGCACCAGATTGGATCCATACAGTTATGAGTATGATCACTTCTGTTTCATTCTCGGTCTTGTTTAATGGAGAAAGATTAGAGAGCTTCTCACCTTCCAGGGGTATCAGGCAGGGAGATCCTATTTCCCCTTACTTATTCTTGATTGCAGCGGAGGGCCTTTCGTGCCTTTTAAAACACAGTTCTCAGTCATTAGTGCTCGGTGGCATAAAGGTGGCGCCCACGGCTCCGGTAGTGAACCACCTTTTGTTTGCAGATGACAGCCTGCTGCTTTTCAAGTCTAGTGTCCAGGGGGCAAATGAGGTTTCAAACCTACTTGATGCATATTGCTTGGCTTCGGGCCAAAGGGTAAACTATGATAAATCGTCCATATTTTTCAGTAAGGGATGCCCGGAGACCCTTAGGGTGGAGATAAAGAATATACTTAATGTGCAGAATGAGTCTTTGAGTGAAAAGTATTTGGGTCTGCCGACCGATGTTGGACAGTCCAAAAATGGCACCTTCAAATATTTACGAGACAGAGTTTGGGAAAGGATAAAGGGATGGATGGAGAAACTTTTATCAGTGGCAGGAAAGGAGGTTCTCATAAAATCTGTGGCTCAAGCTTTACCAGATTTTTTGATGTCTTGCTTCAGATTACCTCGAGGCCTTTGTGGAAGCATTACGTCACTCATTCGTCAATTTTGGTGGGGGAGCAAGAGAGGCAAGAGGAAACCATGTTGGGTAGCTTGGGATTTGATGACCCGACCGAAATTTTGGGAGGACTTGGCTTTCGGGATATAGAAATCTTCAACTTGGCACTTTTGTCTCGGCAAATTTGGAGATTATTGAATGATCCCTCCTCTCTTAGTGCACAAATCCTTAAAGCATCATATTTTCCACAATGTACAGTCCTTGAAGCTCAACTAGGTCCACATCCTTCTCAGGTGTGGCGATCTATACTTGATGGGAGAGATATTATCACCCAAGAAGCTATCCGGCGTATTGGTGATGGAACTACCACGAACATATGGCAACATAGTTGGATCCCAAGGGACGGAATGATGAAGCCGGTGGCCTCCTTAGTTGCTGACCCACCGCAACTGGTTTCTGATCTGATCGACCACACTAGAGCTGCGTGGCGAGAGGACTTGCTTAGACAGGTGTTCATACCCATTGATGTGGAGGCGATCTTGCAAATACCGCTCTGTACACGGCGTGTGGACGATTTCTGGGCATGGAATGATGATCCAAGGGGGCGTTTTTCTGTACGGTCAGCTTATAAGATGATTGTCAAGATCAAGATTGGGCGCGAGGCATGGCTGGAGGAAAGGGAGGATCCTTCCAACTCTGAACATGAGATGAGGGGGTGGAACTCGCTATGGAACATGTCAGTGCCACCGAAACTGCGCCTTTTCACTTGGCGATTGGCGCAACACTCACTCCCTACGGGAGATGTCCTAAACCATCGTCATATGGCCACTACGAGTGCTTGCTCCCTATGCGGAGGGCAGGATAGCTGGCGGCATTCTTTGCTGGAGTGTAATGTGTCTAGGTGTGTGTGGGCACTTTCAGAAGCCGAGATGGTCGAGCACATGTGGGCAACCTCAGAACCTGACGCACGGCTGTGGCTCTTTGCCATGAATGACTCTCTTCCACCGGAGCAATTTCAGTTGATGATTGTTACTTTATGGGTGATTTGGAGTGCAAGATGGAAAGCTATACATGAGGATATATACCAAACTCCGTTTGCCACTGACAACTTCATCAAAGCTTACTTATCAGACATAGAGTTTTTGAAGAAGAAGAAGGAGGAAGCACATGGGATAGCAGTACCACGACCCCGTACGTGGATTCCACCACCAACAGATTACTACAAACTCAATGTGGACGCGGCCGTGTCACGCCCAGGTACGTTTGGCGCAGTTGGTGTGGTTTGCAGGGATGAGAGAGGTTTGTTCATGGGAGCGTCAGCTCTCGTTTTCAGAGGACTGCACAACCCCCAAATGCTAGAAGCACTAGCTGTTTTCAGAAGATCTCTATATCAACCATTTACTTGTTGCCTCCGATTGCAAGGTGGTGGTAGATGCAATCAGACAGGGAAGCTCAGCAGAATTTGGAGCCATTGTCGAGGAAATCAAGACTAGAGCAACTACCTTTATTTCATGTTCGTTTACTCATGAGTATAGGACCTCCAATACGGAGGCTCATAATCTCGCAAAGCATGCGTTATCTTTAGGGTTTAGCCGACACACTTGGCTAGGACAACCCGGCGATCTTTTTTTTGTACCTATGAACATTATGATTCAGTAATAAAGCTTTGTGAGATTCTCAAAAAAAAAATTAAACAATAGTAACACACCGAATAATCCCACCTTGCTTCAGTGAATCAATTTTCATCAATTCAAATACGTTCCAAGTTATCATCAATCAGCCTCCTCAAGAAAAACACGTGAGAAAGATGGTAAGGCCGATATAAGATAAGAACAGGCAAAGGCGGGATCGTGGTCTGCTACTCGAGACGCAATTGCTGCTCGCGGTGGAAGGAGGCCGGCGGGAGGCGGTGCTCATCGGCCTACGGAAGGGCGGACATATGTCTTGGACGTGTTGGCAGGGCCCGCGCACCTACAGTAGCCGAAGCCGCGCAGTTGTGGTGCTAGGTTTCCAGGGAGCGCTGGGCCTGGTGGTGGGCTGGTTTGGAGGTTGGGGATATGTGATGCCGGCCCAGTCATCAGTTCTAAACAAATTTTCCATTAAAAAACAGAAAATTTGCCTCAATTGTTAAAAAAAATAGAAAATGGAAAAAGACCTAGGGGATAACGGAATTTCTTCATGTCCCTAAAAAAACGGAATTTCTTCATGGGACCAAATTTTCCTAGACTCCAAGATTTATACTTGGTTCCACAAATGTTTGGAAGGTTTGAATTCGAACGTATTTGAATTTGATTCAAATTGTCAACATCAAATACAAAAAAAATTCAAACAAACATCCATAGCTTTTTTACAAATTAGAACTAGGTCATTTGAGGCAAGTAATAGGTTTGAGATGTTACAACATTGAAGGGGAGGAGGCCATGGAGCGGTAGTGGCATCTCATGAGGAAAAGACGAACGGAGTGCTCTTTTGTTGGCCGCCTGCGTGTATGCCGCTGTGCGCATATAAGATGTATTTTCTATGCAAAGCTTCTTTTTACATTGTGCGAGCCTCATTAGAGCTAATTGCAGCCGCTGCTGTTTTCTTTCTGTGGTGACATGACCAAACACGACTGTTAAGAATGGGCGGGGACGCGACTTAGGGGCTTGGGTGGATCTCGCGCGGCTGGTCGGCCTGGATGCGGCCACGACATATAGATGTATAAACTCTAAATTTGTGAGGTCTACTTGAGCTAGAGCTTTGTCATCTATGCAAACATATATTCGTCTCTTGATCCTCCAATGTAGTTGAAAGAGATAGAGACGAGAAAGGGGTCTATTTTTACGAAAAGCTCCTTTGGTGCACGGCGTCTAGTGCTATGCTTATCCGCACCACTCTTTTGCATGTGGATCTTCACAGCGCAGTTATGAATCGATGTATATCAACGCAGCGTTTTCATTATAGCATGTAGTATATGACTGGTATAGCCCACGTTTTGGCCTTGGGCTCGTCTACCGCTAGCAGCAAATGTTCCCCGATCCAGCTCCTTAGTATGACGAATTCTGGCTTAGGTAGTAACTTGTACCAGATCCTGGTACACATGCCGACCATGTGTACCGAATCGGGGGGTGTGGTCCGACCGGCAGAGATGCCAGCCAAATAGTTTGGCCCCACAATCATTGGTAGAAAAAGGGACTGTTGTCCCGGTTCGTAAGGGTCTTTTGTTCCGATTTCTGAACCGGGACTAAAGGGTCGGTACTAATGCCCTGCCCCTTTAGTCCCGCTTCAATCCAGAATCGGGACTGATGGGCCTCCACGTGGCTTGTGCGCGGAGCCCAGGCAGGAGACCCTTTGGTCCCGGTTGGTGGCACCAACCGGGACCAATAGGCATCCACGCGTCAGCATTTCTGTGGCTGGGGTTTTTGTTTTTTTTAAAGGGAGGGGGGATGGGGGTTTTGGGGGGTTAATTTAGGTGTTTCATATATTGTGTTAGCTAACTATAATTAATAGAGAGAAGTGTCCTCTCTTATGTTCGTGCTTGGTCGACGCTACGTACTATACATACGTATAGAGAGGACTAGACACGCTAGTTAGCTACTAAGCAAACAAAGGAAACAGAAGATCGTCATGAACATATATGCATACAGAGAGAAGTGATATCGACCACCTCTCCTCCGAGAGATTGGTCGAACAACAAGTTCTCGTATATCTATCCGACACTACCGGCTACATGTATACAATAATTATCTCTTACAAATATAATCATACGGACTCATGGTCCACATAGTATTCTCCGTCTTTAGCGATCACGTGGTCAAGAAAGAATGCCACCAATTCCTCTTGAATTGCTCGCATGCGAGCTGGTGCTAGGAGTTCATCCCGCTTCTGAAACATCTAATTTGAAGAAGGGGGTCAATGCATATATATATATGAATGAATGAAACTCAACACAAATGATGGTAATAAAATAAAATTGTGAATGTTGTTATTTACGTACTTCATATTGTTCGTCAGTGTAGCCCCGCTCACAGGTCGTGTGGCGGATGGACTCGCAAACATAGTATCCACAGAAATCATTCCCTTTTTTCTGCCACAACCACTTTACAAGAAATAGAGGTCAATCAAACTGATAAGCAAGAATGCCAAATCAATAGGAGATGCGCGGAACATGCTACTATAGTACTTACTTTCGGGTGTCTAAATTGCAGCTTCTTCGGGAGTCCTGGAGCTTTTTTGGAGAATTTTTTCCAAACCCTGCCAGACGAAGAAAACAATTACTTGATATATCAGGAAATGAACAAAGTTGCTGATATGGTGGATAATGATTGATTTAACTTACTTCTCGAGCATTTGAGTCATGTCCGCATAGTCCTGGGGATCTTTTCGTTTTGAGTCTAAGACAGTTACTAGTCCCTGCTCAAGCTTAATCTCTAGGAGAATATAGTGGTAACTGCACACACATGCATAACTCATCAATTACATTACTATAACCTTGACTAATATATATATAAGGGAAACCGAATACGCACAAGACAGTAACACTCACTTGAAGTTGTAAGGAAAGAGTATTATATCTTTGTTTTCATTTATTACCAATGATCGTAGCAAGTTGGCCTCGGTACCTGCGGCATGAAATTTAACCTGAGTTGCATCTATGAGATATGTGTTAATGAACCCAATATCACCGACTTGTCTTTTCTTCAATTCGGCGATCTTCAATCTGCATAATATAGTGAGGATGATTATAAATACATGCAATGAAAGAGCTTAGCTATATAGAGAGACTTAATGACATAAGTAGTACTACTTACAGACAGTAGCAGGTGACCGTTGCTTTATCAAGGGCCAATTGAACATGCAATAGTTCAATTCCAACGAGGTCATGCTCCTTTTTAACTTTCACATACAAAGTACTCCTCCCCCCAGAGTCTCTGCAGATTTTTAAGTACCAATCATGCAATCTTTGCATCATCGTTGATAGAAATTTTTCATCTTTGACGAGAGGCTTCCCGTACTCGTATCTTTGTATCTGCACCTCCATGGGTTCATAATGTACATCATCGGGCAGGTAATCGGCAAGATTGCTATAACCGGGCACCATCCTCGGATCATTAGCGATGTTGTCGCTAGGCACCTTGAGCGGGGGGCACGATTGCTTCGCTTGTTCACTGAGCTGGGCAATTTGTTTCCCAGCTCACCATTCTTTCAGCCTTTGATCACTGACAGTACTTCTCGACCGCTCCGCTTCGGCAAATTCCTTTCCAATAATGCGCTCATAGTCTCCTTTCGGCGGAGACTTGGGTGGTTTTGTCAGGGCAGCCAGAGTGCGCTTCGCTTTCACCGGATCTACCTTCTCCTCTGGAGGTGGATGTCTCTTTGCTTTCAACCCTTGAAACTAGTCATCCACTTCGGTTCGCGCGATCTTCGCGTTCTCTTCCGGGGTCCTCTCGTATGGTAACTTCTCTGGAGTCTTCAGAGAAGGACCGAATCTGTATGTCCTCCCGCCTCTGGCTGTACTGCTAGACGCCAGCCGAGCAGACGGAGCGGCTGTCTTCTTTACTTGCTTACAAGGCGGAGGAGAAGGACTACGGCGCGCCGGAGCAGCCGGAGAGGCGGTAGGTCTCTTCCGCCCTTGCTGACGATGCGGAGAAGGAGGAGGCTGGCTGCTCGGGCGCGTCTGCATAGGCGGAGAAGGAGGCGGAGTGCCGCCATGCGCTGGAGAAGGAGCCGGCCGAGTGCCCTGATCGTCACTCGCCGGAGGAGGAGGCGGTGGAGGAGGCGGAGTGCCCTGACTCGCCGGAGGAGGAGGTGGTGGAGGAGGCGGAGTGCCCTGACTTGCCGTAGGAGGAGGAGGAGGCGGAGGCGTCCAGTTCGGAAGGTTGATGAGCTCCTTCCGCCATAGGCATGGAGTCTTCAGAGCAGACCCCAGCCTAGCCTCCCCTTCACCGGTAGGGTGGTCAAGCTGGAGGTCCTCAAATCCCTCCGTTATTTCATCCACCATCACCCTAACATATCCTTCTGGAATCGGCCGGCAGTGAAAAGTTGCGCCAGGTTCAGTAGGATAAACAGAGCCAACAACCGCCTTGACCTTCAAATTCATCCATTGCGTCATAAGGTGGCAATTTTGAGACTCCGTGATAGCATCCACGGGATAGCTGGCAGGAGCCGTCAAGGCATGCTCCGGCTGAAGCAGCTCGGTGGAAGCCACGCTACTTCTCCGCTGAGATGGCGGGGTAGCTTCGGGGAAAGCTTCGGCAGTACGTTTGCTGCGATTTGCTTCTCGTTCCTCTATCGCTTGTACCCTTGCTTGCAGCGCCTGCATTTGGGTCTGCTGCACTTTTTTCCTCCTCTCATGGGATTTGTAACCGCCTGCGTCCGGAAACCCAACCTTCCACGGAATGGAGCCTGGCGTGCCTCGTGTCCGTCCAGGGTGCTCAGGATTCCCGAGGGCCATTGTGAGCTCGTCGTTCTCTCTGTCTGGAAAGAACGTCCCTTGCTGCGCTGCTTCGATATACTGCTGAAGCTTCCTAACTGGTATGTCCATTTGATCGTTCGTCCAAATGCACTTCCCTGTTACAGGGTCCAAGGTTCCGCCAGCCCCGAAGAACCAAGTCCGGCAACGGTCTGGCCAGTTAATTGTCTCTGGTTCGATCCCTTTATCAACCAGATCATTCTCAGTCTTGTCCCACTTAGGCCGGGCTACGAGGTAGCCACCTGACCCCGTGCGATGGTGATGCTTCTTCTTCGCAGCATTTTGCTTGTTTGTCGCCGACATCTTCTTACTCTTTTCCGATGTCTTGTGGGCCACAAATGCGGGCCAGTGATCTCTGATCTTCTCATATCTGCCCTTGAATTCTGGTTCTCATTATTTTCGACAAACTTATTCAGATCTTTCTTCCACCTCCTGAATAGTTATGTCATCCTCTTAAGAGCAAAAGACTTGATTAATTGCTCTTTAACTGGCTTCTCTGGATTATCCTCTGGCGGTAGGGTGAAATTTGACTTCAGCTCAGTCCAAAGATCATTTTTCTGCATATCATTGACATAAGACACCTCAGGGTCTTCTGTAGCCGGCTTAAACCATTGCTGGATGCTGATCGGGATCTTGTCCCTAACCAAAACCCCGCACTGAGCAACAAATGCGCTCTTTGTCTGGAGGGGTTCAATCGGTTGGCCGTCGGGCGCGATTGCTATGGTCTCAAACTTTTTATCCGAGCTCAACTTTTTCTTCGGGCCTCGTCTCTTTACCGAAGTTGTGCTTGATCTGGAGGGCTAAAAAAAGAACAAAGACTTAATTAATATGTGTACATACCAAAACAATGAATGCATTAATTAGCTAGTCAGCAGAAGCTTAACTAATATATATACCTGGCCGGACTCGGTTCGGTCACCGAAGACGTCATCACGATCTCCTTCTTGCACCGGCATTGGGTCACCAAAGCCGTCCTCACGGTCTCCTTCTTGCACCGGCATTAGGTTACCGGAGCCATCATAATCATAGCCAGCTGCTTCTAGACCATCGGTGTCGTTGAGAAACAACGAGCAGACGACATCACTTCCTCGTGCGATTATGTCCCCCAACAACTCTTCTTGTACTTCGTCTCGGGCGGTGTCCATAGTTTCTACAAATATTGATAACATGGCAATTATTATTCAAACATGACATATGGATATATTAGTGGCAAACATAGAACTAATATTAATTTGTGGCCTCGATGCTGCCTCTCTAGGGTTTGGGGTGGCCTCGACGCTGCTTCTCTAGGGTTTGGGGTGGCCGAGGGGTCGAGGGTCGTCGAACATGAGAGTAAGAAGAGGATAAAAAAAGAAGAGGAATAAGAAAAAAAAGAGGAGAAGAAAGAATAGAGGAGAAGATCTCCTCTATTCTTTCTTCTCCTCTTTTTTTCTTCTTCTTCCTCTTTTTTTTATCGGGAACGAGGGTCGTCGTGGGTCGCCGAGTGGTAGAGGAGAAACCCTAAATAGAAAGTATCGTCGGTGTGAGATACATGTACCGTCGGTGTCGGACACTACATCCACGTCCCACAAGTGGCGCGGGCTTCGACGCCCACGTCACTTGTGGGACGTGGATGTAGTGTCCGACACCGACGGCCACATGTATCTCACATCGACGATACTTTCTATTTAGGGTTTCCTCTACCGCTCGGCGACCCTGACCCCTCGAACTCTCGACGACCCTGGAACCCTCGACCCCTAGACGACCCTGGAACCCTCGACCCTCGATCCCTCGACCCTATAGAACCCTTGAACCCTCGACCCTCTACCCTAGTTCCCAATTCTATTTTCTCTTCTTCTCCACTATTCCTTTCTTCTTCTCCTCTTCTTTTTCTTCTTTTTTCTTCTTCTTATTTATTTCTCCCTTTCTTCCTTTCCTCTTGTTCTTTCTTTCCTCTTCTTATTTTCTTCTTTCCTATCCTTCTTTTCCTTCCTTTCTTAATATCACTTAGCAAATTTTGCAACGATAGGGAGGGGGTGCTCCCGTGGTCTAAAATCCGTCTATGCACGATAGAAAATTCTAAAAAATACATCTATTATCCCTCAACGTCTCGCCTAATCATGAACAAAAAAAATTTGTGAATTAAAAAAACATCATGTTCTATGAACAAAAAAACATTATATTTCATCCACATTCGTGCATACATCATATATGGGATCATCTATGAAAAAAACATCATATTCTATAAAAAAATCATTACATATATATATAAAACAAGCATATATATATAAAACAAGCATCTATTTTTTGCATATATACATGAACATATATATACACAGAGAACATATATACATACAATCATATACTCACACATATACATATAATCTGAAAAAACACCATATATACATGAAAAAATAGATCAGGGGGGGGGGGCGGCGCCGGCCTGTCAGGGCAGTGGCGGCTGGGCGGCGTGCGGCGCCAGCGTAGGGCAGGGGCGGTGCATGGCAGCCGCGCAGGGCAGGGGCGGCGGCGCGGCGGCCGCGCAGGATAGGGGCGCAGGGGCGCGGGACGGGAGGGGCTGTGCTCACAGGGGGCGGCGGCGACGGCGAAGGCGATCAGCCTGACGGCGTCGGTGGCAGCAGCGACGGCGAAGGCGAGCAGCCTGACGGCGTCGGTGGCGATGGCGACAAGAAAGAGCAGGGGCGTCGGGCGGCGACGGCGACGAGGAGGAGCAGGGGGCGTCGGGGGAGAAATGGGTGATTTGGTCGAAAACTACTAAGTGTTGTATATATAGTAAGAGCATTTGTCCCGGTTCGTGAAACCAACCGGGACTAATGCCACCTTTAGTCCCGGTTGGTGCCACCAACCGGGACCAAAGGCCTCTTTTCAGCAGCCCAAAGGGCGGGAAGCGGGGGCCTTTGGTCCCGGTTGGTGGCACCAACCGGGACTAAAGAGGGGCATTGGTCACGGTTCGTGTCATCAACCGTGACCAATGCCTCCCTTTAGTCCCGGTTGGTGCCACCAACCGGGACCAAAGGCCTTGTGCGGCTGCTGCGTCGAAAGTTTAGTCCCACCTCACTAGTTGAGAGGGGTGCGCAGTGGTTTATAAGCCCCACTGCCGCACCCCTCTCGAGCTCCTCTCCATTGCAGGCTTACGGGCCTAATTGTCACTGCTATGCCTGTGGGCCTACTGGGCCTCCTGCGAGTCTGAATCCTGGCCCTTGGATGGGTTTCTAGTCGTATTAAGGCCGTGGGGGCTCAGTAGGTGGCATTTTTTTGTTTATTTGTTGCTTTATTTATTTTCTTTTGTTTTTTGCTTTATTTTTAATTCTTTATGCTTTTAGTTTTAGAAAAATTATAAAATTTTTGTTAATGCCATTAGTTTTCAAATTTGAAAACACTTTTTTTGTTTTTTTGTTTTCTTTGTTGCTTTATTTATTTTATTTTGTTTCTACTTACAACAAAATACTTATTGTTGCTATTTTTTTCCATTTTTTTTATTTTGTTTTCTGCATTATTTATTTTCTTTTGTTTTTTGCTTTATTTTTTTATTCTTTTTTGCTTTTAGTTCTAGAAAAATTATAAACTTTCTGTTAGTGCCATTAGTTTTCAAATTTGAAAACACTTTTTTAGTTTTTTTGTTTTCTTTGTTGCTTTATTTATTTTATTTTGTGATTAACTTTACTATAAAAATAGTTTTTTTTTCCTGTTTTTTTGATTTGTTTTTTGTATTATTTATTTTCTTTTATTTTTGCTTTAGTTTTTAATTCTTTTTGCTTTTAGGTTAGCAAAATTATAAACATTCTGTTAGTGCCATTAATTTTAGAAAAATTATAAACTTTCTGTTAGTGCCATTAGTTTTCAAATTTGAATAGTTAAAATTTGAATTCTTTGAAAATTGTTTGAATCACAAGGTTGTGATTAACTTACTAAAAAAATGAGAATAGATGCGCTTATAGAGAAAATTCAACCTAAATTCCTAGTAAATTTCTATGAATTTCAGAGAGGTTAACTTTTCTCTATTAGGGCATTTATTTTCACTTTGAGAGGAGCTCAACAAGGTAGAGAGGGAAGGGCTTATAAACCGGTGTGAGCCCCCTTCGGTTGGCGAGGTGGGACTAAACTCTGCCCGCAACGAGGACCAACCCTTTAGTCCCGGTTTGTGGCACAAACCGAGACTAATGGTCATGGGCCAGGGGCGAGGAGCAAAATTATAAACTTTCTGTTAGTGCCATTAGTTTTAGAAAGTTGAAAGTTGAAAGTTGGCATGGGCCAGGGACTAATGGTCATGGTATTACGAGGGCCGAACCATAAGACATGAAAGCATTTCAAATGAACTCTGAAAAAGTTGAAAGTTGGCATGGTATCATAATTTCACCCACATAGCATGTGCATGTACAAAACGGACAATGGTAGCATGTTCGTGTGTTACAAAGTTGGCATGGTATCATCATAATAGTTGCGGGAGAAAGTCTTCACTTTTTCTTCGCTTGTGTCATTTGTTTATTGCGCTGTAACCATGGATAATCTTCATTGTTTATCAGGATGCTTGGGTCAGCCTTGACATTGAAGGGAGGAATTTCATGAAACTTTTCATAATCTTCAGACATGTCTGTCTTGCCGTCCACTCCCAGGATGTTCCTTTTTCCTGAAAGAACTATGTGGCTCTTTGGCTCATCGTATGATGTATTCGCTTCCTTATCTTTTCTTTTTCTCGGTTTGGTAGACATGTCCTTCACATAGATAACCTGTGCCACATCATTGGCTAGCACGAACGGTTCGTCAGTGTACCCAAGATTTTTCAGATCCACTATTGTCATACCGTACTGTGGGTATACCTGTACCCCGCCACCTAACAGATTGACCCATTTGCACTTAAACAAAGGGACCTTAAAATCAGGTCCGTAGTCAAGTTCCCATATGTCCACTATGTAACCATAATATGTGTCCTTTCCGCTCTCGGTTGCTGCATCAAAGCGGACACCGCTGTTTTGGTTGGTGCTCTTTTGATCTTGGGCGATCGTGTAAAATGTTTTCCCACTTATCTCGTATCCTTTATAAGTCAATACAGTCAAAGATGGCCCCCTGGACAACAAGTACAACTCATCACAAACAGTGTTGTCACCTCTGAGACGTGTTTCCAATCAACTGCTGAAAGTCCTGATGTGTTCACATGTAATCCAGTCGTCGCACTGCTCCGGGTGTTTGGAGCGCAGACTGTTCTTGTGTTCATCGACATACGGGGTCACCAAGGTAGAGTTCTGTAGAACTGTGTAGTGTGCTTCAGACCAAGAATATCCGTCCCTGCATATTATTGAGTCTCTTCCAAGAGTGCCTTTTCCAGTCAGTCTCCCCTCATA
The DNA here is from genome assembly GCF_018294505.1 of Triticum aestivum. Lineage (NCBI taxonomy): Eukaryota > Viridiplantae > Streptophyta > Magnoliopsida > Poales > Poaceae > Triticum > Triticum aestivum. The sequence goes on along the minus strand of NC_057812.1, from coordinate 630,380,369 downwards.
CCATGATTTAGGGAGACCTATCTTCTTAAGGCCAGGAATGAAGTCAACACAAAACCCGATAACATCCTCTGTTTGATGGCCCATGGAGATGCTTCCTTCTGGCCTAGCGGGTTACGGACATATTTCTTTAGGACTCCCATGAACCTCTCAAAGGGGAACATATTGTGTAAAAATACGGGGTCCAGGATGACAATCTCGTCGACTAGATGAACTAGGATGTGCGTCATGATATTGAAGAAGGATGGTGGGAACACCAGCTCGAAACTGACAAGACATTGTGCCACATCACTCCTTAGCCTTGGTACGATTTCTGGATCGACCACCTTCTGAGAGATTGCATTGAGGAATGCACATAGCTTCACAATGGCTAATCAAACATTTTCTGGTAGAAGCCCCCTCAATGCAACCGGAAGCAGTTGCGTCATAATCACGTGGCAGTCATGAGACTTTAGGTTCTGAAACTTTTTCTCTGGCATATTTATTATTCCCTTTATATTCGACGAGAAGCCAATCATGACCTTCATACTGAGCATGCATTCAAACAAGATTTCTTTCTCTTCTTTCGTAAGAGCATAGCTGGCAGGACCTTTATACTGCTTCGGAGGCATGCCGTCTTTTTCGTGCAAACGTTGCAGGTCCTCCCGTGTCTCAGGTGTATCTTTTGTCTTCCCATACACGCCCAAGAAGCCAAGCAGGTTCAAGCAAAGGTTCTTCGTCACGTGCATCACGTCGATTGAGGAGCGGACCTCTAGGTCTTTCCAGTAGGGTAGGTCCCAAAATATAGATTTCTTCTTCCACATGGGTGCGTGTCCCTCAGCGTCATCCGGAACCGCTAGTCCACCGAGACCCTTTCCAAAGATTACGTAGTGTAAATCATTGACCATAGCAAGTACGTGATCACTGGTACGCATGGCGGGCTTCTTCCGGTGATCTGCCTCGCCTTTGAAATGCTTGCCTTTCTTTCGACATTGATGGTTGGTCGGAAGAAATTGACGATGGCCCAGGTACACATTCTTCCTGCATTTGTCCAGGTATATACTTTCAGTGTCATCTAAACAGTGCGTGCATGCGTGGTATCCTTTGTTTGTCTGTCCTGAAAGGTTACTGAGAGCGGGCCAATCGTTGATGGTCATGAACAGCAACGCCTTAAGGTCAAATTCCTCCTGTCTATGCTCATCCCACGTACGTACACCATTTCCATTCCACAGCTGTAAAAGTTCTTCAACTAATGGCCTTAGGTACACATCAATTTCGTTGCCGGGTTGCTTAGGGCCTTGGATGAGAACTGGCATCATAATGAACTTCCGCTTCATGCACATCCAAGGAGGAAGGTTATTCATACATAGAGTCATGGGCTAGGTGCTGTGATTGCTGCTCTGCTCCCCGAAAGGATTAATGCCATCCGCGCTTAAAGCAAACCATATATTCCTTGGGTCCTTTGCAAACTCATCCCAGTACTTTCTCTCGATTTTTCTCCACTGCAACCCGTCAGCGGGTGCTCTCAACTTCCCATCTTTCTTTCGGTTCTCACTGTGCCATCGCATCAACTTGGCATGCTCTTTGTTTCTGAACAGACGTTTCAACCATGGTATTATAGGAGCATACCACATCACCTTCGCAAGAACCCTCTTCCTGGGGGGCTCGCCGTCAACATCACCAGGGTCATCTCGTCTAATCTTATACCGCAATGCACCGCATACCGGGCATGCATTCAGATCCTTGTATGCACCGCGGTAGAGGATGCAGTCATTAGGGCATGCATGTATCTTCTCCACCTCCAATCCTATAGGGCATACGACCTTCTTTGCTGCGTATGTACTGTCGGGCAATTCATTATCCTTTGGAAGCTTCTTCTTCAATATTTTTAGTAGCTTCTCAAATCCTTTGTCAGCCACAGCATTCTCTGCCTTCCACTGCAACAATTCCAGTACGGTATCGAGCTTTGTGTTGCCATCTTCGTAATTGGGGTATAACCCTTTTTTGTGATCCTCCAACATGCGATCGAACTTCAGCTTCTCCTTTTGACTTTCGCATTGCGTCCTTGCATCGACAGTGACCCGGCGGAGATCATCATCATCGGGCACATCGTCTGGTTCCTCTTGATCTTCAGCAGCTTCACCCGTTGTAGCATCATTGGGCATATCGTCTGGTTCCTCTTGATCTTCACCAGCTCCCCCCGTTGCAGCATCACCGTATTCAGGGGGCACATAGTTTTCATCATACTCTTCTTCTTCGCCGTCTTCCATCATAACCCCTATTTCTCCGTGCCTCGTCCAAACATTATAGTGTGGCATGAAACCCTTGTAAAGCAGGTGGGAGTGAAGGATTTTTCGGTTAGAGTAAGACCTCGTATTCCCACCTTCAGTGCATGGACAACACATAAAACCATTCTGCTTGTTTGCCTCAACCACATCGAGAAACTCATGCACGCCCTTAATGTACTCGCAGGTGTGTCTGTCACCGTACATCCATTGCCGGTTCATCTACGTGCATTATATATAATTAAGTGTCCAAATTAATAGAAGTTCATCATCACATTAAAACCAAAGTGCATACATAGTTCTCATCTAACAACATATAGCTCTCCAGAGCATCTAATTAATTAAACCATACATTGAAACTATGTAAAACATTTCAATGCGAAAACAAGTGTGATCATAATCGTAACCAAGGTAATAATTGATCCAACGACATAATAATACCAAGCCTCGGTATGAATGACATATTTTCTAATCTTTCTAATCTTCAAGCGCATTGCATCCATCTTGATCTTGTGATCATCGACGACATCCGCAACATGCAACTCCAATATCATCTTCTCCTCCTCAATTTTTTTATTTTTTCCTTCAACAAATTGGTTTCTTCTTCAACTAAATTTAACCTCTCGACAATAGGGTCGGTTGGCATTTCTGATTCACATACATCCTAGATAAATAAAATCTATGTCACGTTGGTCGGCATGATTTTCGTAAACAATAAATGAACCAATAGTTATAAAGATAATATATATACCACATCCGAATCATAGACAGAACGAGGGCCGACGGGGGCGGATACCAAAACCATCGCACTATATAAGATGCAATAATAAAAGTAAGAAAATAATACAAGTATCTATGTAAACATACAAGTAAGAATATTTTTCCTTTCAGAAAGAAGATAAGAACAAGAGGCTCACCACGGTGGTGCCGGCGATGAGCTCGGCGCGGGTGATCGACGGCGGTGAAGACGGGGACGGGGCGTGACGGACCGCTAAACCTAGACAAATATTATGGAAAATGGAGCTTCGAGGTCGAGCTTGGAGAGGAGAAAGCTTAAGTAGTGTGGCTCGGGCATTCCATCGAACACCTTGTGTGCATAGGAGGTGAGCTAGAGCACCACCAAGCCCTCTCCCCCTCGGCCAGAGAAAAATAAAGCACTGGGGTGCTCTACTCGCGAGCGATGGGTATATATAGGCACCTCATTGATCCCGGTTGGTGACATGAGCCGGGACTAAAGGGGAGCCTTTGGTCCCGGTTCAAGCCACCAACCGGGACCGATGGTGGTGGGCCAGGAGCGAGACCCATTGGTCCCGGTTCATTCCACCAACCGGGACCAAAAGGTCCAGATGAATCGGGACCAATGGCCCACGTGGCCCGGCCGGCCCCCTGGGCTCACGAACCGGGACCAACCGGGACTAATGGGCTGACCCGGCCTGGACCAAAGCCCTGTTTTCTATTAGTGAATATCTGCCTCACCCATGCCGTGCTCATAGTTAGCATGCACATTTAAGTCCTTTATTTACTATCCCATAATCAGTCATTAGATTGTTTTTATCCAAGACAAAAATCGTCCTTCGGCTGGGTTAATTAATAAGCTCTTTATATTGCATGCATTTATGTCTAAACATGATTACGCAAGGAGTTATCTATCCCACGGGATGAATAAAAACTTTGATTTATTAGCCATCATTTCAGCTAGTTCCACTGTCAGTTGCTAGTGCCTTCATGTATCTAACCCCTTATTTTGACCAGTCAATCCCGCTCGCCGCACCACCACCAGTCAATCCTTGTTCTGATGAACTCCCCCTTCCCCATGGACAGGCAAGGTACCTCCTCCTGGGGTTGGAATCACTCCACGAGATCCACATCGGGGCTTTTGCCTTCGGAGCGCACAAGCAAAACTTTGTCGGCTCGTATACTAGAGGAGCCTGGCGGTACGGCACCGGCGCGTGGCTCTGCCTGCGAGAGGAACCACCCGTCGATCTTGAGTTGGACGAGCTCGACATTCTCCTGATCTAGGGTTTGGAAGCTTTTGCACGACAGAGGGGATTTTGTGGAACTATGGATGCAAGACGCGTCTCCTACCACAAAATGTCGATGCGAGCTTATTTATGGGTCCGCTGTAACGGTCCCCCTCGACATGGCCTGAGACACACACGGACATGGGCCACACCCAAACACACATACAGTGTGCACCAGCACAACCCAGTACACATTCGCACACAACAAGTTTGTGGACAGCTGGATGCATGCCGATCCTCCTCTCCCCCACCAAATATTAAGCTGGTAAACGCCTAGGTCGTCGCATGAGCTGCATGCATGCATGCACACTGACCGGTGGACCAACTAGTACTGGCCCAGCATAAACACATAATTGTTGCTCATCAAAACGCCACCTACACGTTTTTTGTTTGGTACTTACCTTCGTTTCTAAGTTGACGTTGCGTCTCCACCTGCATCAATTGATAACACAGCATCCACATGGTGGCAAGCCCTCGAGGATCCTGATGAACAAATTGATGGCGCACGCATCACATCTCTTAATCTTTCTGACGCGTGGAAGCACTCATGTATCAAGCTGCCTGTCGATCTAAGTATTGGAAAAAGGAATTAGTATAGAAAAAAATCAAATCCAACCAGGAACAAAAAAGTTTTTAACACCTCACTTTAGCTGACCCTCCATATCGACGAAG